>NC_137799.1:38955995-39255995 GCF_963383645.1 Muscardinus avellanarius
GAGCTGAGAATGGTAGTAATTGCTTGTAATCCCAGTACTTGGGGCACTGATACAGGAGTATTGCAGGCTCAAAGCCAGCAATTTAATGAGGTCCTTAGCAATTTAGCAAGACCTTGTTTCCAAATAAAAAATAAAATAGGGCTGGGAGTATAGCTCGAATGTAGAATGTCTCTGGGTTCAATTTCTACCACCACCACTCCCACCAAAATAAAAAAATCTGGAGTTGAAAAGTAACTATAATGAAAATTTCATTAGAAGAAAGAATCAGCAAATTTGGAAAAAGATTAATTGAAGTTATACAGTCTGAGGAACAGAAGAAAAAGGAAAAAGAAAAATGAACAGAGCCTCAGAGACCTGAACGGCACCATAAAGTGTGCCAAAATATAAATTGTAGAAACCCCAGAAGAAAAAAAAGAAAATTGTACAGAAAACCATAACTGAAAAAAGTAACAGCCAAACTTCCCAAATTTGGGAAACATTAATCCACATATCCAAGAAGCTCAATAGACTTCAAGTAGAATAAAAAGATTATCAAAAGGCAAGAAAAACAGATTGGTTGGTTCCCAGAGTGGGGGATGGGGGAGCTGACCACAAAGGGGCATAACAGAACTATGGGAAGTAACTAAAGTGCTCTATATCTTAATTTTGGTGGTTATTACATGTTAAAACACATAGAACTATACACTAGGAAAGATGAAATTAACTATTTACTACATGTAAATTATACCTCATTAAAGAAGGGCGTGGTGGCACATGCTTGTAATCCCAGCATTTGGGAGGCTGAGACAGGAGGATCCCGGTTCGCAGACAGCCTCAGCTACTTAGTGAGGCCCTTGCCTACTCAGTGAGACCCTGTTTCAAATATAAAGAATAAAAAATAGGGCTGAGGGTATAACTTAAGAGGTAGAATGCCCTTGGGTTCCATCTCCGGTACTGAAGAAAAAAGAAAAAAAAAAAAAAAAAAAAAAAAAAAGAAGTAGCAATAAAGTGCTCTAAAATGGAATCTTGGCTTTTCCTAAACTTGGAAATAAGTAGCTTTCTTACATTCATATTCTAATAATCTCTCATTAATGATTTCAATGTTTTGAAATTGAGTAAGTTTGCAAGCACACATTTTGATCTGTGATAGTCTAGATGTTTTTATAATGAAGACATATATTCTGACTTAAATAAGAACAAAAACTACTAACCTGTGGTGTTTGTGGAGTTGACAGGTTATCTTCACAGCATTCATAGTCTAGTGGTCCAGTCACATAATTTTCATCACTTGTGCTCATATCTTCCAGACTCAGATTCTTTGACTATTCAATTAGAAGAAAATAGAAATTAGAAATACAGCACCATTATTTGATTTTTAAAATAGTATATTCCATCTGGGCATGGTAATGCATGCCTATAATTCCAGTACTTTGAAGACTCAGACAGGAGGATCACAGGTTTAAGGTCATCATCAGCAACTTAGCAAGACCCTGTTTCAAAATAAAAAGGGCTGGAAGTATAGCTTGAAGGTAGAATGTCCCTGAGTTCACTTCACTGTTTCTGAAAGCAGAAACAAATGAGAGATGGAAAATTGAACGAGCTCCCCACAAGTACCAAAAACAAGAAATCAAAATTTCTAGTTCAATCAGACACTACTTTAAAAAACTATACCCCAACAAAATGGAAAATCTGAAGGAAATTGACAACTTTCTAGATAAATACAACCTTCCTAAACTGAGTCAAGAAGATATAGAAAATTTAAACCAACCAATAGCAATCAAGAGATTGAAACAGCAATAAAGAGCTTACCATCAAAGAAAAGCCCAGGACCAGATGGTTTCCTAAGTGAATTCCATAAAACCTTTATAGAGGAGCTAATCCCAATACTCCTAAATCTGTTTCATGAAATAGAAAAAAATAGAACTCTCCCAAATACATTCTATGAAGCCAACATCACATTAATACCAAAACCAAATAAAGACAGTTCAAGGAAGGAAAACTACACGCCTGTATCTTTGATGAATTTGGATGCAAAACTGCTAAACAAAATACTAGCAACACACATTTAAAACCACATCAAGAAAATCATACACCATGACCACATAGGGTTCATCCCAGGGATGCAAGGCTGGTTCAACATACGAAAATCAATCCATGTAATTCACCATATAAACAGAACCAAGGACAAAAATCACATGATCATTTCAATAGACGCTGAAAAAGCATTTGATAAAAATCCAACATCCATTTATGATAAAAGCACTGCAGAGAATCTGAATAGAAGGAACATATCTCAGCATCATAAATGCAGTCTACAATAAGACCACAGCCAACATCATATTAAATGGGGAAAAAACTTCAAGAATTCTCCCTAAAAACAGAAACAAGACAAGGGAGTCCATTTTCACCACTTCTATTCAATATAGTACTTGAGACTCTAGCCAGAGCAATAAGGCAAGAAAAGGGAATCAAAAAAATATAAATAGGAAAAGAAGAATTCAAACTTTCACTATTTGTAGATGATATGATACTATATTTAGAAAACCTAACAAACTCAACCAAAAGCCTTATAGAACTGATCAATAAATTCAGCAAAGTATCTGGATACAAAATCAATCTAAAAAAATCAGAAGCTTTTCTGTATACCAACCATAAATCCACTGAAAAAGAAATTCAGAAAACACTTCCACTCAGGCTCTCCCACAAAAAAATAAAATACTTAGGAATAAACTTAACCAAGGAGGTAAAAGACCTCTACAAAGAAAATTATAAAATATCGAAAAAATAAATTGAAGATCTTAGGAGATGGAAAGATCTTCCATGTTCCTGGATAGGCAGAATAAATATCATTAAAATAACCATACTTCCAAAAGTGATCTACAGATTTAACGCAATGCCCATTAAATTACCATATTGTTAACCATATGCAGAAAATTGTAAACTAATCCCACTTTTTCACCCTGCACAAGAGTCAATTCAAGATGGATCAAAAACTTGGAAATTAGATCAGAGATCTTGAGGCTCCTTGAAGAGGGCATAGGTCCAACACTGTAACACATAGGCACAGATAAAAACTTTCTCAAGAAGACCCCAAAGGCACAACAAACTAAAAGGCGAATCAATACATGGGATTTCATGAAACCAAAGAGCCTCTGTTCAGCAAAGGAAACTGTCAAGAACCTCAATCAAGAGCCAAGAGAATGGGAAAAGATTTTTACCACCTATCCCTCTGATAGAGGACTAATATCTAGAATATACAGAGAACTCAAGAAACTCAACACTAAAAAAACAAATAATCCAATAAAAAAAAATGGGCAAGCGAACTAAATAGACACTTCATGAAAGAAGAAATTCAAATGGCCAATAAATGCATGAAAAAATGTTCAACATCACTGGCAATCGGAGAGATGCAAATGAAAACTACCCTGAGATTTCACCTAACTCCAACTAGAATGGCAATCATTCAAAACACAAACTATAACAAATGCTGGTGAGGATGTAGAGAATTGGGAATTCTAAAATATTGTTGATGGGATTGCAAATTAGTGCAACCACTTTGGAAAACAGTACGGAGAATCCTCAGAAGAATGGGAACAAATCTACCATTTGATCCAGCATTACCACTTCTGGGTATCTACCCAAAAGAAAAGAAAACAAACTACCAAACTAATGCATGTGTATCTATGTTCATAGCTGCACAATTCACCATAGACAAACTATGGAACCAGCCAAGATGTCCATCAACCGATGAATGGATTACAAAACTGTGAGATAATGTACACAATGAAATTTTACTCAGACATAAAAAAATACATCATTTACAGGGAAATGGATAGAACTGGAGGACATTATGCTAAATGAGATTAGTCAGTCACAAAAAATAAGAAATCGGATGCTTTCCCTAATATGTGAAAGCAAAGGACAAATGGGTCATAGGAAGAACTCTAGATGAAAAAGGAAATCTTACAGAAGAGTAAATAAGACAACCTAACTGAGGGGATGGGAGGAGGGAAGAAGGAAACTCTAAAGCACACGATATACTTAAACATACTGAAGTCAACCACTAAGCCAAGCATGGGAAGGAGGGATGGGGAGGGAATGGGGTGGTGATTGGGTAGGGGCTAACTGGGTGATGTGTGCAGGTATGTCTACACAAGCTTTTTACCCCATTATGATGTATGAATATAATGCACCAATAAAAAATTTTTTAAACTTTTCTAAGCCAGGCGTAGTGGCGCACGCTTATAATCCCCGCGCTTGGGAGGCAGAGACAGGAGGATCGTGCAGGTTCAAAGCCAGCTAGGAGACCCGGATTCCAAATAAAAAAATATATATAAGAATAGGTCTGGGAGTGTAGCCCGGAGGTAGAAGGGTTTCCAGGAACCCCAGTACCACCACCACAAAAAAAAAAAAAAATTCTAGTTCAAATTATTAGATAAGAAACTTAAGATACAAAGAAAGTGACTTTGAAATTAAGGTATTTTTGTTGTAATAATAATCAATCATTTCTACCAGAAATAAGTTAGCCTTATAAATGATCTTCTACAGACAGGACACTTGAGGTCCTGTGCTAACACTACCACTAGAGTTTAACTTACTTTCCTCCATTCTTTCCCCTCTGTAAACTAAGGTTATACTACATACATATACCCTAAAGTCTAAGACTGTGGGACATTATTGTGTTTTTTACTTTCTCTGTCCCCTTTTCCTCAAAACCTTATGAGTCTGGCCAGGAAAGTTGACTTGAATTTCATACTTTATTCTTCTTTTCCAGGCCTGCTGACATTGCTCCAGTTCAAGGACAAATCTTACATCTGGACTAGGCAGACAATTTGGTCTCTTCCCACTCTCTCAACCAGGGGTGACAGCGTTCTTCAGGATTGACAATTACCCTCAAATAGAACTGGATGCGTGGAGTGCTAGGCTGAAAAAAATACTAAAGCTAAGTCTAGGCTCAGTGGCGAAAAGTTTAGTTTTGTATAAATGATAGCTGTCATGGGTGCCACAATAGGAAATAACAACACACATACCATCCCTGACTGCACAATTCTATCTACCAGGGGACGAATTTTTCAGAATTATACTCTTGTCTCTTTCTTGCTCAAAAATCAATGGTTCCTCATTACCTACAGCACAAAGTCTAAAACCCTGACATGGCACTTCAAGGTTCTCTATGGTCTAAGCTCTGCCCTGCTTTCCAACTTACTTGTTCTCTTTTCACTCTTACTTTTCCCCTCCTAGAACTTTTATTTTTAACCAAAGAAGCCTAATCATTGTGAAGAGAATATATGAAACACAATTAGATGTCTGAGCTTTAGCTGATTCCATTTATCTTGCCCTGGTTACTATGCTCCTTCTTCCCCATTTCTTAAAACTCAAATGTTGCCGGGAGTGGTGGTGCACTCTTGGAATCCTTGTATTTGGGAGGCTGAGACAGGAGGATTGCAGGTTCAAGACCAGCCTCAGCAGCTTAGGGAGACCCTGTTTTCAAAATAAAAAATAAACCAGGAATGGTGGTGCATGCCTGTAATCCCAGTACTTAGAAGGCTGAGATAGGAGAATCGCAGGGTCGAGGATAGCCTCACAAATAGTGAGACTCATCAACCTAGCAAGACCCTGTTTCCAAATAAAAATAATTCAACTGGGAGAATAGCTTAAAGGTAGAATGCCTCTGGGTTCAATCCCCAGTACCCCACACACACTCAAAAAATATGGTTGGGGTTGTAATTCAGAGGTAGAAAGTCCCTGGGTTCAATATTCAGGAATTAAAAAAAAAAACCTCAACTGTCAACTGTTGATCTAGCGTGGACCTCCAGTGGTGATCACTCCCATCCTCTCAAGTTCCTCTAGTCACTTATTTGGCAACCATCATCTACTAAAATATATATTGCTTCTCATATATGTCTTGCCTTACTTGACTGTTAGACAGCAAGTACCATACTCTATAGGGATCTGTTTCCCAAGATCCAGGCCCCATCTGTTTCCAAGATGGGGCCTGAAAATGCTGATATCTGTGTGATTTTTTTTTTTTTTGGATGATTCTTGGTTCAGATTGTATTAATGTTTCACTGAAGTATTCAGAATTACTTTCCTAAAAATAATATCCTATAAAAAGAAGGCATCTACTAAGGGAAAGAACATCACAAAGAAATTATGTGGCTTGCTTCAAGACTCAATGGTTTGCATGAAGATCAGAAAAGAAGCTGGGCATGGTGGCAAGTGCTTGCAATCCCAGTACTTGGGAGGCTGAGACAGGAGGATCACAGATTTGAATCAGCCTTAGAGTGAGACCATGTTTCCAAATAGAAGAATAAAATAGGCCTGGGGTATAGTCTAAATGTAGAAGGCCTCTGGGTTCTATCTCCAGTACCACACACAGACACAGACACACACACAGACACACACACGCAAATAAAAAAGAACCCAAAATTTGATGTATATTTCATTTCTTGCCATTAAAATGTGCTATAAAAAGCTGACTCAATAATGACTACACTAATGATGAGATTATTAAGAAAATGTTCCTTAGGTAATAGATGGGAGAGTATCTTCCCAGATATTTTCCACTTGGATACTTTACAGTTCAATTGAAACCATCCCATTTCCAATATAAGAAAATCAATGACTCAGTAAAAAGTCTCAGACCTCTTAACTGAGGTGCTGTAAATTTAAATTATAACTAAAGCAATTATTCTAAATATAGAGGTATCTAATACCTTTCTGTGATTATCTTGATAAGAAGCAATGTTCATGTTTTGGTATCCTCCTGGATTCTAATGAGCCTGAAAGTTTAAAGGGTTTGACATTGTGGGCAGGAAGGATGATGGATAGATTCATGAAGCCCTCAGGCAAAATATCTAGGCATGCGGTATTCACCAGCCCAACAAAACTCTCCAAAAACACACTAACACACCATCCTAGGAATAAGATCCTACTTTAGAGATTTCTTTAAACACAGCTACTTGCACTGATACTTTTAGTTCTTAGTTGGTCAAAAGACCTACTATGGAGGGAAGATGAGGTCACATTAAGTCTGTCAGGGACCTAAGACGCACTAGACCTGAAGCACATGATTGGTAAGGGTCAAAAAGATATAAATGAGGCCAGGTGTGGTGGCACACACTTGTAATCCCCGTGCTTGGGAGGTGGAGACAGGAGGAATCCCACAGGTTTGAAACCAGCCTCTCTGGCTTAAGAGACCCTGTTTCCAAATAAAAATATAAAAAATAGATGTCTGGGAGAGTAGTATGGAGGTAGAAGGGTTTCCAGAAACCCCAGTACCACCACCACCAATAAATAAATAAATTAATTAATTAATTAATTTTTAAAAAGATATAAATGAGGTGCTGAAAAAATTTCAAGAGAGGGATATTTATCGATTTATTGTTGCACTGGGGGTGGAACCTAAGGGCTTTCTACCTCCAGTCTATATTCCCAGACCTATTTTATATTTTATTTGGAAACAGGGTCTCCCTAAGTTGCTGAGAGCCTCACTAAGTACCTGAGGCTTCGAACCTGTGCGATCTTCCTGTCTCTGCCTCCCAGGCTTGTAGATTAAAAGTGTGCGCCCCCATACCCGGCAAGAGAGAGATTTAAATGAAAGATCATGAAAGAGGCAGCACTTAAAATTTTTTTTGAGCTGGGCCTGGTGGCACATGCTTGTAATCCCAGTATTTGGGAGGCTGAGACAGGAGGATCACGGTTCGCGGATAGCCTCAGCTACTTAGTGAGGCTCTTCACGACTCAGTGAGACACTGTTTCAAAATAAAGAATAAAAAATTGGGCAGGGGGTGTAGCTCGGAGGTCAAATGCCTCTGGGTACCATCCCCAGACCCACAAAATAAATAAATAAATAAATAAATAAATAAATAAATAAATAAATAATTAAAATTTAAAAAAAAATTTTTCCCCAGTTCTGAGACCTAAAGAAAAAAAAATCTCATCCACAGTCATTTGAGTTATTTTGAATTCTAGAAAGATGGCCAATTATCTGTCTCTGAGGATAATATAGATACAGCTTCCTAATGCTAAAGTAATTTAAGTTGCAAAACAAATTGATCTAAGAAAAAATTTTATTACAAATTCTATACCCTCCTAACAAAGTTATTTGGACGGGGGAGGGGGGGTGGCGGCGGTGGTGTGTGTGTGTGTGTGTGTGTGTGTGTGAGAGAGAGAGAGAGAGAGAGAGAGAGAGAGAGAGAGAGAGAGAGAATGTTAGTTAGTTAGTTAGTTAGTTAGTTAGTTAGTTACTGGGGACGGCAAGGGCATTCAACCTCTGAGCTATATCCCCAGCCCAATTTTATTTTTATTTTGAAACAGAGTCTCACTAGGTTGATGAGGCTGTCCTCATCCTGTGATCCTGCTATCCTCATCCTGTGATCCTCCTGTCTCAGCCGCTCAAGTACTGGTATTACAGGTTTATGCCACCATGCCCAGCTTTAGTTCTTCTATTTTTATTTTTTTTTATTTTATTTTATTTAGTGTGTGTGTGTGTGTGTGTGTGTGTGTGTGTGTGTGTATGTGTGTGTGTGTACTGGGGTGGAACCCAGGGGCTTTTCTACCTCTGAGCTATATTCCCAGACCTATTTTATATTTTATTTGGAAACGGTCTCACTAAGTTGCTGAGAGCCTTACTAAGTAGCTGAGGCTGGCTTCGAACCTGTGCGATTCTCCTATCTCAGCCTCCCAAGCGCTGCGATTACAAACATGTGCCACCACGCCCGGCTCTATTTTATTTATTTGCTTATTTACTTATTTGCAGTACTGGAGCTGGAACCCATGAGCATTCTCCTCTGAACTACACCCACAGCCCTAGTTTTTATTCTTTATTTTGAAACTAGTTCTCACTGAGTTGCAAAGGACCTCACTAAGTAACTGAGGCTGTCCATGAACCTCGATCCTCCTGTCTCAGCCTCCCAAATGTTGGGATTACAAGCATGCACCATCACACCCAGCTTATTCTTCTATTTTAAAAAAAGTTCTCAAGTACTGGGATTAAAAGCATTAGGTACCATATCCATGTTGGATAGGTGAGTTTTAAGCCATGGAAGATATAAAGAATCACACAGTAAACAGACTAATACAAACAATTAGGAATGATATGTTACTTCCAATTTGTAAAACTTCTCCACCATTGCAAATGTCCACAACAAAGGAAAGTGAGATAAAGACAGCAAAACCGAGAATAATAATTTGGTTACAACCAACTCTCAGGCAAGAAATCTGAGTTGTATGACCTATAGCTATGGTAAAAGTTTAAACCCTTAAAATAAATTTTAAAATGTTTATTAGGATATTTTATGTCAAATGAAGATTTAGAGTTTTTCACACATAATACAAACACTTGAACTGTTACTTTTAGTTATTAGGTTGGTCAAAAGACCAACAAGGGAGGAAAGATGGGAGACAGATTAAGTCTACCAAGGACACAAGACCTATGATATTAAGCCCTGTATTTAGGAGGCTGAAACAGGAAAATTGCAAGTTCAAAGCCAGCTTCAGCAACCTAGTGAGACCCTGTTTCCAAATAAAAAAAATAAGGCTGAGGGTGTAACTTAGAGGTAGAATGCTCCTAGGTTCAATCCCTATCACAACACACAAAAAAAGACCCACTATACATGTAACACATGACTAAGAAGAGGCAAATACACCCTATTCTTATTCCCCAAAATTTTTTAAATTGTTCTCTACAATTTAGTAACACTGTCCCTTAAGAGCTCTTTTTTCTTTCTTTTTTTCAGTACTAGGGATGGAACCCAGTGGCGTTGTACCTCTGAGCTACATCCCCAGTCCTAATTTTTAGTCTTTTTATTTATTTATTTATATTATTTTATTTTGCGGTACTAGGGATAGAACCCAGGGGCATTCTACCTCCAAGCTAAACCCCAAGCCCTATTTTCTTCCTTCCTCCCTTCCTCCCTTCCTTCCTTCCTTCCCTCTCTCTCTCTCTCCCTCTCTTTCTTTCGCGGGTCTGGGGATGGAACCCAGGGGGCATTTGACCTCCAAGATACATCCCCTGCCCTATTTTTTTATTCTTTATTTTGAAACAGGGTCTCACTAAGTTGCAGAGGGTCTCACTAAGTAGCTGAGGCTGTCCGTGATCCGCGATCCTCTGGTCTCAGCCTCCCAAATGCTGGGATTACAAGCGTGCGCCACCACGCCTGGCTGTTCTTTATTTTGAAATAGCGTCTCACATAGTTGCAAAGGGCCTCACTAAGTAGTAGCTGAGGCTGTCCACAAACTGTAATCCTCCCGTCTCAGCCTCTCAAATGCTGGAATTACAAGCATGCACCACCACGCCCAGCTTCTTTTTATTTTTTGAAACAGGGTCTCACTGAGTAGCTGAGGCTGTTCTCGAACCACAATCCTCTGGTGTCCACCTCCTGAATACTGGGATTACAAGCATGCACCACCATGCCTGGCCTTTAAGAAATCTTGCATGTACATAAATTACATAAACAAGTACAATAAAGGCAAAGACTGGAAAGATATACCAAAATATTAACTATATCATCTGTAGTTAATAGCTTTATAGGTCAATTCTTTTAGCTTATTTCTACAATAATCATGAACTACATTGTGAAAGAAAGAACTAAAGCTAGGCACAGTGGCATACACCTGGGTCCCAGTACTACAAAGGCTAAGACAGGTAGATCACAGACTTGAGGCCAGCCTCAGCAGCTCAGTGGACACTGGGCAACTTAGCAAGATGTTCTGTTTCTAAAGAAAAACAAAAACAATAATAATAATAATAATCTCTCAGAGTGCAGCTAGGAAAAAGAATGCCCCTAGAGTCAATCCTCAGTACCAAAACGGGGGGTGGGGGGAAGGGAGGAGATATTCACAATGCCAAGTTAAATTTCAAACTTTTAGCTGAACATGGTGGTGCATGCTTATAATCTTAACATTTGGGAGGCAGACACCGGAGGACTGCGGTTTGCGGGACAGCCTCAGCTACTACTTAGCGAGGTCCTTTGCAACTCAGTGAGACCCCGTTCCAAAATAAAGACTAAAAAATAGGCCTGGGGGTGTAGCTTGGAGGTAGAATGCCCCCTGGGTTCCATCCCTAGTTCCGCAAAAAAAAAAAATAAAATTAACGTTTAGAGTTCAAACTGAAAACTCCCCTCTTTTCTCATAAAATGCTTTGCTTCTGGCTCCCTGACGCCCCAAAGTTGTGGTACATGGCAAGACCAGCAAATATTCACACAAAAGCTTCTGGAATTTACCTTTGGGGTGGCACTGGCAGGCCCACAGGAAAAAGAAGGAAGTTGTAAACGAATTGGTTTTCCCCGAGCCTTCTTGGCTAAAAGCAGAAGATAGGTAGCTGTGAGATGATCATATTGCCACTGGAAGAAAAGGAAATCAAACTGTTTTAGAAGACTGAAATTACTTGTTAATGTCCTATTGAAAATTTTTCCTCAATGTAACAGACATTTTTAAAGTCAAAGTTTTACAGAGGTAGGTAATAACAAGTATCAATCCTCTGTTCCATACCTCCACATACCTGTAATTTCCACTTCTCAGAAAGAAAATCTTATAGCTGGGCGTGGTAACACGCGTTTGTAATCCCAGCATTCAGGAGGCTGAGACTGGAGGATTACAGTTCGCAGCCAGCCTCAGCTACTTAGTGAGGCCCTCCTGTCTCAAAATAAAGAATAAAAAATAGGGCAAGGGGTGTAGCTTGGAGGTCGAATGCCCTTGGATTCCATCCCCAGACCCACAAAAAAAAAAAAAGAAAAACTTATAAACACTTTAAGTTTTAATTTTTCTATTCCTGTTTTGAAATTAATTGCTTACATAATATTTTCTTTAGTTTCAGATATTACTTATAGATTTACTAGTATGGAAAAATAAGAATTTGGCTGTACTGCAACTCCCTCTCTTCCTTACACATGCTTCCCTGTATCCTCCTACTAATCATAATGTTTGGCTAAATCAATATTTATATTATTATAAGTATATAAACAGTATTCCCCAGTACCAGAAAAAAAGGAATTATATTACACAGCTGATTAGAGCCTTCATAGGTGAGATGGGCTGCTCATCACCTTCAAGGCTTTTCTCTAAGGATTAAATAGTCACAGAAATCCAAATGCCCAAACATCCAATAGTAGGTCTTTATTCACTGTTTCCTAGAGATAAATCTTCCAATATTTTCTTCACTGTCAATGAAAACAGGATAAAATCCTGATTCCAGCATTCTCAGTTAAACAGAGAAGGGGGCTAGAGACAGTGGTTTACTGTTCAATATGAGGACTTTGTGTGTCTTTGCATCCATTTCAGAATGATTCATCCTCTCCACCGAGCTCTGTCTGGTTCAAGAGTCTCTTATTAAACATCTCTAATCTTCTGCTGAGGTGGAGAAGAAGCAGCAGCATGCAGCACAAATAAAGAAAGGGATTTAGGGTCCTTGTTGCTTCTAATATGACTTTCAACCAATCTTTCCGTGTCTAGTCTTTCTCCCTGCCTGGACCTCAGGTTCCTGAGACCTCTAGTTCCTGAGCTGTTCTGCAGCTCCAAGGCTCTAATCAATTCAGTTTGCCTGTTGCCTTTTCCCACTGCATGCACTTGGCGTTCAGCTTTCTCCAAAATGCTATCAGCTGCTATTTATCTATTTTATAATTTCCAAAATTCTCTTGACATCCTTTTGTCTCCTCTTTTATTATCTTTGTTCTTAAGAGATTTTTGCTTTTTTAAATCCTTTTTGTTTTAATAAGTTTTTAGAAAGTCACTATGGTTTACATTATGATAGTGAGACTATAATGCACCAATAGGAGTGTATTTTTAAAAATGGGTGTTTGCATCATGAGAGTGGAGAGGATTCTGCCTTGGTTTGAATAGGTCCACATATGCACACGTGACTGCCAGTGAAGTCCCCCTAACAGATAAATGGCTTCCCTGCAATCCAGAGCCACTTGCTGCTGGAGGAGTGGGGGAAAGGAAGGGGAGCAGTATGCTGGAAGCTCTGTCACCACTGCTACGAATCTCAAGAGGATGATATGGCTCAAAATAATGAGCCATAGGAGACACTGACTACTGCATATAAGAGTTTAGAAAAGCTCACATATAGAATATGAAAATGGGAGTTCTATATGCATTGATTATTTAGGAATAATGTTTCTTTGTCTTTGCACAAAGACCAGCAACACCGGATCAGCGTGGACCTCAGGGAATCAAACTATCTCTCTGTATTTTATCTACCAGCCCCAAAAGGCAGTGCTCCCGAGATGCTACAATAATTATAACAGGTGCTATCTGAGATCTTAAATTGGTTTTCCCAGGGCTCTTCAAATTGGAAAGTATCTAAAACTAATGTGAATTCTCCGAGAGTACTCAGACAAGGGTCTTCAATCTTAGCAGTCCTGGCTTTTATAATTCTTTGGATAATTTTGAATAATTCTTTGTCGTGAGGGACTGTTCCGTGTATCATAGAATATGTGGCAGCATCTCTGGCCTCTACCTACTACATATATGCCATTAGTAGACATCCACTCCCACGTTGTGACAGTTAAAAATGTCTCCAAATATCCCCAAGGTGCAAAAATCCTCCTGGCTGGGAACGTAGAGATTTTATTAAGACATAGAATCTGATTCAATATGTCTATGGTGGAGTCGGAGATACTGTACTTCTAACAAGCTGCTGGTCCTAGACTATACTTTGCATAGCAAGAATCTGAAACAGGCTTAACCCACAGCTGCACAATGCAATCATCTGAGAAGCTTTTTAAAATTCCAACACCTACTAGGTCATAACCAAGCTGAATTATAATCCCTGGGGATAAAATTAAGGCATGAGGATTATTTTAACAGTTGCCAGATGATACCAATGTACAGCCAAGGATGAGAAATCTGACCTAGAAAGAGTAGCCTGTCTCCTCCTCATTCTTGCAACTGGATTTGAGTATAAACAGGCATTTAAGAATGAGAAAACGATTATTTTACTCACTGCAGTATCAATGTTGGTTGTGCTTAACTTTCAGAATGACTCAGAAGATTCTTAGAGAGCTGTAACACCAGAAAATAATTCCCAATATGCTTCAATATCTGTGCTTTCGGCATAAGGAGGGAAGCAATTAATTCCTATTTCACTTTGAAGTTTGGAAGATATATAGAGACCTAATTGTAAAAGATATCACATGAAAGGTTTTATTTTCAATGATTCTTGAATGCTGAGTTGTTTTATTTTTAGTTTTAGCAGTAATGGGTTTGGAATTGAACCCCAGAGTGTTCTACCACTGCTATATCTACAGTCCTTTTTAACTTTTTTTTTTTTTTTTTTGATACAGGATCTCCAAATAAAAGTTGCCAAAGCTGGCTTCAAACTTGGAATTCTTCAACCTCAGTCTCTCAAGAAACCAGAATTACAGGAGCATACTACCACACCCAGTTGATTATATTACTTTGTGTGTGGTGGTAGGGAGAGTACTGGAGATTGAACTCAGGGGCATTTTACCTCTGAACTACAACCTAGGTGCCAAGACATCCTGCTGCCTCGGCATCTATGTGTTGAGACCCCACTCCACATAGTTATTCGGCAAAAACGCCCCGAGAAAGAGGTGTTGTCTCTGGCCAATATATCCCCCACTTTTAGATACCCTTCATGACTATTAATGATTCCTTTTAACTTTCTACACGAATTGCTCCGGTGATGTGAAATTAGGACTATGAAATTGAGTCCGTGGAAATAAACTAATAATTTGTCTAAACGTCCTTGGCTTTGCTCAATAGTAAGGAAAAAACTGGCCAGAACTCAGATGCTGTGATAAGCATTCCAGCTGCAGCAATCACAAAGGGTCTCCGACCCTCACTCCTATCACTAGGTTAAGCTATTAACTCCGGTAACCGGTAACTCCTATCACTAGGTTAAGCTATTAACTCCGGTAACCGGTAACCGATAGCTCAGTTTAAGGAAACTTTGTTTACCCTTGAGATCCTGCCTAGAGACAGAGAAGATAAAATTTTGTGTGTGACTTCGAAGCAATTTAGTTGATGAACAACTTAGTTGCCAAAATACAATAGAGCCAAGGAGAAAGATTGTTGACCTTTACGCCCAGTGTGAGCGTTCCCGAGACAGGGAGAATGCCGCATGGCTAGAAATGAAAATGACAAAATAAAGGACAGATATTCTAAATATATATGTATGAAGGAAAGGAAATACCATAAGAGTAAGAAAGCACTTTTTCATGAAGAAGGGCTTATCATAAGAAAGTCCCAACTGAGAAAGAAAGGAATTAGAAGGTTAAGAGCAGGTTGCAGAGGGCTTGTGACAGGGAAATGGATTATTAAAGATGGTTAGACTTTTAATAGGCTCGTTGTCTAAAGAAGAGTGTTCAGCAGTTAAGGAAATACATCTGACAGTTAAAACCAAGAACTTTGTGGTGTTGTTTGTGGTATTTTGTCTACCAAACTGTGTTGTGAGTTTGCTTAAGCTTTCAGATTTAGAAGGTAAAATGCCAACACCTGGAGAAACTCTATCACATCCACCTGAATCACCACATCTCCCCACACTTGCTATATGGAACTGAGCACAAAAGATGGAAAGTTCCAGGAAAGTTAAAGAAGATTCCCCGAGAAGCCTCCAAGCCTTGGGTGTGCCCGTTTTCTTCTGAAAGATTGCCCTTTGGAACTGCTTGACTGTAAGATCTGGGAGAGAGCCGGAGTTAATCCCTTGAAAGCCAAAAGCCAGCTGAAAACCGGACTAGTTTTTTTACCTCTGTTTACGTGTCATTCACTATTGTTTCACAGTGATTACATTCACTTCCTCTCCTCTTACTATTAACTTTACTGGTGAAGGGTATAAATTTCTTGGAGTTTTTGTAATAAAGTGTCATTGGCTCAAGAAGCCTTGGTCCACCTCAGATTCTTTCCAAAGCGCCGTACCTAAAAACTTAAGGAATTCATAGAGGGGAAAGAATCGCTGCAGATAAGTTTCTGCAGAACTCCACCTGCCTTTTGCCCCATCTTTCTGAGGATTTGACCGGGAGCTGACAATAACGACCCAACTGAGATTAGTCGGCAACACCCAGGCCTATTTTATTTTTAAATTTTGAAAGCTGGGCATGGTGGCACACACTTGTAATTCCAGCACTTGGGAGGCTGAGACAGGAGGATTGTGTAAGTTCAAAGCCAGCCTTAGCTACTTAGTAAGGCTCTCAGCAACTCACTGAGACCCTGTTTCTAAATAAAATATAAAATAGGCCTGGGAATGTAGCCCAGAGGTAGAAGGCCCCTGGGTTCCACCCCTAATACCACACGAAAAATAAATAAATTTTGAAAAAGGGTCGCACCAAGATGCAGAGGGCCTCGATTAAATTGCTGAGGCTAGCCGGGTGTGGTGGCACACACTTGTAATCCCAATACTTGGGAGGCTGAGACAGGAGGATCGCACAGGTTTGAAGCCAGCCTCAGCTACTTACTGAGGCTCTCAGCAACTTAGTGAGACCCTGTTTCCAAATAAAATAGAAAATAGGTCTGGGAGTATAGCCCGAAGGTAGAAAGCCTCTGGGTTCAATCTCCAGCACCACAAAAAAAAAAAAAAAAAAAAAAAAAAATTGCTGAGGATGGCCACAAACCTTCAATCCTATCTTGGCCTCTTAAGTGCTAAGATTATATGCATATGCCAGCATGCCTAAGTATGTTAAAGATTCAGATTTAGGGTATTTACGTATCTAGCTGGGGACAGCAAGACACACAGCCAATCCTAATATTTGGGAGGCTGAGACAGAAGGATGACAGGTTCAAAGTCAGCCTCAGCAACTTTGATTCTTGTTTTAAATTTTTTTTTAAGTGTTTTTAAGGAGGCTGGGCGTGGTGGCACACACTTGTAATCCCTGCACTTGGGAGATGGAGACAGGAGGATTGCCCAGGTTCGAAGCCAGCCGCGCTGGCTTAAGAGACCCTGTTTCCAAATTTTAAAAAAAGTATAAAATAGGTCTGGGAGTGTAGCCCAGAGGTAGAATGGTTTCCAGGAACCCCAATACCACCCCTCCCAAAAAAAAGAAAAAGTGTTTTCAAGGGTCTAGGGTATAGTTCAGTGGTAGAATACCTCTGGGTTCAATCCCCAATAACACAGGGTAAAAAAAAAGAAATTTTATGGGCTTGATACTAATTTTTCCTAGAGAAAAATGACATCATGTGCCAGGTGGTGGCACAAGCCTATAGTCCCAGTACTTGGGAGGTTGAAATAGGAGGATCACAGGTTTCAATCCCCAGTACAAAAGGAAAAAAAAAAAAAAAAAAAAAAAAAAGAAGAACATAATGTCTGAGATTTTCTCTGAAATACTCCAGTTGGAAAAGGTAAATGAGAGAGACTGTGGTTTATAGTTAAAACTGGAAAAATACTAATAATTGTTAAAATTGGATGATGAGTACAATGAAACTATTTCGGTGAGTTTCATAGTTATCATACTATTCTTTCTACTCTTATAGATGTTTGAAAAACATTTTTTTAATTTTTTTGGGGGGTGTACTGGGGTTCCTGGAAACCCTTCTACCTCCGAGCTACACTCCCAGACCTAATATATATATATATATGTACACATATCTATACACACACATACACACACACACACACACACACACACACACACACACACACACACATTTTTTTTTAACAGGGTCTCTTAAGCCAGCGCGGTTGGCTTTGAACCTGTGCAATCCTCCTGTCTACGTCTTCCAAGTGCGGGGATTACAAGCGTGCGCCACCAAACCTGGCTTAAAATTTTTTTACATCTGAAATATAGTCTTCTATTAAGATCATCCCCCAAAAAAGGCATATAATTTTTTTTTAGATTGCTTAAGTTTCCTTAAAGGCATTATCCATGAAAAAGTAAACTTCCATTTTCTGACATATTCTAGAGCTTTATACATTCAAAAGAATTTGTTTATATAGCCTCCTCAGTGGAAAAAATAAAAGTGCCTAAGTAAAGCATTGTTTGTTTAAAAAAAAAATTTAGCTAAGGTCCGAACCTTGCAAGTTGGAAAACAGAAAAAACAAATATAAATCATAAATGATGAGACATGGTACTGAATCAGAAGCAAAGCTGACTCTGATCCTTGCCTAAGACTGCACTCAGAGACAACAGTTGCCTCTGAGGCATTCGTGTCTCTGAGGCATTCATGCCTCTGTCTCTCGGAAAAAAATATAGGTATAAACTATAAATTAAGCATCTGGAAGAGCTAAAGTGATCCAACATCCAACATCAGAAATCTTTTTGTGTGTGTGTGGGGGGGGGGACTGGGAATTGAGCCCCAAGGCATTCTACCTCCTGGCTATATCCTCAGCAACCCCCCTTATTTTTTGGTGGTGCTGGGGATTGAATGCAGGGGCATTCTACCTCTGAACTACATCTCCAGCCCTACTTTTAACTCTTTATTATAAAACAAGGTCTCACTAAGTTGCAGAGGGTCTCACTAAATAGCCGAGGCTGTCTGTGAGCCCAGATCCTCTTGTCTAAGTCTCCCAAGTACTGGCATTCCAAGCAAAGGCCACCACACTCAGGTCTCAGACTTTTTATGTTTTGAAAAAGGTTCTCACTAGGTTGCTGAGAGTGTTGCTGAGGCCAGTCTCAAACCTGCAATCCTCCTCTCTTAGCTTCCCAAGTACTGAGATTATAAATGTGCCTGTAATTCTGAACAATCATGCCCAGTTCAAAATCTTGACGATTATATGATATTTATTTCATATGGTTGAGGATGATGTGATGCTACAGGTTTTTAGGTAAAAAGAAAACCGTATGTTTACTTCATTTTTATGGCAGAACCAGATTTCCATGTTGGAGAACTGCTTTTTTGTTTTGTTTTTCAGCATTGGGGATTGAACCCCAGGGGCATTCTACCACCATGCTATATTCTCAGCTCTTATTTTTTATTCTTTATTTTGAAACAGGGTCTCACTAAATTGTGGTGGGACTCACTAAGTTGCTGAGGCTGGCCATGAACCTGAGATCCTCCTGTCTCAGCCTCCCAAGTACTGGTACTACAGGCATGCGCCATCACGCCCCACTCAGAGAAGTTTAAAGTAGGGAAAACTGCGCCATCATGCCCTGCTCATAGAACTTTAAAGTAGTGAAAACTGGTACTCTTTTGTGGTACTGGGGGTGGAACCCAAGGGCTTTTCTACCTCCAGGCTATACCCTCAGACCTATTTTATATTTTATTTGGAAACAGGGTCTCACTAAGTTGCTGGGAGCCTCACCAAGTACCTGAGACTAGCTTTGAACCTGCATGATCCTCCTGTCTCAGCCTCCCAAGCACTGGGATTACAAGCATGCGCCACCACGCCCGGCTTACCCCAGCCCTATTTTATTTTTATTTTGAAACAGGGTCTTGCTAGGTATTTGACAGTCTCACTACTTGCTGAGGCTGTCCTTGAACCTGCAATCCTCTTGTCTTAGCCTCCCCAATACTAGCATGGGCGCACACTACCATGCCCAGCTAGAGTAATAATATGTGTGTTGGGGGGGGGGGTTACTGGGGGTGAAACCCAGGGACTCTTCTACTTCCAGGCTATACTCCCAGACCTATTTTATACTTTATTTGGAAACAGGGTCTCACTAAGTTGTTGAGAGCCTCATTCAGTAGCTGAGCCTGGCTTCAAACCTGTGCAATTCTCCTATCTCAGCCTCCCAAGTGCTGGGATTACAAGCGTGAGTCACCACGCCCAACTTAAAATAATAATTTTTAAAGAGGACATCCAACAGACATCAGAAAAGAATTACTTTCAAGTATACATAAATATAAAATAAATACAATATTTACATTGATGCTAAAATAACAGGTATGAAAAACGTTACATAATGTTTAATGTCCAGATAAAAAAAAGAACACTAAAACAAAAGACTTCACTCTTAATTCATGTATTTCTTACCAATGAAATTAACTCCTCCATTGTTTGCCTGTTGTTTCTGTGATGTACAGAAAGCTCTGTTACACAATCATCATCAAGATGAATAAGCTACAAAAAAGAATTTTATAAACTTTATTAACAAAAATTACAAACATAATTTTAATAATACTTTATAAAACCAAACACATATGTAAAAACGACATGAATTTAACTTTACAGTATGAATCAAAATTCATTATTGTGTGTGTGTGTGTGTGTGTGTGTGTGTGTGTGTGTGTGTGTAACTGGGGATCAAACCCAAGGGTGCTCTACCTCTGAACTACACTGTTTCTTTCATTTTTTTTTTCTTTTCTTTTTTTTTTTTTTGCAGATCTGGGGATTGGAACCCAAGGGCACTCGACCTCTGAGCTACACCCCCTGCCCTATTTTTTAATCTTTATTTTGAAACCAGGTCTCACTGAGTTGCGGAGGGCCTCACTAAGTAGCTGAGGCTGTCTGCGAACTACGATCCTCGGGTCTCAGCCTCCCAAATGCTGGGATTACAAATGTGCGCTACCACGCCCAGCTTACATCATTTCATATTTTGAAACAGGGTCTCACCAAGATGGTAAGGGTCTTGTTAAGTTGCTGGTGTACTATTCTCTAATCTACCATCCTCCTGTCTCAGCCCAGTACTATGATTACAGGTGTGCACCACATCTGGCTATAATTTTTTTTATGGTGTTGAGTATTGAACCCAGGGCCTCACTTGTTTTAGGTCAGTGTTCTTACCACTGAGCAATCCCCAACCCAATAATCCTCATAATTTTAAAAGATGTTATCAGATGACATTAGGCATTTTAAGAAGATGATTTCTTTCCCAGTTTTTCATATGCCCCCTCATCACATGATCAATTGTCAAAACTCCTTTGCACAGCAAATGGACTTGTACCCCCCTCCCTACTGCAAGAAATGCAGTGACATTTTCATCACAGATCAACCATCCAGGCATCAAAAATCAATGGCTATACAATTGGCTAAAAAGAAAGATATATGGTAGTCAATGCAAGGAGCCCTTGTAATGGTGTCATAGGTGCTGCAGTTGTCACCATGTTGAAAATAGAACCATCACCTAAATATCAGTTTACTTAAGGATGGAAATTATTCACGCATTCATATCTCTGCGTGACAGACCTCACCAAAAATGGGGCCAGAAATAAATTTAAAAAGGATCACTGAGAACAAAAAGGAAGGAATGGCCTGGCCTCAAACAATTCAGAAGATCACATGTGAAGAGAATTATAAGGAATGTAATTTTCAAGTTTCTCTTTCCAAAGTAAGACATCCTCTTCACAACAGCCCCAGGAAGTGATGTTTGACTTTCTGCTTCAAGTAGTCTCCTGCAGGGAACTCGGAAGAGCTGGGATGGTTAGCTTCTCCTGTTGCCTGAGGTCTGTCTCCCTGTGATCTCTATCCACTCTGAGTCCACGCAGCGTGGCAGCTAACAGGTTTTGGCATTAGATGACCTTGGCATCATTTTATAATCATATGACCTTGAGCATGTCACTACACCTCTCTAAGCCTCTATAAGTTTCATCACCTGTAAAAGAGAGATGGTGTATCCCTTGCAATATATATAAAATATAGGGAGTAACCAGGATATCTAAACAGATTAAGCCATTAAAAAATAGCTATTTTTGGCCGGGTGTGGTGGCGCACGCTTGTAATCCCCACGCTTGGGAGGCAGAAACAGTAGGATCGTGCAGGTTCGAAGACAGCCTCAGCTACTTAGTGAGGCTCTCAGCAACTGAGTGAGACCCTGTTTCCAAATAAAATATAAAATAGGTCTGGGAGTATAGCCCAGAGGTAGAAAGCATCTGGGTTCCACCCCTAGTACCACCAAAAAAAAAAAAAAAAAGCTATTTTTTTTTTACCAACAATCAATTTCTTCTTTGATATAACATCCTTTCTGAAATTTTAATATAATAGTCAATCTTTCCTCTTCAACTTTTCTCTCTTCCAGTTTCTTTAACCAGTCTTAAAGATTAACTATTCTTACCATTCTATCACTTTCTTTAGATCGAACACGCAAGATTGTCATTGACCTTCAAGATCAGGTCAGAACCACATAACATGAAAGGGAGGCTTGCTCAGCACAGAGAGAACAACATCATGACCTTCCCCCTTTTTTTTTTCTTTTTTTTGGTGTTGGTACTGGGGTTCCTGGAAACCCTTCGGGCTTCACTCCCAGACCTATTTTATATTTTTATTTGGAAACAAGGTCTCTTAAGCCAGCAAGGCTGGCTTCGAATCAGCGTGATCCTCCTGTCTCCACCTCCCAAGCACGGGGATTACAAGCGTGCGCCATCATGCCCAGCATGACCTTCCCTTTTGCAGAACACCACACTATTAACAGTGAACTCAAGATGGAGTCATTGTGCCATTACAGAAGGAGAGAAACAATGCCCTTGCTGAGGCTTAAAAGTGGTATCTCACTAAAATTCATTGCTGAAATCTAATCACCAATGTGACAGCATAAGGAAGTGAGGCATTTGGAAGGCGATTAGGCCAGAGTGGGCCCCATCCTCATGAACGACATCAGTATACTCAGAGTCCCCAAAGAGATCCCTTGCCCTCCACCATGGCGGGCTGCAGTGCAAGGGAACCGACTAAAAGAATGCAGGCCAAGCCGCATGTGGTGGCACACACCTGTAATCCAGTACTTGGGAGGCTGAGATGGGGGATTACAGGTTTGAGGATAACCTCAGCAAGTAGTGAGACTCTCATCGACCTAGTGACACTCTGTTTTATTTAAAATAAAAAATAAGAGCCAGGTGTGGTGGTACACGCTTGTAATCCCAGCATTTGGGAAGCTGAGACAGGAGGATCAAGGTTCACAGCCAGCCTCAGCTACTTAGTGAGGCCCTTTGCAACTCAATGAGACTCTGTTTCAAAATAAATAAAAAATAGGGCTGAGGGTATAGCTCTGAGGTAGAAGGACCCTGGATTCCATACCCAGTACCACAAATACATACATACATATATACATACATACATACATACATACATACATACATAAGTACATAATAAAATAGGACTGGGGTGTAGCTCGGAAGTATAATGCTTCTGGGTTAAATCCCCAGTACCATACACACAAACACACACACACACACACACACACACACACACACACACGCAGGCCATCAACAGACACAAAATAGGGCAGTGCCTTGATCTTGACTTCCTAGCCTCCAGAACTCTAAGAAATAAATTTCTTACCCAATATATAGTATTTTGTTGCAATAGCTGGAACCGAGTGACACAAATTTGCACTATTGGCTGTACAGCACAACCCCATGGGTTACAGGGAAAATAGTGGCCATAGAGGCTTATATTGGTGGAACTGTGGAAGAATAAGTTTTCATTGATTTGCTTTGAGCCTGGCAGTTCCCGGTACTATAGAATTTCCCATTTAATGATCCCAACTTCCAAAGCACAAATAGTTTAACACCAAGTTGGGTTTGGGATTTTGTGGGGGTTTTTGGTACTGGGGGTTAAACCCAGGGGCATTCTACTTCCAAGCTATACCCCCAGTCCTTTTTATATTTTTATTTTGGAGCAGAGTCTCACTAAGTTGCTGAGGTCTTGCTAAACTGCTTACCGCTGTCCTAAAACCTATCCTTGAACCTGCGATCTTCTTGTCTCCACCTCCCAAGTGCTGGCTTACAGGCCTGGACCACCACACACAGCCCAAGTGAGGATCCTTTATTCAGTATCATCACTGCTCAAGCAGGAAGACAAAGATTTTGAATTTCTCTTAAGAAAACCATCTCTCTTCTTAGACTCCTGCTCTATACCTTTACCAAAAGCAATGCATGTGAAAGGGAAGAAGGGTAAGAAGGAGGTGCTGTGCTTTCTGCTGGACTCCTGAAATGGAAAGATGAATAGAGTGGGGCGAAAAAAGACATCAAGGTCTGAAAAACACGGCTTCTCTCCAGCTGGGTTTTCCAAAGGGGCTCAATACTTTATGTGTCCTGAATTCTCAGTCACACATACTCAAGTTAGGTTAAGAAGAAAATGCATACCCCGAAACTAGCCAATTATTTTGAATTATCTGTGCCTGTTACATCTCCTGTTCACTAGTGCAGAAAATGGAATTGAATAAAACTTCTATTCGAAACAATAGTTAGGTACTAGAGCTGTGAATGGAAATGGCAAGAGATCATACATAGTTATAGCATCTATATCTTAAATATCAATGTAAATCTGAATTACTTCTTATAGCTCAGTGAGTGTGTGTGTGTGTGTGTGTGTGTGTGTGTGTGTGTGTGTGTTGCTATGGATTGGACCAAGGGGCATTCCCCAGCCCTTTTATTTATTTATTTACTCAGGCTGGCCTTGAACCTATGATCCTTCCATCTCCAACTCCCAAGTACTGGGATTATAGGTTTGTACCACCACAACCAGCTTATACTCCATTTTTTGTAAAACACAATGCTGAAAAAGAAAAACAAGTATTTGAAAAGCAACAACTCCATATACCTCTTCTGTATATAACTCATTTGTCTTTGCAATAGCTCTATGTATAGTAGGCTAAGCAGAGAAATGACCTAATATGATCTATAAAATTTAACTATAAATGGCAAGACATGACCCAAACATGCATAAGAAACTGACATTAAAATACCTATACTAGAGATTTCCAGGAAGATGGAGGTGGCCACAGTTGCATTGGTGACTACGGCCACAGCAGCAATACCTGGCAGCAGCCAAATAGGACAGGTATTCCTCTGAGAAACCCCGGACATCACATTTTGGTTTAATATCTGATTGAGACAATATATAGAGACATTTATAGCCATCACTTCCTAACAATATAAGAAAGAAGAGATGGACCAAGATGGCAGAGATGGTGGCGGCGGCGGCAGCCAATAGCCATCACTTCCTAACAATATAAGAAAGAAGAGATGGACCAAGATGGCAGAGATGGTGGCGGCGGCGGCAGCCAGTATTCGGGAGAGGTTGATAAAAACCAATCCAACCCGCCTTGAACTGTTGGAGAAATCTCCCCCAAAAAAGGACTGCTCCTGCCCCACATGCTCAGGAATTCTGGACAACATACTATATAAGAAAAATGCTCAGGAGGAGGGCCAAGATGGCAGTGGTGGCAGCAACGGCCAGTATCGGGGAGAGGCAGATAGATTAATTCTAATCCACCCTGAACATCTGAGGAAATCTTCCCCAAAAGTAGACTGCACCTGCCCCACATGCTTAGGAACTCTGGACAACATACTATGTAAGAAAAATGTCCGGGGAGCATCAGATGGAACCCTGCATAGTCAGATCAGCCAGCGCCATGCATTCCAGGAGCCAAGGGCACTCCTAGCTGCCGTGCTCCTCGGCGCAGCACTGGGACAGGGTGCGCTCAGAGCAGCAGAACCCGCTCTCCATAGTGAAGCTGTGACCCTCTGGTCTTGGTAGGGAGATAAAACACAATGCTACTAAGTACTTGGGCCCCCAACTCCTGCAAAAGACACATATTGTTTTCTTTTATTAAAAAATATTGAGCCGGGCATGGTGGCACACGCTTATAATCCCTGTGCTTGGGAGGCGGAGACAGGAGGACAGTGCAGGTTCAAAGCCAGCCATGCTGGCTTAGGAGACCCTGTTTCCAAATTTAAAAAAATATTTAAAAAATAGGTCCAGGAATGTAGCCCAGAGGTAGAAGGGCTTCCAGAAACCCCAGTACCACCAAAAAAAAAAAAAAAAAAAAAAAGAGGAAGGAGCCAAGATGTTGGCGGCTGCAGACGCCACTGCGACCATGACAATAGTTGGCAGTGGCCAAATAGGACGTGTATTCCTCTGAGAAACCCTGGACATCAGATTTGGGTTTAATATCTGATTGGGACAACATATACATTTATAGCTATGACTTCCTACCTAAAATATAAGACAGAAGAGATGACCAAGATGGCAGAGACGGCGGCAACAGCAGCAGCGGCAACCAATATTCAGGAGAGCTAAATAAATCCAATCCAACCCGCCTTGAACTGCTGGAAAAATCTCCCCCCAAAAAAAGATTGCTCCTGCCCAACATGCTCAGGAATTCTGGACAACATACTATGTAAGAAAAATGCTCGGGAGGAGGGCCAAGATGGCGGCAATGGCCAGTATCGGAGAGAGGCAGGTAGATTCATTCTAATCTACCCTGAACTTTTGAGGAAATCTCCCCAAAAGTAGATTGCACCTGCTTCACATGCTCAGGAACTCTGGACAACATACTATGGAAGAAAAATCTTCAGGGCGCATCAGATGGAGCCCCGCATAGTTGGGTCTGCGTAGCACTGGGGCTTGGTGCACTAGGAGCAGCAGAACCCGCTCTCCATGGTGAAGCTGTGGGCCTCTGCTCTTCATGGGAAGATTGAATACATTGCTACTAAGTACTTGGGTTCCCAACTGCTGCAAAAGACACGTACTGTTTTCTTTTATTAAAAAATATTGAAGAGGAAGGAAGATGACGGCAGCTGCAATTGCAGCTGCAGCAGTGACCACAACCGCAGCGGTGATGGTTAGTAGCAGCCCAATAGGATGTGCATCCCCCTGAGAAACCCTGGACAACACATTTTGATTTAATAGCTGAATGGGACAACACACTGAAACATTTCCAGTCATTACATCCTATCTGAAATAGAGGAGAGAGAGTGGAAAATGGCAGAATTAGAGGCAAGACTACATCGCGGCACCTGCCACTGCAAGAAAAGTGATTTTGGCGGGATATCCCAGAAGAGATCAGAAAGCACACTGCTCCCGCCACCCTTGCACAGGAATACTTAACAACATACTGTAGGAGAGACCAAGAAGGCAGCAGTGGTGGCCAGTATTCAGGAGAGGCAGACAGATCCAACCAAATCCACCTTGAATTTTTGAAGAAATCTCTCCAAAAGTAGATTGTTCCTGCCTCACATGCTCAAGAACTCTGAGCAACATACTACATAAGAAAAAGTTTTGTGGAGACTAATCAAAATGGCGGTAGGAGCGGCCAGTATTCGGGAGGGGCAGACATATCCAATCCAATCCACCTTAAATTTTTGAAAATATCTCCACAAAAGTAGACTCCTCTTGCCACACATGTACAGGAATTCTGAACAACATACTATGTAAGAAAAATGTCGACTTCTGGGAAGATGGCAACCGAGAAAAGCAGTGTTTACGAGTCCTGCTAACACTCGATCTCTATTGCCACAAAATCAGCAGTTTTCATAGCCAGAAAACACTATGAGCAGAGAAATAAAAAATGTAAACACAAGGGACAGAGAAAAAGAAGACAAGAACAACCAGAGACCAGAAAAGAAACCAGCCCGCATTGAGGTGGTGGAGCCGCGCCAGTGGCATCTTGCCTCACAAAACCAGGCACCAGAGAGGAAAGGTAAACAAGGAGCTGAAGATCACTCAGGTGTAATTCAGCAGTTCTTTCAGCACAAAGAACATCTAAAACTCCCAGTGGCCAAGCTCATCACACCTTCCAGGGACTCGGAACAAAGCTCAAAACCAGAAAAGAAATACGCCAGCCTCACGGCCAAGGGCATGGCAGCAGCGCCTTATTGCCAACCGTGGTGGCGAGTTCACCACACCCACGACAGCTCCAGATCAGCGTGCACAATAACCATAAGTGAAATTGTGGCCCCTACAGGAGAAACCTGAGTACTGCACCCCCAGGGACTTGAGCAGCTTTGATAATCTCCCTGGGTCTGAGATTTTGCAGGCCAACACAGTGAAGGAGTAGTGGTGGCAAAAATACCACACCCTGGTCACAGCTTCCCATGGGAAAACACCCAGCCCGGCATCCCCACAGTCTTGCAGCCTCGATTAACTCCCTGGGTCTGAGACTTTGCAATAGAACCCAGTAAAGGAGTAGTAGTGACTGAAATTACCACAAACTCAAGATCCAGAGCACCCTAAGTGAAGTTGTGGTGACCAGGGGAAGAACCCAGAGAAGGCACAAACTTCTGAAATCATGGGAAAGAGGAACAACAATAGAGCAATGAACGCCCATAACCCCACAATATCAGAACCTGAATACACAGAAATTCAGAGATCTCCAGAAGATCAAATCAGGAATATAACTGTAGAAATAATACAGAATCTTTGAAAAGAATTTAAAGAGTGTCTAAAAGAAATAAAGGATGCAATCATTGAAGTAAAGGCATCAATTCAAACTATAAACAATTGATTAAACCACATGGAGAATAGAATCTCACTCCTAGAAGATGATCACTCCAAAAACGAACACATAATTTATAACTTAGAAAAAAAAAGTCAGACAGCAGGAATTTGACATTGAAGAAATATGGGCCCATTTTAAGAGAGCTAAACTAAGAATAATTGGAATAGAGGAGAAAAAAGAAGGTGAAACCAAAGGGATCAATATCTCTTCAAAGAAATAATAGCAGAAAAATTTTCAAACATAGAGCAAGAGGTCAATACACAGGTCCAGGAAACTTACAGAACTCCTTTTATACAGGCTCAGAGAAAAGGTTCCCCACACCACATAATTGTCAAAATGACCAATGTAGAAGCCAAGCAGAGAATCTTAAAGGCAACAAAAACAAAAGGCCAAGTGACATTCAGAGGCAAACCAATTAGAATCACTCCAGACTTCCCAAACCAAGTCATGAAAGCCAGAAGGGCTTGGAATAACATATTCCAAACTCTGAAAGAAAACAACTTCCAGCCAAAAATTTCCTACCCAGCAAAACTATCTATCAAATTAGATGGGAAAATAAGAAGCTTCCATGACAAACAGAAACTGAAGGAATTTATGTCTTCAAAACCAGCACTAGGGAAAATACTCAGAGATTAACTACAAAGAAGAAATGGGTAATACACACCAGAACCAGAGAAACAAGATTTTCCATCCAGCAGACAACTAAGCAAAACTAAACAGTATTTCAAACAGAAATAAAATCTTAACATGTTAGGAATTAAAAGTTATCTCTCAATAATCACACTGAATGTAAATGGCCTCAATTCCCCAATAAAAAAGACATAAAGTGGCAAAATGGATTAAAAACCAGAATCCATCCATCTGCTGCTTACAAGAAACATACTTTACAAGTAAAGATAGTAACAAACTCAAGGTATAGGGCTGGAGCAAGGAAATTCATGTTAAGTAGCCATCCTACCAAATGTGAAGTAATATTTCACTTAGTTTTTATTTGTATTTCCTTAATGATTAGTTATTTTATGATAATGATGAGTGATATTCATGTGTGTATTGGTCATATAAAAATCTCTGGAGCCAGCATGGTGGCGCACACTTGTAATCCCCACGCTTGGGAGGCGAAGACAGGAGGATGGCACAGGTTCAAAGCCAGCCTTGCTGGCTTAAGAGACCCTGTTTCCAAATAAAAAGTATAAAAGAGGTCTGGAAGTGTAGCCTGGAGGTAGAAGGGCTTCCAGGAACCCCAGTACCACCACAAAAAAAAAAAAAAAAAAAAAAAAAAATCTCTGGAGATTCATTATCTTTTACCTATTTCTAAGTTGTATTGTTTGCTTTTATTTTTGCTGATTTTTAGGATTTCTATTGGAATATTAATATACCTTCAGATATAGCAAGTGGAAATATTTTATCCCATTCTATCAGCAACTTTTAATTCTGCTTACATTGTCTTTGGATGTACAATATTTTTTTTATGAAGTTTATTTATTCTTTTGTTGCCTGTGCCTTTGGAATCATATCCAAGAAATCACTGCCAATTTCAATGTTGTGAAGTTTTATGACCCAGGTTTTCTTCTGAAAGTTTATAGTCTTAAGATTTACATTTAGGCCTTTTATCTATTTTGAGTTAATATTTGTATATGGTGTTAGGTAAGGGTCCAATTTTATTCTTTTTCATGTAATTATTATTTTTAAACAACATTTAGTGAAAATATTATTTTCTTCACCCAGTGTTCTTGGAAACCTTGTCAAAAATAACTTGACCATATATGGGGAAAAATGTCCAGGACAATTTGGAGAGAGCCCCACCCATATTGCTGGGCTGATTTGCTGAGCCAGAGGTCCCAGGAGACCTCAGTTCATGGCTACTGCGCTCCTCTGCACTGCACTAGGGATCAGGGTGTGCTTGGACCAGTGGATCCCACTCTCCATGGTGAGGATATGTGCCTCCACTTTCAGTTGGGAGATAAAATCCATTGCTCCTAGGGAACTGGACTCTCAGTTTCTGCAAATGATACATGCTGTTTTCTCCTACTAATTATATATATGAAGGAAAATAGGAACCTCTGTAAATGTCACACCCACAGTGACAGTAACCAGAGCCTGCCGCAGGGTGAGGCCATGTCTGGAGCCAGTGAGGCCGAACCCTGAGCCTGCCATGAGGCGAGGCCGGGTCTGGGGCCAGTGAAGCCGGGCCCTGAGTCTGCCGCGGGGCAAGGCCAGGTCTGAGGCCAGCAAATCAGGGCCCGGAGCCTGTTGCATGGCAGGCCTGGAACTGGGGCCTACTTCACAGCAAAGGGCCAGTGGGTTTCTTCAACTGTGTGGCCAGGAAGCAATAGAAGCTGCCGCTGCCTCACCTAATCTCTCAGCAGATTTCCAAACCCAAGTGACTTCTATTTAAAAAAAAAAACAAATTGGTTGTAAGTGGATCATCCTGTCAAAAGTTACTCACCTTCTGGCTTTCAGGTTTTCAGTAAGTGGGAATAAGTGTGAAGAAATAGAAGCTCTAATACATTGTTGGTGGGATTGCAAGTTGGTGCAACCACTTTGGAGAACAGTATAGAAGATCCTCAGAAGAAGGAAAACAAACTTACCATATGATCCAGCAATACCACCTCTGGGTATCCACCAAAAAAAATGAAAACCAAAATACCAAACTAATGCATGAACAACCATGATCATAGCTGCACAGTTTCAAAATAAAGGATAAAAAAAAAACAGGGCAGGAGGTATAGCTGAGAGGTCAAATGCCTCTGGGTTCCATCCCCAGACCCACAAAAAATAATTAAAAAATTAAAAATTAAAAATTAAAAAAACCCATACTACAGGTAACAAAATGAAAATTCAGAAAAGTGATTATTAGCCACCCAAGATGAGCTCAGGGATTTTCTACCACATCACAATGCTCTCTATGACTCTGCTCCAGTAGAGGCCAGATAAGCAATGTCTGCCACAAAGGTTTCGGATGCGCAGGACACAGGCCCTGAGCTTGAAGCAGTTGACCTATCAGATCCATTACATGCTGCAGCCCTTCTGTCTATATTCAAATCCTGGTTCTAAGTAGGATGAGGTGGTGCATGCTTATAATCTCAGTACTTGGGAGGCTGAGGCAGGAAGATCGCAGGTTCAAAGCCAGCCTCAGCAATTTAGTGATGTCTTCTGTAACTTAGTGAGATCGTTTCCAAATAAGAAATAAAACTGGGCTGGGGGTATAACTTGGAGGTATAATGCCTCTAGGTTCAATCCCCAGTATCAAGAAAAAAAAAATCCTGGTTCTACACATACTAGTTGTTTAACATGGACAAGTTACTTAATGTTTCTGAGTCTCAGTTGCTCCATGTGCACAATGGAGAAAGTAACTCCCTATTTTAGAGGGGTAGTGTAAGAATTAGATAAGCTAAAAGAGTTAAAAACACATAGCCTGAGCCTGGCGTGGTGGCACACACTTGTAATCCCAGCGTTCGGGAGGCTAAGACCGGAGGATCGCAGTTCACGAACAGCCTAAGCTATTTAGTGAGGCTCTCCGCAACTTAGTGAGACCCTGTTTCAAATTAAAGAATAAAAAAATAGGGCAGGGGGTGTAGCTTGGAGATTGAATGCCCCTGGGTTCCATCCCTAGACCCACAAAACAACAACAACAACAAAAAAAACACATAGCCCATAGAATAGTGCCTGGCTCTTAAGGGTACTATGCTACGAATTCTATATTAGACTACTAATCACACTACAGTATAACATATACAGATAGATCCCTTACTGTAATGACACACTATTCTGAGTACTTGACAAATATTAGCAATTATTATTTTAAAATATAAGGAAAGCTAGGCATGGTGGTGCACGCTTGTAATTCCAGTACTTGGGAAGCTAAGACAGGAGGACTGCCAGTCCAAATCTAGCCTCAGCAACTTAGTGAGACTGTTTCCAAATAACAAATAAAACCAGGCTGGGGGTATAATTTGGAGGTAGAATGCCTCTGGGTTCAACCATTAGTACCAAAAAAAAAGTAAGGAAGCTGGGATGGTAGTGAACACCTATAATTCCAGTACTTGGGAGGCTGAGACAGGAGGATTGCAGACTTGAGGCCAATCTCAGCAATTTAAGCAAGACCCTGTTTCAAAATAAAATTCTCAGAGGTAAAATGTCCCTGGGTTCCAACCCCAGTGCCCCCCCCAAAAAAAAAGTAAGGAAAATTGAGTAATCTGGTTAATGTATAAAGCTTTATATTTTACTTTATACTGTGACCAAGATAAAATCTTTTGGGTTGTTGAAAAGACTTTCTTCGTTTTAGTATCTGTTCTACCACAAACAGTATTGCATCGTACCCTCTCAGAGGCCAAGCCGACATGCGAAGCCCTGTACACATGGAGAAACAATGACCCCCAATGGTTGAATACAGTATTTGCACTATCCACTCTCCACAAGGGGCACATCGTAGTTTTCCTGGCCCTTCTGCCATAATGTTCAGGCACTTGCACAATTCTTAGGCTCTCAGTGTTCATAATTGTTAAAATTAAATTGTATTTGCTCAAAAGACATTAAAGATTGATGGAGGGTCAGGAGAAATATGGATAAATTTCTGGAGATGACAGTAAAAGAAGAATCAGGAAAGATTTTAGCCCAGGTTGCATGGCCATTAATAGTTAAGAGTGAGAAGGGGCTTGAAGCAAGTGAAGTCTATCTTTCCTAGATCAGTTGGCCACTAGAAAGAGAATTTTGTTTTAAACGATACTGGAGGTTGAACTCAGGGGAATTTTACCTCTGAGCTACATTCCCAGCCCTATATTTTATTCTTTATTTTGAGACAGGGTCTAAGTTGTGGAGGTCCTCACTAAGTATCTGAGGCTGGCTGGACCTACTATCCTCCTATGCCCACCAGGCCCAGCTAGAAGAGTATGTTTATTGGTGTGATTATGTCAGGAAGTAAATATGTCTCTACTGTATCAAGTCTACACAGTAGCATATCTGAAACACACAGACAAGATATTTTGTTGATCTATATGCATGTTCCACTTTACTGCTGAATTTTTGGTGCAATATCAGAGAATATCCTCAATTATCTAAAAGGGCTATTAAAATACTTCTCCCTATTCTAATTAAACATGTCTTTGAGGCTTCATTTTCTTCATCTGCTTGAATAAAAACAATATATCAGACCCAAATGAATGCATAAGCAGTTAAGTACTCAAGTGCCTTATTAAGCCAGACTTAAAGAAATTCACAAAAATGTAAAGCAATGGCACTGTTTTCACTGAATTTATCTCTTATTTATTTCTCAGTTTCCTTATCTACAAATAAAGAATAAGAATTTTACTGGCCTTGAGGAATATACCCTCCACTGTGGCTCTGGGCTCAGCCATGGGGTTTGCTTGGCCAATGAGACATTACCAAGCACAATGCATGCAAGCAAAGGCTTAAAATTACTTGGGTATTAGGGCTTGTCCACTTTCTTCCTTTTTTTAGAATCCAATCACCATATGAAATATCCCAGGCCAGGCTGCTGGACACAAGTGGCCCAGAAAACAGCCAATCTTTTTTTTTTTTTTTTAATTCTTTGGTTTGAACAGGGTCTCACTGAGTTGCAAAGAGCCTCAATAAGTAGCTGAGGCTGTCCTTGAACCATGGTCCTCTTGTATCAGCCTCCCAAATGCTGGGATTACAAGTGTGTGCCACCATGCCTGGCTCAGCCAATCTTTTGAGTGAGACTTGTATTACCATTCAGCACTGGTCAAATTACCAGATGACTGAAGCCACATGAGTGATCCAGCAAAACCAGCATGAAAGCTGGGCATGGTGACACATGCTTGTATTCCCAGCATTCGGGAGGCTGAGACCAGAGGATTGTGGTTCAAGGACAGCCTCAGCTACTTAGTGACGCCCTTTGCAACTCAGTGAGGCCTGGTTTCAAAATAAAGAATAAAAAATAGGGACGGGGGCGTGGCTCAGAGGAAGAATGCCCCTGGGTTCCATTCCCAGTACCGAAAAGAAGAAGAAGAAAAAAGAAAAAAGAAAAAAAAAAAAACCAAGCATGAGAACTGCCCAGCTGAATCAAATCCAAACTGCTAGTTCACAGAATTGTAAATTAGTATTGTTTTAAGCCACTACTTTCAGGCGTTTATTTTTTTTAATGCATCAATAGTTAACTAGCACACAAAGTATACATATCCTCTAGTAATATCAACATTTTTAATCACAGTCCAGAAGTCATTTGTTTAAAACAGTGGTAAGCACCTACAATCCCAGTTACTCGAGAGGCTGAGGCAGGAAGATTCCAAGTTCAAGGCCAGCATGGACAAATTAGTAAGACCCTATCTCAAAATAATAAATAAAAGGGCTCAGTGATAGAGCACTCCTGGGTTCAATTCCTACTACTGAAACAAACAAACCTATTTTTTTTAAAACATTAACCTAGATTAATATTAAAATACTCAAAAAAACCTGAATAGCAGCATCCTATGCTTTTTAAGTCCTTTGTTTATATATTAGAGTAGTTTTTGAAGTGAAGTCTAAAGATCCCCGAGGTTGTCCAAAGCTAAAACTATCTTAATAAAACTATTTTTCACTTTTCACAGTGCTGACATTTGCACTGATGGAACAAAAGCAATAATGAATAAAAGTATTGGTGCATTAGTATCGGTCAACACATGAGCAACAAACTTTACTAAGACACTATATTCTTTGTGATGCACTCATAACTCAAAATAAAAAGGCAGTTTCAATTAAGTCTAATGAAGCAATAAAAAGTATTGATTTTATTAAATTTCAACCTTGAATACTCATGTTTTTACTCTTCTGTGAGATAAAATACAAACCATCAACCTGCACTTTGGCACACCAATGTATGATGCCTCTCTGGAGGAAAAGCACCTGTGCTACTGTGTTACAAGCTCAATTAACCATTTTCTTTCATAGAACACTTTTTTATTTGAAAGAACATTAACAAAGTATGGTTGTTTAGACTTGGATATTTAGCAGACACTCTGTCGAAGATGAACAGTGAATTTGTCACTTTAAAGAAATTAACTGACAGTATTTATTGCCAATGATATAATTTGGGCTTTCAAAATAATTGAATTTTGGGAAACTTGTATTTGCTACCATGAACCTGACAACTTTCCAGTACTTAGAGATATTTTCTGATGAGATTAATTTTCAAAGGTAATCGCACAGAGAAATATTTAATTACTTAAATTAAATAAATTGTACAGTGGTACAGTGAAATATGTTAACCTGTGGAAGACTTGTACAACCTAGTGAATGAGAACTTTCCAAATGAACAATGTTACATGGAAGAAAGGAGTCAATGGAGAGATGAGTGGATTTTATGGAAAATACTGAGTTCATTGACATGATTTCCAATTCCACATAAAACTGATGTGTGTGTGTGTGTGTGTGTGTGTGTGTGTGTGTGTGTGTGTGTTGTAGGTACTGGGAACTGAACCCAGGGGCATTCTACCTCTGAGCTATACTCTCAACCCTTTTTTATTTTGAAATAAGGTTTCATTGAGTTACTAAGGGCTTCACTAAGTTGCTAAATTTGGTCTCAAACCTGAGATCCTCTTGTCTCAGCCTCCCAAGCAATGGGATTACAGGCATGTATCAGCACAACAAATCTTTAAGAAACTACCACTAGTCACCAGGCCTGGTGGCACACATCTATAATCCCAGTACTTGGTAGGCTGAGACAGGAGGATCCTAGGTTGGAAAACAGCCTCAGCAAGTGAGGCTCTCAGCAACCCAGCAAAACCCTGTCTCAAAACAAAAAATAAAGAGGTTAGGGTATATCTTGGAGGTAGAATGCTCAATGTTCAATTCCCAGTGCCACAAAAGGAGAAGAAGGACGAGGAGAAGGAGGAGGAGGAGGAGGAGGAGGAGGAACCTAACATTTGTCAAGTTTGAATAATTTATCAAAAATATCTGAAAAGGTTAAGATAGCCCTCCCTTTTCCTATAACATGCCTGTATGAGGCTGCAGTTTCCTCATATGCTTCAGTCTAATAATTTATCAAAACAGACTGAGAAGCAAGTAACTATAAAGGTGTCTTCTATTAAGCCAGACTTAAAAAAAATGCAGATCTAAATATGCTACTTGTTCTTGCTAAATTTATTTTTAAATGGATTTTCTTCACAAAAAATTTTGATATGTAAGCTGGGAGTGGTGGCACACGCTTGTACTCCCCGCGCTTGGTAGGCTTAGACAGGAGGATCGCGCAAGTTCGAAGCCAGCCTCAGCTGGCTTAAGAGACCCTGTTTCCAAATAAAATATAAAATAGGTCTGGAAGTGTAGCCCGGAGGTAGAAGGCCCCTGTGTTCCATCCCCAGTACCACAAAAAAAAAAATTTTTTATATGTAATAAGTTTATTAGTGTTATTTTTAAACAAACAAATATCAAAAGTGTAAGAGTGTCTTCAGACTAAAAAGTCTGAGAAGTGATATAACTTCATAACTACTATGGGAAATAGAACTGGTTTAGCCTACTTTTTACAGATGAATAAATAGGCTTATCAAAGTTAAGTAACTTGCCAAGATTCCCAGAGCACTGTTCACAATAGTGACTACACATGAGAAACACTTGGGAGCTTTAAAAAATAGTCATTAAGTATTCGGGGATGGGGAAGAGGCATTGCTTTGTTAAGGTCCCAGGTGACTCTGAAGTGCAGCCCAAGTTAAGAAACTTCTCACTGTCCTAGAGTAAGTCTACCTACCAAATACATTTACTTTTATATTTAGAGCACATCATTATAGATCCCAAAATCACAGGAAGATCACAAAAAGTTTTTAAAAATCTACATGATGTTATTTTACTTACAGGAGTCTTGCTTTGCCACTCGACAGGACAGTTGTAATCTTGCATGATCCAGGGATGGTTCAGTAGGTTTTTCACAGAAATCCGTTTCTTTGGGTCCACCTAGTGGCCATTAAGAAGTAGCTAGAGATTAACCTTTCAAATAGAAAACACAGAACACCTTTCCTCCTGAGAACTCAAAATGCACCAGAACAGATGTACACTTTATCATCAGAGAAATGCTGTCAAAGACCTTAAAATGGCCTTGGAATAAATTCTTTTAAAGAGGCAATAGAAGCAAGAAAACTACAGCAACCAACAGGCTTAGAAGAAAAATGTTTAACAAACATGAACTTCATTGGTATGGACATTATTCATGAAGTTCAGTCAATCTATTGTATGATGTAATAGTCTTTTGCTGGAAAACCTATTCATGGGAAATATTCACCAATTTAATATTCAAGCAACCACAATGCAGGGCATTCATACTGAATATGCAATCTCTACCTCCAATGAGCTTACAATTGCATAGAACAAGTTGAAAAGCACACCTTTCTTTCCCATTTGTAATTTTCAAATGTGAGGAGAGAAAAATTAATCAACAAAGATTAAGTTTTTTGGAGTCCAGAAGAAAGGATGAGGCATTTTCAATCTCATTATGGAGATTTGGTGGTCTGGCCTACTTAATCAAGGTGGGTGAGCCTGGGGTAAATTTTGAATAAAAGGTAGAGATGGCTTAATATATGGAAAAGCTGGAAGATATTTGGAATACATAATGAATAAAATGGTGCACTAATAAGACACTCATATTTTCAAAGTGTTTCCTACCAATTTTATTTTAACACAGCAGTGAGGTGGACTCAGACCCCCATTTCATATATCAAAACCAGGTTAGGTGGTGTGCCTACTGATCAGTACGGCGAATACCTAGACTTCTCACCCTCAGAGCCTCATTCCACTAACACAGTGCTTCTCAAAGTGCAGTTCCAAGACTAGCTGCACCAGCATCACCTGCAAGCATGTTTCAAATGCAAGTGTTCCTCTTACCCCAGATCTATTACATCAGAAACTCTGGGGATGGGGCCCAATAAGCTGTGTATTAACAAGTCTGTCTAGAGATTCTGACACATACTAAAGTTTCAGAGTCACTGTACTAGATAACAGAGCTCACTCCGTTGTACACCAGGGCATTCAAGCATTCACTGATGCACTGTGCAAGAGTGGGAACAGGAAAGTGGAGCAAGTGCTTGTTTAAAGAAATAGACAATGCTCAAGAAAAAGCCAAAGTCACCCTCAAAAACAGAGTGGCGGTCTAAAAATAGGATATTTGCAAAGTAGAAATGATAAATGGAATCCTTTTATAAGGTAACAGACAATGATAATGTGGCATTACAATAGATATCTTAAAAGTTGGATCAAACAATTACAATAGGTTTTCTATTATTTAAAAATAAATAACAAAGTTTACCTGCAACATTTGTTGAAGAAGCAGAATGCTACTGGGAGAGAGCCACTTAGGAACATCATATTTCCCTCTCTACAAAAATAAAAAAGCAAAGATAAACATGTAAGAGATTTAGGTTAAACCAGTCTTAACTCATATTTCTAAGGCAATGATATGTTAGAGGTTGATTTCCAAACTTGAAGACTTCACCCAAGTATAAGATTTGTTAAGCATTATTAATAATAAGATTTATGCCGGGTGTGGTGGCACATGCTTGTAATCCCAGCATTTGGAAAGCTGAGACAGGAGGATCCAGGTTTGCAGCCAGCCCCAGCCACTTCGTGAGGCCACCCAAGTATAAGATTTGTTAAGCATTATTAATAATAAGATTTATGCCAGGTGTGGTGGCACATGTTTGTAATCCCAGCATTTGGAAAGCTGAGACAGGAGGATCCAGGTTCGCAGCCAGCCCCAGCCACTTCGTGAGGCCCTCTGCAACTTAGTGAGACCCTGTTTCAAGAAAAAGAATAAAAAATATGGCTGGGGTGTAGCTTAAAGGTAGAATGCCCCTGGGCTCCACCCCCAGTATGGCAAAAAATAAGACTTATTTCTTGCCTTAAAGAACAAAATCCAGTAAATTAAATATTAGATCATTTCTAAATTATCTACATGTAAGAGAAGGACTAAAGCACAGAGAATATATCAATGGAAAACAAATGTTAAAGGGCTTGTGAATCCATAGTATGATTATATGAAAAGTAAGTATACCGCTGTATTGAATTTGCATTGCTGAAGCAGAGTGAAATTTATAATCTCAGAGTAATTATCAGTTGACAGAATGAAGCAACAGAAAAGCATATCTGCGGGCTGAGATGTAGCTCAGTAGTAGAGTGCTTACCCAGCATGTGTAAGTTTAAGGCCCTGGGTTCAATCCCCAGTACCATCACCAAAAACCAAACAAGCAAGCACATTTGGTAGCAGGCTGTGATATAAACAAGCTACATATCATTCTGATAAAAGCTACTTTCTAAGACAATTATCTTTTTTTGACAGAATGGAAAACACTTAAGAGACAAATATTTACAACCTAGTACACTCAGAAATTATGGTCATCATGTCACCAATTGAAGACAAAACCAGGGAGTTGCTAACACTAATACATGTTAGAATTCCTCTTTCCCAAATCAGAGGAAATGATACAATCATTTCTCACAGCAGAGATCAATTTTTTTTCTTTCTTTCTTTCTTTTTTTTTTTTTTTTTTGTGGGTCTGGGGATGGAACCCAGAGGCATTTGACCTCCGAGCTATACCCCTGCCCATTTTTTTTTTTTTTTTTTTTTTTTTTGGTGGTACTGGGGTTCCTGGAAGCCCTTCTACCTCCGGGCTACACTCCCAGACCTATTTTATACTTTTTTATTTTTGGAAACAGGGTCTCTTAAGCCAGTGAGGCTGGCTCCGAACCAGCGCAATCCTCCTGTCTCCGCCTCCCAATCACAGGGATTACAAGCATGTGCCACCACGCCCGGCCCAAGTTTTTATTCTTTATTTTGAAACAGGTCTCACTGAGTCGCGGAGGGCCTCACTAAGTAATTGAGGCTGTCCGCAAACCGCAATCCTCTGGTCTCAGCCTCCCAAATGTCAAATTATTTAATGATGTTAGGATAACAATATAATTATTTGAGGAGGAATTACGATTGAACTGTATACACCAAATCACAGTATACACCAAAATTAATTTCACCCAGATTACATGCAAATACAAGACCATAAGAGAACTTCAAGAAAAGGTGATTCTTTTCAGAATCTTTCTAGACATGACATCAAAGTCAAAAACTATAAAGACTAACATAAATTAAAATCTGACATTTCTGCAAAGCAAAACACTAGGAAAATTAACAACATAGTAGGGAAAACCTTTTCCACTTACATGACAAAATAATGTACTTAATCATTCATAAAAGGTCTCAGAAATCATTAAGAGGTACCACCACCAGTAAAACTTTTCTGCCCACATTTCTCCTCATATCCTTTAATAGAACTGCTTCCTACCAGTTGATCAGGCCACAAAGTTTGGAGTCATCTTAACCCTTTCTCTCATACCCCATATTCAGTTCAACATCTATTGGCCATGTGTTCAAAATACATCCAGAAATAACTTGTCACTAACTCTACCACCAGCAACCTCATTCAAGCCTACATTGTCTCACATCTGGCATTGTGCAATAGGCTCCTAACTGGTCTTTCAGATTCCATAATTGACCCCAAAGTCTAGTCTCCACTCACCACTTTTTTTGGAGGGGGATACTGGAGGTTGAATCCAGAAGCATTCTACTTCTGAGCTATAACCCCAGTCTTTTAATTTTTTGATTTTTTATTTGGAAACAGGATCTTGTGAGGTTGCTGAGATCGGCTTCAAACCTGTGATCCTCCTGAATTAGCTTCCCAAGTACTGGGATTATAGGCATGTGCCACCATGTCCAGCCCACCAATGTTCTTTTAAGACACTAGGTCAAGTCATGTCACTTCACTACTTAAAACTTTCCAGTGACTCCCCATCTCACTCAGAGTGAAACCCGAAGTTCTTACCCTGACTTCAAGGCCTTGTGTGGTCTGTCTCTCTCCCCACATACACTACATCCTTGTTATCTCTCAACCTCTCCTCTTCAGTCTCCCCTTCACACACCAAACTATAGTTACAGATGAAAATCAGTCTTGCCACAGGGCCTTTGCATCTACTGCTCCCTCTGCCTACAACACTTTTGCCAGAAATCAGCAGAACCTGTGCCTTAATCTTCAGATCTCCACTTAAATGCCAGTGGTCTTGGTGAGGGCTCCCCTGACCACCCCCACAATCATCTTCTACTTCGTATCCACACCTAATTTTCTTAACAGCCCTTATTACCATCTGTCATATTTTATTCATTTTCTATTGCACTACATTAGACTATAAGCTCTTCAATCACAGGGATTTTGTCTATTCTGTTCACCTAGAACAGTATCTGGCCCAAGTATATAAAAAATGCTCAATTAACATTTGTTCAATAAATAAAGCATACATTCCAAAAGAAAATAGACAAAGACACTGACAGGTAAAACTCCTAAGAATAAACCTGGTTGGTGTGTGTGTGTGTGTGTGTGTGTGTGTGTGTGTGTGTGTGTGTGTTAGTTACCCGGGATGGAACAAGAATAAACCTGGTTGGTGTGTGTGCGTGTGTGTGTGTGTGTGTGTGTGTGTGTGTGTGTTACCCAGGATGGAACACAGAGGCTTTCTACCTTCATGCTACACTCCCAGGCCTATTTTATATTTTATTTGAAAACAGGGTCTCACTAAGTTGCTGAGAGCCTAAGTAGCTGAAGCTGGCTTCGAACCTGCGAGATAATCCTGTCTCAGCCTCCCAAGGCCAATAAACACGAAAATAGCCAGGCGTGGTGGCACATGCTTGCAATCTCAGTACTTGGGAAGCTGAGACAGGAGGATCCCACAGGTTCAAAGCCAGCCATAGCTACTTAGGCTCTCAGCAACATAGTGAGACCCTGTTTCTAAACCAAACATAAGGCCAGGCGTGGTGGTGCACGCTTGTAATCCCCACGCTTGGGAGGCAGAGACAGGAGGATCACGCTGGTTCAAAGCCAGCTGTGCTGGCTTAAAAGACCCTGTTTCCAAATAAAAAAGTATAAAAAGAGGTCTGGGAGTGTAGCCCAGAGGTAGGAGGGTTTCCAGGAACCCCAATACCACCAAAAAAAAAAAAAAACCCACAAAAATTACAAATAAACCAAACATAAAACAGGTCTAGGAGTATAGCCCCAAAGTAGAAATCTCCTGCATTCTATCCCCAGTAAAACACACACACACACACACACACACACACACACACACACACACACACCAACAACAACAACAACAACAACAACAAACATAAAAAGATGTCTAACTAATCTAATGATAAAAATGAACTTAAATAGCTGGGCATGGTGGCACACACTTTTGATCCCAGCATTTAGGAGGCTGAGACAGGAGGATCATGGTTCACAGACAGCCTCAGCTACTTAAGTGAAAGAGGCTCTTTGCAATTCAGTGGGACCCTGTTTCAAAATAAAGAACAAAATATAGGGTTGGGAGTGTAGCTCCCAACCACACTACGATGAGTGTAGCTCATCAGAGGTAGAATGACCCTAGTTCTGTGAGAGAGAAAAAATCAACTTAAATAAAAAAATGTGATACCACTTGTCTATCAAACTGAGAAACTTTTTTTCTGTCTTTGACATGACGTCTTGCTATATAGCCCATGCTGCTCTTGAACTCCTATACTCAAAGGATCCTCCTGCCTCTGACTCTTAAGTATCTGGGACAACAGGCACAGGCACATGATCCCCAGCTTTCAAACTAACAAACTTAAAAAAAACTGACATCATCCAACATTAGTAAGAGTTCAGGAACAATAGTCATTATTATTCATCATACAACTAGAAAGTATTAACTTTTCTGAAGAGTAATTTGAAAATATACATTAAAAGCATTAAAAATTACACATACTTGATCCAGCAACTTCACTTTTAATAATTTATGATATTTAGGCAGGGTAGCGCATGCCTATAATTCCAATACTTGGAGGCCGAGAAAGGAAGATCACAGGTTTGAAGCTAGCCTCAGCAACTTAGCAAGGATCTTAGCAACTTAGTGAGATCCTGTTTCAAAATAAAATAGGGCTGGGGGTATAGCTCAGAGGTAGAATGTCCCTGTGTTCAATCTCCAGCACCCAAAAAAACTTTTATGCTAAGCAAATAATTTGGCATATAAAACCTTATAAATGACAGCATTTATCAGAGAATTGTTTGTGTTACTCAGTGAGAACTAAACAATTAACCCATGGCAAACTCCACCATGTCTCCAAAACTAATGAAAAAGAGAAAATGCACTGAATATAGATTGAGTGAGCCAGGCATGGTGACACATACCTGTAATCCCAGTACTTGGGAGGATAGGACAGGAAAATCGCAGGTTCATTGCCCGCCTCCACAACTTAGTGAGATCTTGTAGCAAAAGAAAATAAAAAAGAGGTATAGCTCAGAGATAGAATGCCCTGGGTTAAATTCCTAGTACAAAAAAAAAAAAAAAAAAGTATGTGAAAGTACCCAGAAGAGTACTTTGTATTTATGAGACAATAAATATTTACTGAATCTGGCCAGGCGTGGTGGCACATACTTGCAATCCCAGCGCTTGGGAGGCTGAGACAGGAGGATCACACAGGTTCGAAGGCAGCCTCAGCTACTTAGTGAGGCTCTCAGCAACTTAGTGAGACCTTGTTTCCAAATAAAGTACAAAATAGGTCTGGGAGTATATCCCGGAGGTAGAAAAACCACTGAGTTCCACCCCAGGTACCACACACAAAATATATATTTACTGAATCTGATATAAACAGGAAAGGAAAGGCCGGGCATGGTGGCGCACGCTTGTAATCCCCGCGCTTGGGAGGCTGAGACAGGAGGATCGCACAGGTTCGAAGCCAGCCTCAGCTACTTAGTGAGGCTCTCAGCAACTTAGTGAGACCCTGTTTCCAAATAAAGTATATAAAATAGGACTGGGAGTATAGCCCAGAGGTAGAAAAGCCTCTGGGCTCCACCCCCAGTACCACCAAAAAAAAAAAAAAAAACAGGAAAGGGAGATACTCAAAAAAGCAGTAGACCAGAGATAGTCATGGGCATGTTGGCCAAAAGCCATGAGTGACAGAATGCTACTCAGTGTAGTAAAAAGGACTTAAGGCCATTCTGAGGAATGTCACGTGCTGTCCTAATGGAATTCTACCCCACTGCACCTGCCTTATAATCTCAGAATGGCACCTGGTAAGGAACAGAGCATCTAGTCAAGCCCTCCCTCGTCACATCACCTACTGAAATGCACTCACCTATTTTATCTGTTTGAAAACCTCTGTAGAGTATCCTGTACAGTAAATCATGAGGCCCATGACTGTCACTATACCCTGACATTTTTTGGCTTCATCCCTGCCCAGAAGTATCAGCAGAAATAGAGTCCAGAGCTAAGTTCTGTTGTTAGACTTAACCCAAACTCTTTTCTTTTTGAAACAGGGTCTAAGTTGCTGAGGCTGTCCTCAAGCTTATGATCGTCCTGTTTCAGCTTCCCCAGTACTGATATTACAGGTATGCACCACCATGCCCAGCTCCAACCTCTTTTTTTTTTTCTACAAAGTACTGTGGGGCAGGGGGGTACTGGGGGTGGAAACCAGGGGAATTCTACCTCCATACTACACCCGCAGCCCTATTTTTTATTCTTTATTTTGAAACAGGGTCTCACTAAGTGGCTGAGGCTGAACTCAAACCACAATCCTCCTGTCTCAACCTCCCAAATGCTGGGTTTACAAGCGTGGGCCACCACACCCGGCTACACAGCACTTTAAAATGCACAAAATACATGTGTTTTATCCTGTGGAGTAGGCAGGTATTATTAACCACATTACACAAACAAGAAAACGAAATCTCAGTAAGGAAGATTAAGTATTTTCTCAATATTATAAGACATTGGTTCTCATTTGTCCCACAAAAGACAGCTGACAGTGTCTGGACACATTTCTGACAATCACAACTTGGGGGCTAGAACTGGCTTCTAGTCAGTAAAGGCCATGAATGTTGCTAAGCATCCTACAGTGCACAGGACAACCCCCTCCAACAAAGAGCTATCTGGTCTAAGTATTAATCAATAGTGCTGAGGTTGAGAAACACTGTTACAGAGCAAAAACAGGCAAGAGATGAGACCAGAAGAGAGATATAGTACTTTTCTATTGTGCTATGCTAAAAGATCTGAGAAAACCTACAAGAAGACAGAGAAAGACTACTTATTTAAATATTAAATATATATCCAAAGACCAAACAGAAAAGACCTTCAAGAACAATTCTGCTGGGAAAAAGAATCTCCACAAAAAGCCCTGTGTCAATTGGGGCCATGCCCCTTAACCCTTGTTTCTGCTCAGTCTTTGGAGAATTTGTTTCCTTTTTTTAAGAGATGATTACTTTGCAAATGTAAGCAAGAGCAACAGCAGTGAAAACTAACTGGGAGGGGGATAAAAGATCTGTGGGCTAAGCAAGATAATCCTGGGAATGCTAGCAGGCTTGAAATTGTTCATTTTTCACATGGTTCGAAGAAAGGCGATCTCTTCAACACATAATCACAGTACTGTAGTCAACTCTATAGTTGTAAAATATAACCTCACAAAGAGACAATTTTTTCATTTTCTTTAAAATTATAAATTATAAATTATAATTGTTAAGCAATTTGGAGCGAGGGATGTAGCTCAGTAGTAGAGCACTTCCTAGAATGGTTGAGGGCCTAGGATCAGTCCTCAGCAACACAAAAAAGAAAAAGAAGAAGCAATTTTACTTTCAAACCACCCAATGTTCATTTACTAAATTATTACACTGTTCTAATATTTGTGAGCCAGAGCTGGAGCACATCATGCTTGTCTTTGAATGCAGTGATAGCAAACGAATATAGGTGACATTAATAAGATTAATACTCAATCTATTAGTAATCATGCTGGAAATTGCAGTTGAGCATTTTGGTTAAAATCGTCAACAAATGCAAAGGATAAATGAAGTCTGCCTCTTAAACAAGAGTTACATATGGTGTGTCAAATATTGCTAGATTTTTTTCAATCAAGCCAAGAACTAAGGGAAGTGTTATTCCCAAGTGAGGAATTTTAGAACATTCTAGGCAAAGATACATACTGCATGCAAGTGATACGACACCTTAATTAGATTCAACCAGCAGACTGTATTACACTGCGACTCGGAACAATAGTTCTGAGCCAAGATTACAATAAATTTCAAAATCTATAATGTGTGAAATTAAATTCCACAATAATGCATAAAAGTCCTAATTTGAATCAATTTTCAACTTGCAAATACATAAAAAACTAAAAAATAAAATTCAGAGTAGGAGAAACAAAGAATATACACTATTAGTAAATAATATTAATTAGAAAGGCCAAATCTCTACTGAACAAGTATTAGACATTTCCAACCACATTCATTCTACTGCAAAGGTATTAGATTAACCAAAAATATCAAAACTTGGATCTAATATCTACTAGGGTGTAATGCTTTTGTATTATTTTAAGGTAAGTTCCTTTCCAAAGGATTAATTCATGACTCACTAGTGCATTCAAATAAATATACTGATGAAACAATACATTAATAATTAATAGTATTAATTTCATGGCTGCCACATGAATATGAACTTGTAGTAATAGCGAATGAAGACAAACAGTATAGCAGTTTAAGGTCTAGACAGGTAAAATAGATAGTTCAGGGATAAGTCAGTAATTAGGAACATCGTGAACATAATGAAATTTAATTTTAGTAGGGTAGTTACAGTCACTTATTTTACCTGAGTATAAAATCTTAGTTAGGTATATGTGATTCAGTCTAAAAACCAGTACCCAAATACTTAGGAGTATTCTTTCTATTCAGTTTTGGGGGTGTTATTTATTTATTCACTTATTTATTTACTTATTTACTTATTGGTACTGAGGATTGAATGAAGAGATATTCTATCTTTGAACTACACCCCCAATTCTATTTTATTTTTTATTCTGAAACAAGATCTCAAGCTGGGCATGGTGACACATGCTGAAGGTGTAGCTCAGAGGAAGAATGCCCCTGGGTTTCATCTTTAGTACCGCATTAAAAAATAAATAAATAAACAAACAAGGTCTCACTAAATTGTGGAGGATCTCAGGAGGTTGCTGAGTCTGATCATAAACCTGCACTCCTCCTGTCTCAGCCTACCAAGTACTGGGATTACAGGTGTGCACCACCATGCCTGGCTTGCTTTTATTTAAATATAAATAAAAAGTACATTTTTTGTACTGTGCAGCGTGGTGACCCATTAGGCTGCTCTTTTCACGATGAAAACATTATGAGTAATTTCAGCACAGTAAGAATCCAGATCCTTGACACTGAACCAGGAACTTCTGGAAGCCACTGGCAGCATGTGCTTTGTTTCTTGTTTTTCTTATAATCAGTGGTAGGAATCAAGATCCAGACTTTGGGTCTTCTCTGCACCCTGTTGTCAGTCCTTCTGGGTTTCCACCAGTTATTATCAAACAGATATGTCAAAACACATCAGATGAACTTCTTGATCCTCTTTTGACATCTTGGACTTCAGGAGGGATCTGAGGAAAGCCATGATGCAGAGTAGGTGACGGCTGCCACCTCCATGGGCGGGGCCACGCAAGAGTCCACTTAGTTTTTTAAGAGATATTTAAGAACTGTATGAGTGACTCAATGCTCGCAGGGACAGCTGTTATTACATGACAGCAGGACCAAGGTTCAAAATTTCAACATAAGAGAATGCTAGACTGAAACAAGAAAAACTGAATGTGAATAAACAGAAGTCAAAGAACTTAAGCTACTTGGAGCTAGAATGGACGCTGGAAATAACTGATTATTGCAATGCTTTCATACTACTTATGAAGAAAACCAGGACAAGTAAGTCTTTTGGGGGTAACATCTAAAGTAAGTGGAAAAGCTGATGCACAATTACACCTACATGAATTAGGGAAACTTAATTGGTAGCCTTGGTAAATCTAAAAACATGAGATGTCTAGAAGCATTTTCAAGTTAAAGAGCACAAAAAAATAGCTTGGGGTGGGAGTTAATTCTCTTCTGGGAATTGAATTCAGATGAGACTAGCAACCACAGAGTTGAGAAACAGTATTCATAGGGTTATAAGAATGGACTCCAAGATGGCTTGCTGGATAGAAACCCCAGCTCTGTTACTTACTAGTCCTAAGGCCCCATGTAAGTTAAGGTCTCTATACTATGGGAGGGGAACAATAATAGCAAATGCCTCGCTTAGAGCAAAGCCTGGCATATAGCAATAGCTCATGAGTGTTAAGTATTACTTAGGTTACAAAAGAATGAGAATATGCATTCAACATCTTAGTTTTTCCTGAGCAACCAGGTGCAAAGGCCAAGAAGATATGCAACAAACACACTTCAGAAAGCTCTATCCCCTTTGGAGGGGAAAAAAAAAGAAATAGGGCAAACCAAAAATATTCAACAAATAGACTAATTGCAGCTGCTCTAGGCAGAAGAGATTTTAACACATCTCAAAAAAGCACACAACTTTATTTCTATACAACTACATACAGAAACTTAGATGTGACCTGCAGAAGTCACCTCTCCTACTCTCCACATCAGCTTTTGGGATTCAAAACTAAAAATTTTACCGTTCTACTTTTTAAAACTCAAAACTAAAGCCGGGCGTGGTGGCACAGGCTTGTAATCCCCGCTCTTGGGAGGTGGAGACAGGAGGATCGCGCAGGTTCGAAGCCAGCCCCGCTGGCTTAAGAGACCCTGTTTCCAAATAAATATAAAAATAGGTCTATGAGTTTAACCTGGAGGTAGAAGGGTTTCCAGGAACCCCAGTATCACCAAAATAAATAAATAAATAAATAAAACTCAAAACTAGCAAGCCAAATTCAACAGCATATTAAAAGGATTATATGCAATGATCAAGTGGGATTTATTCCTAGAATACAATAATGGTTCAACATGCTAAAATCAATATAATGTACCACATTAACATAAGGAAGAAAAAACTCTACAACCAATTAAATAGATGCAAAAAATTTGACAAGTTTCAACATGCTTTCATGATGAACACATTTGACAAACTGGGAAGAGAAGGGGAAAAAAACACTACCATAAAAATCTACAGCTAACATCACACTCAATAGTAAAACACTGGAAGCATTTTCTCTAAGATCAGAAATACAAAACAAAGATGTTGACTTTTATCACTTCTAGTCAACATAATAATGGAAGCCCTAGACAGAGCAGTTAGGCAAACTAGAAGTAAAACCTTTATAGGATTCAAGATTTTTTTTTTCTTTTGCGGTACTACAGTACTGGTGATGGAACCCAGGGGCATTCTACCTCTGAGCGACATCCCAAGCTCTATTTTTTATTCTTTATTTGGAAACAGGGTCTCACTGAGTTGCAAAGGGCCTCGCTAAGTAGCTGAGGCTGTTTCTGAACCACAATCCTCCTGTCTCAGCCTCCTAAATGCTGGGATTACAAGCGTGCACCCCTACACCCAGCTACTATAGAATTTTTTTTTTTCTTTCTTGGTGGTAGTGGTGATGGAAACCTTTATTTTTGAAACAGGGTCTCACTGAGTTGCAAAGAGCCTCACTAAGTAGCTAAGGCTGTCCACAAACCACGATTCTTCTGTCTCAGTCTCCCAAATGCTAGGATTACAAGTATGCACCACCATACCCGATTCAAATTTTTAAAGTATAAAAAGGCATAAAAGCCTGGTGAGGTGGCGTCGCATGCTTGTAATCCCAGTACTTAGGAGGCTGATAGGAGTATCACAGGTTCTTGGCCAGTATCAACTACTTAAGTGAGGCCCTCCACAACTCAGAGGGCTGGGAATGTGGGGCAGAGATAGAATGCTCCTGGGTTCAATCCCCAGCACAAAAACAATAAGAAACAAAAGAGCAGAGAATAGCCAGGCTTGGTGGTGCCCACTTGTAATCCTAGCATTTGGGAGGCTGAGACCAGGGAAGATCATGGTTCATGGACAGCCTCAGCTACTTAGTGAGGCCCTTCACAACTCTGTGAGACCCTGTTTCAAAATAAAGAATAAAAAATTGGGTAGGGGGTGTAACTCGGAAGTCAGATGCCTCTGGCTTCCATCCCCAGATAAAAAAATAAAAAAAAAAAAAGCAGAGAATAATGTCTCCCTTCCACCCTTTGTCTCTAATTTTCCTCTAGAGAAAATAGCAATTATCTCTACTATCTCCTACCATATGTGAGCAAATAATATATATTTCCCTCTACTTTCTTTTTTCTTTTCTTTCTTTTTTTAGGGGGGGGTGGTGGTAGTAGTGGTACTGAGGATCAAATCCAGGAACTTACCTATCCTGGGCACTTGCCCTTACTATTAAGTTACATCCCACTCCTTTTGTAAAATTTTATTTTGAGGCAGGGTCTTACTAAGTTGCCTAGGCTGGCCTTAAACTTGTGATCCTCCAACTTCAAGCTCCCATGTAGCTGGGTTTACAGCCATGTACACCACAATCAGCCTGCTTTACTTTTTACAAAATTGACAGTGTACTATACATACTATTCTACCCCTTGCTTTTCTACTTAATATACCTTTTTTTTTTTTTTGCAGGTCTGGGGATGGAACCCAGAGGCATTTGACCTCTGAGCTACACCCCCTGCCCTATTTTTTATTCTTTATTTTGAAACCGGGTCTCACTGAGTTGCAGAAGGCCTAAGTAGCTGAGGCTGTCCACGAACCACGATCCTCTGGTCTCAGCCTCCCAAATGCTGGGATTACAAGTGTGCACTATCAGGCCCGGCTTTAATATATCTTACTATCATTTTATTATCAATGTTTTACAACATTCCTAATTGTCTATAGAGTATTCCATTTTAAAGATATGCTACAATTTAACAATGTTTTCCAAAAGAAAGTATTAACAAAGACCCATAGACCAAGGAGGAATTAAAAAGTAAAAAGGTCAAGTTTTTGTATTGGGGAGGGTCTGGGGATTGAACCCAGGGCATAGCATTGTTCCTCCAAGATACCCCCCAGCCCCTTTCTATTTTTTGTTTTGAAAAAGGGTCTAGCTGCCAGGCGCGGTGGCTTACGCTTGTAATCCCAGTGCCTGGGAGGCTGAGACTGGAGGATCGCGCAGGTTCAAAGCCAGCTTTGCTGGCTTTAGAGACCCTGTTTCCAAGTAAAAAATATAAAATAAGTCTGGGAGTATAGCCCGGAGGTAGAAGGGTTCCATCCCCAGTACCACCACCAAAAACAAAAAAGAAAGAAAGAAAAAAGAAAAAGGGTCTTGCTAAGTTGCTCAGGGTCTCACTAAATTGCTGAGGCTGGCCTTGAACCTGTGATGGGGTCTCAGCCTCCTAAGTACTGGCATTACAGGCATGCGCTACCACACCCAGCTAGACTGTGAGTTTCTTGCTTGATAAACACTAGGCCTTTCAGGCCAATGTTCTAGGAAAGGAATATGTGGACTTTCTAGACAGTACTACTCCACTTCAGATTACTAATCTTCTGTAAAGGGAGAGAAAATAAATATCTTTGGTCTTGTGAACCACAAAATCTCTGTCACAATTACTCTATTGTTGTTATATAAAAACAACCATGAGCTGGGCATGGTGGCACAGGCTTGTAATCCCAGCATTCAGGAGGCTGAAACTGGAGGATAACTACTTAGTGAGGCCCTCCGCAACTTAGTGAGACCCTGTTTAAAAATAAAGAATAAAAAATAGGGCATGGGGTACAGCTTGGAGGTCAAAGTCCCCTGGGTTGCATCCCCAGACCCACAAAAAAAAAAAAAAAAAGATAAAGCACAAATAGGTATCACTGTGTTCAGTAAATTTTTATTTAAACAAATAAATGGTAGGCCATATTTTGCCCATAGACCATAGTCTCCCAAACAGTGCTATAATTTTTCCAAAAGGACTGTGGTTTTAACCAAACTTCCTTTGCTTTTAGCACTCTAGAAAGGAAGAAGCTGCCGGGCGTGGTGGCGGAGACAAGAGGATCGCGGAGATTCGAAGCCAGCTTTGCTGGCTTAAGAGACCCTGTTTTCAAATTAAAAAATATATAAAATAGGTCTGGGAGTCTAGCCTGGAGGTGGTTTCCAGGAACCCTAGTACCACCAAAAAAAAAAAAAAAAAGAAAGAAAGAAAAGAAAAAGAAAAGAAAAGAAGAAGCTACAACAAAGACTCCTAACTATTCATAAACCCATAGGAATATGTATCATGCTACTTAAAGTCAGGTTGGGATGGCAGAAATGATCTCTTAACAGATCAGCAAGTACTTTCCAATAGGATGAGAGAGAGATACGCCCCATCCCACCTATGCCTTCTCTTTAACTTGCTCCTAATACCTGGGTATTAAGTGGACCAGCTGAACACATGCCCGACTGGCAAACATTCTTCTTACACATGAATTACATCATTTTAACATTGTAAATCAAAGATTCTAGCCCTGTATAATCATTACTATAAAGGATATATAATTATTCTAAAATCTTGTAGTCAGTAAATCCATACAGTAATTCATTTTGCTTTACCAGGTACATCCAAGGGATATATGAAGTTAGACTGCTCAAAGTCCTCTCTCCCTCTCTCTCTCTCTCTCTCTCTCTCTCTCTCTCTCCCTCCCTCCCTCCCTCCCTCCCTCCCTCCCTCTCCGTCTCTCTCCCTCCCTCCAGTACTTGGGATTGAACTCAGGGTCTCCCACATGTGAAGCAAGCACTCTACTACTGAGATAAATCCCCATTCTTCATATTTTGAGACAGAGTCCCTCAGGCTGGCCTTGAACTTTTGATCCTCCTGCCAGTCTCCTGAGTAGCTAGGATCACAGGCATGTGCCAACACACCCAGTTCAAAGTTGTACATCTTCATTGATAACTTTTTATTGTCAAAGTGAATTTTCAAAGCTTTAGCTCTGATTATCCTTTATGGGATAATATCTTACTGTAATTCCCAATACCCATCATCAAACAGTCGAATATTGTTAGATTGCGCAGTGTTCACAGAAGAGTTATCAGTCCTCACCCAGGTACACAGATGACCCCTTTTGTTATTATTCAGCATCACAGAGTAGCCAGCTATAACTTCAGATAATTTCTTTTCTTTTCTTTTTTTTTTTTTTTTGGTGGTACCAGGGGTGGAACCCAGAGGCTTTCTACATACAAGCTATATTCCCAGACCTATTTTATAGTTTATTTGGAAACAGGGTCTCACTAAGTTGCTGAGAGCCTCACTAAGTAGCTGAGGCTGGCTTCAAACCTGCGCGATCCTCCTGTCTCAGCCTCCCAAGCACTGGGATTACAAGCATGCGCCACAACGCCTGACTGTAGTATATAGTTTAACTAAACTAAATCTTCACAAAATAGCAAGTAGCTCAAGATTCTTGCAAAGAAAGCACAGACTGAGTACAAGTAAACAATCACCTCTACCACATGCAATCTATCAGCCAAAACATAAGAGTAAAAAACTATCTACTTGGACCTGACAAGCTATGTACAAAATTGAAATAAGACCATCTGAAATAAGAATTCTTACATATATTAATAATAAACTTCAAATCTTAGCTACCAGAATCTAAAATATAAAAACAATCACTATAATTTGGAGGGGATGTCTAGGGGATTGAATCCAGGGTCATTCTACCTCTGAGGATACACCCCATCCCTATTTTATTTTGTAACAGTGTCTTCCCTGTTACCACACACTGGCCTCAAACCTGCAATCCTCCTGTCTCAGTCTCCCAAGTACTGAGATTACAGGTGTGTGCCACCACACTTGACTGATGTCTACAATATATAATATTTAAAGTCAAAGTTGGGTCAGGTATGGTGGCACACACCTATAATCCTAGTACTTGGGAGGCTGAGACAGGGGATCCCAGATTCGAGGGCAGCCTCAGCAACTCAGTGCTATTTCAAAATAAAAAATAAAAAGGGCTGGGGATACAACTTGGAGGCAGAATGCCCCTTGATTCAAGACTCTAGTACCAAAAATTAAATAAAGTCAAAGTCAAGCATGCACATCTGTAATCACAGTCCTTGGAAGGCTGAGTCAGGAAAACTGCAGTTGACCTTTTTAGTTTGTTTCTGGGTACTTTACCACTGAACTAGTTTCCCAGCCTTTTTTATTTTTTTAGACAGGGTCTCACCAAGCTGCCTAACTATGGCCTCAGAATGTACAATTTTCCTGTCTGTTTCCCAAGTTGCTAGGATTACAGGCATGCAGCACCCTGCTGAGCCTAGTTTACCCTTTTATAGTGTATTATTCAATGGATATTAGTATATTCACAAAGTTTGGGGGACTGAGCATGTAGTTCAGTAGTAGAGCATGTGTTCAGGCTGAACAAAGCCCTGGGTTCAATCTCCAGCATCACATATATAAAAATAAAACAAGGCTGGTAGTGGTGGTGCACACCTGTAATCACAGCATTCAGGAGACTGAGACAAGAGGATTGCACAGGTTCAAGGACAGCCTCAGCTACTTAGTGAGGTCTTTTGCAACTCAGTGAGACCCTGATACAAAAAAAAAGAATAAAAAATAGGGCTGGAGGTGTAGCTCAGAGGTAGAATGCCCCTGGGTTCAATCTCCAGTACTGCAATAAATAAACAAACAAACAAACAAACAGGTTGTGCCAGACATGGTGGCGCACGCTTGTAATCCCAGCATTCGAGAGGCTGAGACAGGAGAATTGCGGTTTGAGGACAGCATCAGCTACTACTTAGTGAGGCCCTTTGCAACTCAGTGAGACTGTTTCAAACTTTGGCTGGGGGTGTAACTAAGAGGTAGAATGCCCCTGGGTCCCATCCCCAGTACCACAAAAAATAAATATAAAAATAAATAAAACAGATTGTGCAATCATTACCACTACTTAATTCCATAATGTATCATCATTCCAAAAGAAACCCCATACCTATTAACAGTCACTCCCCATACCCACCCCTGTGCAACCATTTGTCTCTAATACATACATGACTTTAACAAAGCTTATGGTACTCTTAACTGTGATCTTAATATACCTTAAAGTCAGATTTTAGCCAGGTATGGTGACATATGCTTGGAAACCCAGTACTTGGAACACTGAGACAGGAGGATTGCAGATTCGAAGTCAGCCTCAACAATTTAGCAAGGCTCTCAGCAACCTTGTAAGATCCTAATTCCAAATAAGAAGTAAAAAATTTAAGCTGTTGGTATAGTTTGAAGGTAGAATACCTTTGAGTTCAATCTAGTGTTTTATTAAAGAAGTATAATACAGCTGGGCATGGTGGCACACACTTGTAATCCTGCGCTTGGGAGGCAGAGACAGGAGGATCGCACAGGTTCAAAGCCAGCCACGCTGGCTTAAAGAGACGCTGTTTCCAAACTTTTTTTTTTAAAGTATAAAATAGGTCTGGGAGTGTAGCCTGGAGGTAGAAGAGCTTCCAGGAACCCCAGTACCACCACACACACACACAAAAAATAGAAAGTATAATACAGAGAGAGGGGTACATATATCCTAAGTGCACACCTTGGTAAGTTTTCAAAAGTTGAATGCACAAATGTAAATAGCAGTCAGATCAAGAAAGAAAAGCCTCCCTTCACCTCCCTCTTGATTACTCCCAAACAATAACCATTACCTTTATTTATTTATTTATTGGTGGTACTGGAGAGGGAACCCAGGGGAATTCTATCTCTGAGCTATACCCCTAGTCCTATTTTTTAATTTTTTATTTGGATTGTCTCTATTACCTTGATTTTTTTTTTGGGGGGGGGCAGGGGCATGTCTGGGGATGGAACCCAGGAGCATTTTCCCTCCGAGCTACACCCCCTGCCCTATTTTTTTATTCTTTTATTTGAAACAGGTCTCACTAAGTTGAAGAGGGACTCACTAAGTAGCTGAGGCTGTCTGTAAACCACAATCCTCCGGTCTCAGCCTCCCGAATGCTGGGATTACAAGTGTGCACCACCACGCCTGGCTACTACATACATTTTTAACAGCATAGGTTACTTTTGTCTGTATTTATACTTTTATAAATAGAAGCATACAGTATAGAAAACTTTTACACTGAAATTCTATGCCTGTATACTCACCATAATCTTCTTGTACAAAGCCATGACATTATCATCATCGAATGGTAGAAATCCACACATAAGTACATATAAGAGTATGCCCATGCTCCAAACATCTGCCTGAGAGGGGGAAAAAAATCATTCAAAAATAAAATTGAGCCAGGCATGGTGGCGCATGCTTGTAATCCCAGCATCTGGGAGGCTGAGACAGAAGGATCATGGTTCATGGACAGCCTCGGCTACTTAGTGAGGCCCTTTACAACTCAGTGAGACCCTGTTTCAAAATAAAGAATAAAAAATAGGGCTCGGGGTGTAGCTCGGAGGTAGAATGCCCCTGGGTTCCATCCCAGTACATAAATAAATAAATAAATAAATAAATAAATAAATAAATAAATAAATATTGAAGCCAGGCATGGTGGTGCACGCCTATAATCCCATACTTGTGAGGCTGAGACAGGAGAATCACAGGTTCAAGACCAGCCTTGGCAAATAGTGAGACTCTCATCAACCTAGTGAGACCTTGTTTCCAAATAAGAAATAAAATTGGTAAAAATCAAGATAAGACTGTTTTGTTTATAAACTGTACCTTTAAATATTCATTAATTACTTTTTGAGAACCAATAAAGTCTTTTGTGAAATGTTAAAAAAAAAATAAAAATTGGACTAGAGGTGTAGCACCACAAAAATAATGACAGGTACATGTATATACATATATATACATATATTGAGACAGAATGCTAAAGCAAATAGGGAAAAATATAAACAATTGTGGATCTGAATAAAAAAAAATACCAAAGTTCTTCATTCTAATTTTTGCACTGTATGTTTGAGATTGTATCAAAATAAAGTTAACAAACAATAAGTTACTTCTTATTTTTTCATGTTACAAACTAACTAAACTGGTAGTTCTCAGTTTCCAAAATATGTTCCACATGAAAAGTGGATTCTTATGCCAGGTGTGGTGGTGCACACTTGTAATCCCAGTACTTGGGAGGCTGAAACAGGAGAATTGCAGGTTCTCGGCCAGCCTTAGCTACTTAGTAAGGCCTTCCGCAACTTAGTGAGACCTTGTTTCAATATAAAGAATAAAAAATGGGAATTAAGGTATAGCTTGAAGGTAGAATGCTACTGGGTTTCATCCCTAGTACTACACACACACACAAAAAAAAAAGTGGATTCTTCAGGCAAATAAAATCAACCCCTCCAGCAACCTATGATGTTTCCCTTCCAAAGGACCACACTGTACAAGAACATAATAAAGATTTGGTGGCACATGCCTGGAATCCCAGTACCTGGGAGGCTAAAACAGGAGGAGCACAGGTTCAAGGCCAGCCCACAGTAACTTAGTGAGACCCTATTTCAAAATAAATAAAACGGGGAAAAATATGGTGGCAAATGCCTGTAATCCTAGTACTTGGGAAGCTGAGACAGGAGAATTACAGGTTCAAGGCCAACCTCAACAATAACAAGACTCTGTTTCCAAATAAAAAATAAAATCAGAGCCAGGCGTGGTGGCGCACACTTGTAATCCCAGCATTCGGGAGGCTGAGACAAGAGGATCGTGGTTCACGGACAGCCTCAGCTACTTAGTGAGGCCCTCTGCAACTTAGTTAGACCCTGTTTAAAAATAAAGAATAAAAAAAAGGCAGGAAATGTAGCTCGGAGATTGAGTGCCCCTGGGTTCCATCCCCAGACCGCAAAAAAAAAAAAAAAAATTAAATTAAATTAATAAATAAATATTAAAATAAAAATAAAATAGAGCTGAGATATAGTCTGGAGGTAGAAGGCTCCTGAGTTCCATCCCCAGTATTATAAAAAATAAATAAGTAAATAAAGTTGGGCATCGTGGTACATGCCTACAATCTCAGTACTTGGGAGGATGAGACAGGAGAATTGCAGATTTGAGGCCAGCCTTAGCAACTTTGTGAGACCTGATTTCCAAATAAAAGATAAAAAACGCTGGGGGTATAGCTCAGAGGCAGAATGGCCCAAGGTTCAATATTCCCAAGTGGTAATATTCAGTGTTACCACCATAAGGGGGGAAAAAAAAGATTTAGAGATGTCCTGAAATAAGAAAACTGTTCAAACTAGCACTTTCTGAGCTTTTGATGATTAAGGTTTTTATTTTTTATTTTATTATACTTTATGATACTAATACCAGAAAAACTAGTACTCCAAAAAATAGGAGGAGCTCACTAGCTTAAAGTATCAAGTATAAAACAGGCAAAACTCTGCCCTCCCAATCCTGGACTGCTGGTCTCGTCATGTCAGGTATGGATAAAATATAGGTTTCCTCTGTGCTAATCAGCATCTCTGAAAAGTGAACCTGTAACACTGGCCTTGTACTCTACCCAGCTGAACTAGTCCAAATTATGGCACTTCGATACAAAAGCAAACACAATAAGGACACCAAAAATACATCCCTGCTTCAAAAGTATATTAACTATCATTATGTGTATTGCAAGTTTGTCATCCTATCTGTTCATTTATAAATCTCTCCTGTGGGTGTGATGGTGCATACTTGGGAGGCTGAGGCAAAGAATCACAAGTTCAAGGTCAACCTCAGCAACTCAGTGAAACCCTATCTCAAAATAAAATGTAAAAAGGGGCTGGGCGTGGTGGCACAGGCTTGTAATCCCAGTACTTGAGAGGCTGAGAGAGTAGGATCTGGGTTCGTGGCCAGCCTCAGCTACTTAGTAAGGCCCTCCACAACTTAGTGAGACTGTGCTTCAAAATGAAGAATAAAAAATATAGCCTGGCGTGGTGGCGCATGCTTGTAATCCCAGCATTCAGGAGGCTGATACCGGAGAATCGTGGTTCGCGGACAGTCTCAGCTACTTAGTGTGGTCCTCTGTAACTCAGTGAGACCCGGTTTCAAAATAAAGAATAAAAATAGGGCAGGGGCTATAGCTCGGAGGTAAAATGCCCCTGGGTTCCATTCCCAGACCCGCAAAAAATAAAAATAACAATAAATTTTAAAAAAGAATAAAAAATAGGGCTTGGTGTGGTGACACACGCTTGTAATCCCTGTGCTTAGGAGGCTGAGACAGGAGGATCACAGAGGTTCGAAGCCAGCCTCAGCTACCTAGTGAGGCTCTCAGCAACTTAGTGAGACCCTGTTTCCAGATAAAATATAAAAAATAGGTCTGGGAGTATAGCCCGGAGGTAGAAAGCCTCTGGGTTCCACCCCAGTACCATACACACACACAAAAAAAAAAAAAAAAAAAAATAGGGCTAGGGGTGTAGAATTCCCAGGGTGCAATCCCCAGTTCCACAATAATTAATTAATTAATTAAAATTAAATGGGCTAGGAGCTAGGCATGGTGGCATATGTTTGTAATTCTGATGCTTTGGAGGCTAAAACTGAAGGATCACAGGTTTGTGGCCAGCTTCGGCAACTTAGTGAGGCCTTCCACCATTTAGTGAAACCCTGTTTCAAAATAAAATAGGGCTAAGGAGTGTAGCTCAGAGGTTGAAAGCCCCTGGGTTCAATCCCCAGTAACACAAATAAGGAGGGTCTGGAGATATCGCTCAATGGCGAGCACCCTGGATTCAATCTCTAGTACCACACACACACACAAAATCTCACTCTCAAGATGGGCATGGTGGCACACACTTGTAATCCCAGCATTGGGGAGACTAAGACAGCTACTTAGTGAGGCACTCTGCAACTCAGTAAAACCTGTTTTGAAATAAAGAATTAAAAAATAGGGCTGGAGGTGTAGCTCAGAGGTAGAATGCCCCTGGGTTCCATTCCCAGTACTACCAAAAAAAAAAAAAAAAATCAATCTCACTATCCAAATAGACTAAACTCCTTGCTTAACAAGATTATTTTTATATCCCCAATGCACATTACCTGACTCACTCTAAATTACCAATAAATATATATTGCTTATATATTAATAAATGAATAATTACCTCTGATCCAAGATAAGATTTGCCTTGTATTAATTCAGGTGCTGCATAAGCAAGACTCCCACAGCATGTTTGTAGATGGTAATCCTTGTTACCCTATCATTAGGATAAAAATAAAACACTTATTAATTACCACCCATAAGAGTATTAAACCTTGATAAACACACTGAACACAAAGGTGAGCTAGTTCTAGAACTACCCCAAACAATAAGAGACTTTGCAGCCAACCTAACACTCTGCATATATGCACGCATGCAAATGTGGTCTCTGGTTTTCTGGGTTTCCAATACCGCTACAATCTGGTACAAAGTTCTTTTTCCCTTAGCTCAGTCCAGTCAGGTTCACATTTTCCTAGCTATCCATTCCCATAAAAATCAGTCTTACATCCAAGCACATGTCTTCTCACCTCCAACTACTCATGGAAAAAGCATTATTTCTTTACTAGTTCCTACTCAAACATCAAATCTTTATTAATACCAAAGAGTTTCTTTTTCCTTAGAGCAAAGAGAGCAACATGGTACATAGAACAGTGCCTTGAGGGCCCATTATCTAGACTCAGATATAAAAGAAATCACCACCTTAGCTTCCAGATCTGGTAAAATGAGAAATCTGCTCATCCTTCTTCTCTCTCTCCCACAGAAATATAAAAGCATAATAAAAATGAATCTATTGTCCAACTCCTAAATAAAGTCCTAAAACAAAAGGACTTATGAAACAGATTTCATTTGCAACTGAAACATGCCCAGAAGTGGGCTCCTCACAGAAGGCCGAGGTGATCCTCTCGTACCTACTTTCTATGTGGACTGAATCTGCAGAAGCCATAAAAAAAAGGCTAATGGAGCCTATCACAGCATTCCCCAATGAGTTAAACCAGCATCTGTTTAAAGTATGATCTTTATATGTCTTTATAGGTGTGCGTGGGGGAGGGGTACCTGACTTCTAGCATTTGCTTCCAAACACAAGGCTCTACTGATAATATGTAAAAAGCTAAGGGAGGGAGAAGAATTAGAAAGAATCAAGCACTCAGCTGAAGGAGCAAAATCTGCTTTCCTCTACACCTAGCTAATTCTGACTGGGACAGGAAATAGTCATGGGATTACAAAGGACTAAGACGGACTGCAATTTCAACATTCTTAATGAGTGTAGACAGCTCATTTTAGAGACTGTGAGTACCATCATTAGAAAACTCAGGAGGAAGCCTCCAACAGGCAGCCACACAGGAGATCTGCTACAGACAACAAAGCTGGGAGGTTCAAAGTCACCTCAAAGAAAAGTTATGCTGGAGAACAGCAGTGCTTCACTATGGAATGCAAATCAGGGAAACACCCAACACTGTGAATACAAGTTCATATGGCACTTCCCTTCTTTCATAAGAAAGGGGTTCTCCATTTCTATCCATTATGCTTTGAACAAAGCATAATGTACCAAATTCTTAACTCCTATCTAGATGAAAATGGCATCACCTGGTGGCAACATACTCACACTACAAGCACATGATCAAATAGCATTCCTGCTGTAATGACTTCAGGTGAATTTTCTCACAGCATACCCAGGGGGCTTTAGTAGAACTAACCCTAGACCAAGAACAGTGGCTTTCAGTTGTGGCTACATATTACAATAATCTAAAGAATTTACAAGGCCAGACGTGTTGGTCCACGCTTGTTAATCACAGGATTTGGGAGGCTAAGATAAAAAAATAACAGATTCAGACACTTAGTGAGGCTCTCCACAACTTAGTAGTGATACCCTTTTTCAAAATAAAAAATAAAAATAAGTCTGGGGATTTGCTCGGAGGTAAAATACCACAAGGCTCAACCCCAGTACACACATACACACACCATAAAAATTACTGATGCCAGAGATAACACTGAACATTCTTGATAAAAAAAAATGCAACCAAGCTCAATAGAGACTAAGTAGAAGTCAATGCAAGATAACACACTAACAGGTCTACTTGCAAAGAAATAAATGAATTTTTACTTCTGTACATACCTTGGGTTTTGCACAAAGACCAAAATCAATCAGCTTTAACTTATGATATTCATCAAACAATAAATTTTCCTGGGAAAACAAAGATATATTAAAACTATATTCTGACTTCCTTATATCACATCCCATCTCTAGATATTTCTAATTTAACATTGTTTATATTAAAAAGCAATGATAAAGCTGGGCATGGTGGTACCCACTTGCAATTCCAGTACTTAAGAGGTTGAAACAGGACGATTACAGGACAGCCTCAGCAAGTAGTGAGACCCTGTTTCTAGTGAGACCCTGTTTCAAAATAAAAATAAAATAGGGCCAGGGGGTATAGCTCAGAGGTAGAATGACCCTGAGTTCATTCCTCAATACCAAAAAAAAAGCAATGACAACGAAATGAAAAACCATGAAAAAGAGGAAGAAATACAGTTAGCAGAGTCTCGGAGTGCCTCCAGAGAGGATCATCTATACAAATCCTTGTAAACAAGTGTCTCAAATTAAATATGCTGCCAGTATGGGAGTCCAGATGATGACCTTTGACAGTGAAGTTGAACTGATGAAAGTTGCCAGAGCAAATCCAAAGGCAAAGTTGGTTTTGCGGATTGCCACTGATGATTCCAAAGCAGTATGTCGCCTCAGTGTTAAATTTGGTGCCACACTCAAAACCAGCAGACTTCTTTTGGAAGGGGCAAAGGAACTAAACATTGATGTCATTGGTGTCAATTTCACGTGGGGAGTGGCTGCACCAACAGAGACCTTCGTGCAGGCAGTCTCTGATGCCTGCTGAATGGCATCAGAGGCTTTCCTGGATCTGAGGATGTGAGGCTTAAATTTGAAGAGATCACCAGTGTGATCAACCCAGCACTGTACAAGTACTTTCCATCAGACTCTGGAGTGAGAATCATAGCCAAGCCGGGCAGATATTATGTTGCTTCAGCTTTCATGCTTGCAGTTAACATCATTGCAAAAAAAGCTCGTCTTGAAGGAGCAGACAGGTTCTGATGATGAAGATGAAGCAAACGAACAGACCTTTATGTATTATGTGAATGATGGCGTATATGGGTCATTTAATTGTATCCTCTATGATCACACACACGTGAAGCCCCTGCTGCAGAAGAGACCAAAGCCAGATGAGAAGTATCACTCATCCAGCATCTGGGGACCAACCTGTGACGGCCTTAGAGCACTGTGGCCTGCCCGAGTTGTACATGGGTGACTGGATGCTTTTTGAGAACATGGGCGCATACACTGTTGCTGCTGCCTCTACTTTCAATGGATTCCAGAGGCCGACCATCTATTACGTGATGTCAGGACCAATGTGGAAACTCATGCAGCAGATCCAGAACCACGGCTTCCCGCCCAAAGTGGAGGAGCAGGACGTGGAGGAGCTCTGCCCGTGTCCTGTGCTCAGGAGAGCGGAATGAACCGCCACCCGACAGCCTGTGCTTCCACGAGCATCAATGTGTAGATGCCATTCCTGTAGCTGTTAACTGCAAGTTTAGCTTGAAGTAAGGGATCTGGGGGGACTGTTTTACTTAATTACTGCTAGTTTTGAAATGTCTTTGTAGAGTAGGGTTGGCATAGATGCAGCAATATGGAAAACTGGAAGCTTGGGGGTCACACTTATCTGTGTTCCTATGGAAACTATTTGGACATTTGTTTTATATGGATTTTTATTCACTTTTCAAATATGCTACTCTAAAGAGTGTCCCTCAGCTGCTGAGCAAGCATTTGTAGCTTGTACAATGGCAGAATGGGCCAAAAGCTTAGTGTTGTGACCTGATTTGAAAATAAAGTATCTTGAAATTAAAAAAAAAAAAAGCCAAGCACCAGGCGTGGTGGTGCACGCTTGTAATCCCTGCGCTTGGGAGGCAAAGACAGGAGGATCGCGCAGGTTCGAAGCCAGCCGCGCTGGCTTAAGAGACCTTGTTTCCAAAAATAAAAAAATGGTCTGGGAGTGTAGCCTGGAGGTAGAAGGGCTTCCAGGAACCCCAGTACCACCAAAAAAAAAAAAAAAAAGCCAAAAAGAGAAATGCCATAGATTCTGATAAAGAGATTCTTAAGCAGAACATCTAGAAACTTGAAAATAATGGGTAGATGATGTTAAACTCTCAGATGAGCACCTAAATATGCCGTAGTCACTTACTGGTTTGAGGTCCCTGTGAGCATAACCCTGGCTGTGAACATAAGCAACTGCAGATAATATCTGACGGAAGACAACTCGGGTCTCCTCTTCTGACAGGCGATCCTGGGAAATTATGTAGTCAAACAGCTCTCCTCCAGGGCAGTACTTCAACAGCAAGAGAGTCACAGAAATATTGTTATATCTTACAGAAATTACTTAGGAGGAATATAAAAAAAATTATATTGAACTCAGAGATATAATTAATTCAACTTTAAAGGCAAGGGAAATGAGTATGCATATTCAAAAATATACTCAGAATCAACCAAGTCAATTCTTCTAGAAATGAAAACGATAACTCTTTTCTTCAACAGTTTTATTACCAGCAAACAGAAGTAAAACCAACTACCACTGTGATTTTAAAGAGTTCACTCAGGGCTTTATATTTTTATAGCAAAGTACTAAAACTCTTTCTCATTCTAATGCTATATTCACATTTAGTATAGCTACCTACAATTTTAAAGAAAGCAGTAATTATTGTTCCTCCAGTAACTACTGTTGATCACTGCCCCAAAACCAGTGATTTTTATTCTGTACCAGGAGCTCAGTTACAAAGAGGTACCCAAGTGGTTGCTGAAGGAAGAGGTGTCAGAGCACAAAACTCTAGGCTTTCCAACCCTTATCCAAAGCAGCTCTACTTTTCTATAAATAGGATTTCCAATTAAAATTTCATAGGCATGGTAGCACAGGCCTGTAATCCTAGTATTTGGGAGGCTGAGACAAGAGGATTGCAGATTCACTACCAGCCTTAGTAACTTAGTGAGGCCCTGAGACCCTGTTTCAAAATTAAAAAAAAAAAAAAAAAAAAATAGGGCACTGAGTGTGGATTAGAGGTAGAATGCCTCTAAATTCAATCCCCAGTACCACCCAAAAAACTTTACTTCATTTTAGCAATGTTATTAAAATTATAAATACCTATAGCTTTGACCTCATAATTCCACATATAAGAATTGTTCTTATAGATGTACTTATATAAAAAATGATGCACATTAAAGATCATTCACTGAAGCAGCATTGTTTATAAAAGATTGAAAAGTGTCTTAGTCTGTTAAAGATATTGTAACAAAATACCCTATACTGGGTAATTCATAAATAACAAAAATTTACTGCTCAGTTATGAAGACTGAGAACCCCAAATTCAAAGTGCCAGATGTCTGCAAAGGCCTATGTCTGGTGAAGGTCTATTGCTCATAGATAGCCTGTGCTATGTGTCTTTACATGGCAAAAAGGAACAAAGAGGCCCCCTTCAAGCCTCTTTTATGAGGGCACCAATCCCATTCATGAGTACAGAGCCCCAACTCTTTTTCTTTTTGGTACTGTAGACTGAACCCAGGGGCATTCTACCTCTGAGTTATACTCCTACCCCTTTTTTTAAAATTATCTTGCCAGGCATGGTGGCACACGCTTGTAATCCCCGTGCTTGGGAGTCAGAGACAGGAAGATCGCGCAGGTTCGAAACCAGCCGTGCTGGCTTAAGAGACCCTGTATCCAAATAAAAAGTATAAAATAGGTCTGGGAGTATAGCCCCAAGGTAGAAGGGTTTCCAGGAACCCCAGTACCACCAAAAAATAAAAATAAAATTATCTTTAATCTTTATAAAAAGGGTCTCACTAAGTTGTGGAGGACCTCATTAAGTTGCTAAGGCTGGCTGTAAACTTGCAATCCTCCTGCCTCAGCATTCCAAGTACTGGGATTACAAACATGTACCACCACACTTAGCTTTAGGCAGTAATCTAAAAATAAAAAATAAAAATAAATAAAAAATTTTTAAAAAGCTCTTCACAAACTGATACGAAACAATGTCAAGTATTAAGTAAGAAAGCAAAGTATAAAATAATATATTGATATGGTGACTTGCAAAAGTATTATGCTGAACAAAAAAAAAAAGCCAGCTAAAATTCATTTACATAAGATTCTAGAACAGGTCAAAATAATCTATGGTAAAAGAGACCAGCTGGGAAGGGCAAGGCAGGTGCAGTAACAGAGATTACCTTCAAAACAGTGGGAAAAGCCAAGTGTTGTGGCACATACCTGTAATCCCACATTGGGAGGCTGAGGCAGGAGGTCAGATTTGAGGACAGGCTCCGCAACATAGTAAGAATCTCAACAACCTAGCAAGACCCTGTTTCAAAATTACAAATTTAAAGAGAAGGGGTTTAGGGTATAGCTCAGAGGTAGAATGCCCCTGGGCTCAATCCTTAGTACCACAAAAAATATGAAGAAAGGATGGAAGGAAGGAAGCAAGCAAGCAAAGACTACCCTGGGCAACCTAGCAAGACCATCTCAAAAATTTGAAAAAAGGGATACAAATAGCCAGGCATGGTGGCATACACTTGTAATCTCAGTACTTGGGAGACTGAAACAGGATTATAGGTTTGGGGACAACCTCAGCAAGAAATAAGACTCTCATCAATCTAATAAGACCCTGTCTCAAAATAAAAATAGGGACAGGGGTGTAGCTCAGAGACGGAATGCTCATTGACAGAGCGCTTACATGTGTAAGGCCCTAGATTCAATCCCAAGTGCCACACAAATATATTTTATGTTTCTGTTTTGTGTGTTTTGAGTTGTTTTATGTTTCTGTTTTGTGTGTGTGTGTGTGTGTGTTACTAAGGCTTGAACCCAGGGGCATTCTACCTCTGAGCTTAACTCCGAACTCTTTTTCTATTTTTGTTTTTAAACAAGGTCTTGCTAATTTCCTGGGGCTAGCTGTGATCCTCCTGTCTCATTCTCCCAAATACTGGGATTATAAACCACGCCCAACTTAAAATTTTATTTTCATTATATACCCTCTTGTACTTTTAAAATTTTGTCTAAGATTCATGAATATTAGAAGGTTTTGTTTTTTTCTTAAGAATTTCAGCTAGGATGGTGGCACATGCCCATAATCCTAGCCACCTGGAAGGCCAAGATAGAAGAATCACTTGAACCCAGGAGTTCAAGTTTGAGGAGAGCTTAGGCAACACAGCAAAACCCTTCCTCAAAAGCAAAAAAAAAAAAAAAAAAAAAAAAGCAGGCGTGTGGTGGCACATGCTTGTAATCCCAGCATTTGGGAGGCTGAGACTCGAGGATCGCGGTTCATGGACAACCTCAGCTACTTAGTGATGCCCTCCGCAACTCAGTGAGACCCTGCTTCAAAATAAAGAGGAAAAAAATTGTGCAGGAGGTGTAGCTCGGAGGTTGAATGCTCAGGGTTCCATCTCCAGACCCGCAAAAAAAAAAAAAAAAAAAAAAAAAAATCTTTATAATTTGAAAAAGAATCACTTTTAAATTTTTCTGAATCAATATTCTAGGCCATATGAGTGAATCTACAGTGTAGTAAAGTAAAAATAGCTCTAGATCCAAAATTTTCAACATGAATTTTAAAATATGCTTTTAAAATTGTGCTAATCTGAGAAAATGTGCAGTTACAGATAATTTGGCTGAGACTAAGGAAAATTAAATAAGAGATGAATAATGCAAGTTCTAAAGACTTCATTTTTCATACCAAAAAAGACAAGTTAAAACTTCAAAGAGTTTGGTTTGCATAACACATGCACTGAAAACTACCCACAGGCTGTGAATTGAACTGTAACCACCCCCCAAAAAAAATCCTAACATGTAGTACCTATGTTACCATATTCATAAAGAGGATTTTCAGAGATGTAATCAAATTAAGAAATCATACCTTAAAGTCTGCCTTAACCCAATGACTTTGAGTCCCAAGATACAGAGAAGAAAATGCCACTCGAGATGGAGGAAGAGATCTGAAGTGGTGTGTCTATAAGCCAAGGAGCCAAGCATTGCCAGAAACCAGGAAAGAACCTCCAGAAGGAACCAACCTTATGCACCCCTTGATTTTAGAGGACTTCTAGCTCTAGAACTCTGAGACAAATTTTTGTAGTTTTAACCCACCAAGTTTACAGTCATTTGTTACCCCTAAGAAATTAACATACCATATAGAAATGGATCCTTCCTTAGAAACAAATTCTAAAATAGTCCATCCAAAAAACTACTACCTAGTAGGAGTATATTAGAAAGAATCCATCCATCCAATACACTATACTACCCCATTAGGCATATATTAGAAACAGCACATGTACAATGAAACTCAATTTATTATATATTGTCTACTTCTTTGATCTAAACTGTTACAGATAGAACCCTATATAAAGTAAGTACAGTTTACTTTAATCTTTCAAGTAAAAAGTAATTTTCTCTCAACTATTATTAAAGTAATCAAACACTTTTCGGTCTTTGGAACATAATACTCACCTCAAGAACCATGAATATTTTATTGGGTGTCTCTAGCACATGGTAGAGTTGACATATGTGCTGATGTCTCAGATTTTTCAAGGCATCAATCTCCGTTTTGACACGGGGCAAATCACTCTGACAAAACATCATTTTAAATGAGTAATAAATTTATTAGGAAGTATCCCAAACATCAATATCAACAACTTCAATACTAAGCTGCAAAACCTATCAACAGCCCTAACACAAATTGTTCAAAACACAGAAAAACAAAATTATGTGTACATAAAAGTCTTGAGGATTTTATGAAAAACAAGTTCAATGTGGGTCAATAGTACAACACCCAGAGAAATTAAAAGAATCTCAGATTCCTTTAAAAGGTGAGCATTCCAAACAAGGAAAATTTCAAAAATATTCCACTTAGGCCGGGTGTGATGGCGCACACTTGTAATCCCTGTGCTTGGGAGGCGGAGACAAGAGGATCGCGCAGGTTTGAAGCCAGCCTCTCTGGCTTAAGAGACCCTGTTTCCAAATAAAAAGTATAAAATAGGTCTGGGAGTGTAGCCCGGAGGTAGAAGTGTTTCCAGGAACCCCAGTACCACAAAAAAAAAAAAAAAGAAAAAAAAAAAAGAAGAGAGCTGGGTGTATAGCTGAGAGGTAAAATGCCCCCAGGTTCCACCCCCAGTACCACATAGAAAAAAGAAAAAGCAGTAACTAGAACATGCAGGTGTTAATCACAAAATTCATCTCTAAGTAAAACAGTTGTTAAAAATTTTAAACTTACCCCTAGTGCATTTTTATCCATGATTTTTATAGCTACCATTTCTCCAGTGAGGATATGGCAGGCAAGTTTGACCTTTGCAAAGCCACCTACACACAAGAAAATGTAAAATGAAAAGATAAGCCAGGACACAAACACCTTTTCACATAACTTTAAAATATTCTATCAAGCCTTATTTTCCTGGAAGTTTGTGGTTCTTTCTTCTATCTCTTCTGAAATGTTAGTCATAACTTTAGCGTCTTCTCATTCAATGTCTAGCCAAATATTTTTTTCTCTATCGTGATAATATGTCTCTAATTTTATAATAAAGAAGTAGGAAAACAATTTATTCTTTAGTAATATGCTTTAAGATTAACTTTGCAATTAAATTTGCTTTATAATTAACACTTTTAGAACATAATATAAAGTGACTGAGACCAAAGACAAATTATACAAAACTTCAGTTTTAAAACTGAGGATAAGCAATTATGTTTCAAAACTGGGTCAAAAGCTGAATAAATGTCTCTACTTAGATATCTGGAAAAATTCTTCAAATTAACATTTTCCAAAAGAAGCTCTTAGTAATCTGTGCCAAGGTCTTCCCCATTTGGGGAACCAGTAACTCTGTTTTCCCAGATGCTCTCAGGCCCAAACCTCTGGTCATCCTTTAACTCTTCTTTCTCTAGTATTCCATATCCAACCCACCAACAAATCCCACTGGCTTGTCCTGGGGAAAATATATCAGTGGTTACTTGAGGAAAGGAAGTAGGCACTGGCTAGAAACTGTCTTATCTGAGCATGTGCGTGCGTGCGTGCGTGCGTGCGTGCGTGTGAAGCTCCATCAAGATTAGTGCTTGCTAGCCAGGCATAGTGGCACACGCTTGGGAGCATTTGGGAGGTTAATCCAGCATTTTAATTAATTAATCCCAGCATTTGGGAGGTTAAGACCGGAGGATCACAGTTTGCGGACTGCCTCAGCTACTTAAGTGAGGCCCTCTGCAATTCAGTGAGACCCAGTTTCAAAATAAAGAATAAAAAATAGAGCAGGGGGTGTAGCTCAGAGGTCAAATGTCCCCGGGTTCCATCCCCAGACCCGCAAAAAACAAAAAGATTGGTGCATGCTGCATATTTTACTATATGTTATACCTCAATAACTAACTACATACCCTTCACTACCATTACTCTCAACCCAGCCACCATCACCTCTAATATCATTCACCCGAATTATTGCAATACTTCCTAACTTCACTCTGCCTCTGCCCTCTCCCACTCAATCTTTTCACAAAGCAGAGAGCATGACTCCGTGAAAAGGTCAGATCTCTCAAAACTCTGGGGTGTGTGTGTGTGTGTGTGTGTGTGTGTGTGTGTGTGTGTGTTTGCATGTGCACGCACACACGCGCGTTCCTGGGGATTGGACCCAGAAGTAGTCTACCTCTGAGCTACACCCCCAGCCCTTTTTTTAAATTTTTTGACTCGAAACAGGGTCTCACTAGGTTGCTAAGAATCTTGCTAAATTGCAGAGGCTGCTCTGGAACCTATGATCCTCCTGTCTGAGCCTCCCAAGTATTGGGATTACAGGTTTGCACTTCCATATCAGCTCCAACTACTTTTACTCAGGATAAAAGTCAAAGTCCTTGCAATGACCCACAGCACCTCTCCAACAACACTCCTCTATCCTTGCTGCACTTTTCCAGAAAAAAAACATTAAGTTAAACTAAAAAGCTCATGACTACTCAAATAAGACTATACTCCCAAATAATTGGTCTGCCACCAAGAAAATAGTAACAATTACCTGTCCCAATAGTTTCATATAATTCATAGTATTTGAGAAGTTCATCATAATCTTTCATGGTCCACCTGGAAGTTTATTCAAAATGATATAAAGTATCTGTAAGACAGAAATAGTACATGCCATAGAGGAAATGTTATCACATTATCTCTTCCAATTGTAACCTCAAATATAAATGTCTTAGGCATAAAATTGATACTGGAAACTGATTATCAACCTGAGGGGAAAAAAAACAGAATTCTGATCTCATACCACACATACAAATTAATTTCCAGATAAAGAAACATGAAATATAAATTTTGGAAGGGGGGTACTAGCAATGAAACCCAGGGTTGTTTTACCTCCTAGCTATACCTCCAGATCTCTTTTTCCTTTTTTTCTCTTTTAATTTTGAAACAGGTTCTCCATAAGTTGCTGAGGGCCTCACTAAGTTGCTGAGGCTGGCCTGGAACCTCCTATCTCAGCCTCCCAAGTACTGGGATTACAAGCATGCATCATCACACCTAGCTAAAAGATAAACTTTCAAAAGAATATTGTTACCAGGACAGCAACACACACCTATAATCCCAGCAACATCTCAAATTTGAGGCCAGGAGCCGGGCGTGGTGGAACACGCTTGTAATCCCAGCATTTGGAAGGCAGAGACCAGAGAATTGCAGTTCGTGGAAAGCCTCAGCTACTTAGTGAGGCCCTCTGCAATTCAGTGAGACCCGGTTTCAAAATAAAAAATAAAAAATAGGGCAGGGGGTGTAGCTTGGAGGTCAAATGCTCCTGGGTTCCATCCCCAGACCAGCAAAAAATAATAATAATTGAGGCCAGTCTAGGCAACTCAGTGACACACTGGCTCAAAATGAAAAGGGCTGGGGATGTATATCTGTCGTAGGGTACCCCAAGATTCAATCCCAGGAAAACCTCAAATTAACAAAAGAAAGTTCCTAGGATATAAATATATATAAATAAATTTTCCAAAAATGTTTCTACATAGGTCAAATCCATAGACTTGAGTTAGGTACTGCAAAAGAGATTTCTTTATATAACAAGACATGGAGTTAAAACTCCTTGAACCTACATAGAAATGTTTCTCAAAAGGGCTCTTCTTCTCAAAAGCTGTATGAAAAGACAGGCCTTGGGATCTCGACCTTGGAAAGAAAGGTTCCCATATCCCTTAGAAAGCCAAGCAGGAATCACAGGGACCCAAGGAAAACAGTGTTCACTGAGTCAGTCACAAAAAATTTCCCACAGTCCAGCACAGCATTCACAAAAGGGGTTTGAGGAAAGACTCAGCTGATGAGGAAGTCCTCCTTTGCCTGGTCTGCCTCTGGTATGAAAAGATCTCTTAGAAACATAACATTAAACTAGCTGTGACAGCACAGGGTTCAGGATCCCAGGACACATAGCCAGCTGGGGCTTAGAAAACTCAGTTCCACCTGGAAAGAGCAAAGCCCGTGTATCTTGATCACCTCCTCCCAGTAGTGGACACTTGGTGCTAAAGCTCACTTCAAGAGCCAGGCTCACTTCATCAACAGGCAAAGCTCTATCCAGCAAGCTCATTAAGCTGAGATAGATGCATGGCAGGTACCATGTTTACTACCTTCAAGTTCTCTATTTTCCATCTTGTTCTCATCCAGAGATGAATAACCAGCACATTCATAATGTGAGATTTTAGTCTCCACATAAAGCAGAAATAGGAAAAAGGAAATGAGCAAAAGACATTCTGATTCAAAAAAAAGACAGCCATTTTCCAGGAAGAGATGACACTGGATCAACTTAATAAGCAGGTTGAACTTTTTGAGAGGTGTGTGTGTGTGTGTGTGTGTGTGTGTGTGTGTGTGTGTGTGTGTGTGTGTGTGTGTGTTTAGGGATTGATCCAGGGGCATTCTACCTCCACACACCTCCAGCACTATTTTTTTTTATTTTGAAACGGTCTCAGTAAGTTGCTGAAGGCCTTGTTAAGTTTCTGAGATTGGCTGCAAACCTGTGATCCTCCTTTCCTCAGCATTCCAAGTACTAGGATTACAAACTTGAACCACCACACCTGACTGGATTTTTGTTTTGTCATACTAGAGACTAAACCCTGGGGCACTCTACCCCTGAACTAAACCCCAGCCTTTTTATTTTTTATTTTGAAACAGGGTCTCACTAAATGGCTGAGGCTGGCCTAAAACCTGCAATTTTCCTGCTTGAGCCTCCCAAGTGCTGGGATTATAGGCATGCCCCACCATGGCTGGCCTAGGATAAACTTTTAATCTAGCTGAACCTCCATGAACAGGGTAGACAAACATCAGAAGCAAAGTCAGGTCCTGGTGCTGAAGGAAAATTGGTGATATAGAAAAAAAATTCTGCTTCCACTTGAATGGCAAAAGATAAAGCAAGGTGACACAGAGAAGATATATTGATTCTCACTGGGTTCCTGAAGGCACAGGAATAGAAATACTCTTAGCAACAATAATTCAGAAAAAAAAATTTTTTTTTTTTTTTTTTTTTTTTTTGCAGTACTGGACATTGAGGGGTTAGGGATTTAGCTCAGTGGTAGAGCACTTGCCTAGCACACACAAAGCCCTGGGTTCAATCCTCGGCTCTGTAAAAAGCAATGGAAAAAGAAAAAAAAAATCTAAGTACTAGGGATTGAACTCAGGAGAGTTACCTTCTAAAGTTTGGGATACATAATACAGAAAGACTTGCAGTGACTCAACTATATTATCAGTCAATGTGGAACACAGCCTCTAGACTGTGAAGAGGGAAACAAGACCCCATTTTGGACATGAGTGCTGTTCCCGATGCGACTAAACAGTAGAACTGGAGGAGGCTACGTAATTAAGTACTGGAGGCAAGAAATTGGCTAAATAATGAAAGTTTATGATTAAATTATACAGAATATCAACAAATTGGGGACTTTTTTTTTTTTACTATCAGTATTATTGGGGTCATACTACTACCTGCTGCAAAATACATTTATCTTGGCGAGTGAGTTTGGTAAGACACTGATACTGAGGACAATTACTAGTAAGAATACGGAATACATGCCGGGCGTGGTGGCACACACTTGTAATCTGTGCACTTGGGAGGCTGAAACAGGAGGATCACACAGGTTCAAATCCAGCCTCAGCTACTTAGTGAGGCTCTCAGCAACTTAGTGAGACCCTGTTTCCAAATAATATATAAAATAGGTCTGGGAGTATAGCCCGGAGGTAGAAAGCCCCTGGATTCCACTCCTAGTACCACCAAAAAAGAATACAGAATACAGAATGACTTATAATATAGCCTTGTATTGGAGTTAATTAGCACCCTGCCCTATTCCCTTGCAGAGGTTTCTGGAGGCAACAATAAAGCCTTCATTCCTAAAGGCATTAAGGATTGGCTTGCCGACTTAACCTCATCCACAGCACTTATACAGGATGGAGAGATTGCCTAGTGAAACAAGCCCATGAAGATGCAAATAAGGCCTCTTCTGGTTTCTCCCATACCCGTGGGAAACTGAAACCCAAATATGATTTAAAAAAAAAAAGTTAGGAATACTGCCTTCCAAAGAAAACTTCAGGCTCCTCTTATATCCCCACCTCCTCTCTATCCCATAACCAAAGAAATACCAAATGTGAAACTCGAGAACAATTACTCATCCTACATATGAGGGGTCTTAATCACTCTCTTGGAATACTTTGTCTGGGGAGTTTCTTTCCCCTTCCCCTGAAGCTTTAGTGGGAGCAAGGTTGCACCCTTTTAGTGTGATCCTCTTTTTCTTGGTACTTTGGATTAAACCAAGGGCATTCTACCTCTGAGCTACAATCCCAACTCAATTTTACTTTTTTATTTTGAAACAGGGTCTCACTAAGTTGTATAGGTCCTAAGTTGCTGAGGCTATCCTCGAATCTGCTATCCTCTTGTCTCAGCCTCCCTAGTACTGGGATTATAGGTGTGCGCCTTCTCTAAAACTCTTGAGCCAGTATTAGAGAAAGTGAGGGAAGGATGTGGACCTTTGGTTAAAAAAAAAAATTACCAAAGGAAGTGATCATTTTGTTGCTGTTGTTTTTTTAGTACTGGAGATTGAACCCAGGAGCATTCTACCTTCAAGCCACACTCAGCGCTTTTTTACTTTTTCTTTTGAGACAGTCTCGTTAAATTGCTCAGGCTAGTCTCGAACCTGATTCTCTTGTTTCAGGGTCCCAAAGACTAAGAATCCTGGCGTGAACCACACGACCGGCTCCCTTGTTTTTTTCTGGAGTACCCCGGTAAACTGAGTTGTACAGAGGTCATTCAAGCCCCTTCTTTGAACTTCTTTCACGGATATAATTCGAGTCACGAAACCAGGAATGGAAACCCACGTCGGTCGCTGCCTCCAGGGCGGCCGCCGCTCTGCGGGCGTGGCTCCTCGACAGCCCTGTGAGGCAGGCTCTAGCCTTATCCTCACGGAGGAGAGAGCCCGGAGTCCGGAGGGCCACGACTCCCATCCAGCGGGCAGGGCTGGCGGCGGCGCTCGACGACTCCGCGGGCTCCGGGGAGCCAGGAGCCGAGTGGGCTCGGGCGGCCTCTCCCCGCGCCCCGCACAGCCCAGACCCGCCGCAGCCGCGGGCAGGCGGGAAAACTGACCTGAGGAGCGGAGGCGGGCGTGGCGGGGCCGACAGAAGGACAGAGAGCGAGCTAGACGTCCAGAACCGAGAGGCGGGCGCGAGAAAACCTTAGGAACCCCTCGGATTTCCAGGTTCCGGCCGCTTCCGCCCGCCAAGGAAATCAAACCTCCCGGGCCGGAAGGGGCGGGGCGGGGCGCGCGAGCGTGCGCGCGGCCGGCGGGCGGGGGCGCGCACGACGCCGGGTTCCGGGGGCGCGGGAGCGAGCGCCTGGGCTCCGCTGCAGCGTTCGGGGCGGAGGATGGCTTCCAGGCTCCTCTCATTGAAGCTGGATGCCCTGGAGAGTGCGGGAGAGTGCGGGAGGATTTTCCGGGTGGCCTGTAAAACGCGGAGATTCTATGCACACAGCTTTCTTTGGTTCTTTTTCCTAAAATTGATCTACCAGGGAAGTTGCTTCAGCAATTTAGCCAGACTATTTCAAAATAGAAATAATAAAATCAGTAGGGCATGGTGGCATGTGCTTGTAATCCTGGTACTTGGGAGGCTGAGACAGGATAATCTCAGGTTCGAGATCAAGCCTCTGCAACTTAATGAGCCCTTGTTTCCAAATAAAAAATAAGTTTTCGCATTATGGGTGTATCTCAAAGGTAGAATGACTTTGAGTTCAATTCCCAAGTACCAGAAAAAGATAAATAAAAATGGGGCCCAGAGTATTAACTCAGAGGTAGAATGTCCCTGGGTTCAGTCTCCAGTAACACACACACACACACACACACACACACACACACACATTAGTAGCTGTCCATTAGATAACTCATGTCACCATAAACAGAACCCCAGCATGCCAAATTTTCTGATACACTGTTTGGTTATTATTTATGTGACTGTTTATTTTCTTTTTAAGGTACTGAACTAGGACCTCTACAACTCAGCCACTGAGCTACATCCCAGCCTTTTTTTTTTTTTTTTTTTTTTTTTTTTTTTTTTTTTTTTTTGAGACAACATCTAGCTAAATTGCCCAGGCCGGCTTTTAACTTGCAATTAATTCTCTTGCTCAGTCTCCCAAGTAGCTGAGATTGTAGTTGTGAGTTACCATCCCAACTATTTATATAATTTTGATCTACTGGACAAATTACAATTGTAGTGATAACTACATCCAAAAGAAAAGATCAAATATTATAGTCACGCTTTGGTGGTGCACGACTGTAATCCCAGAGCTTACGGGAGCTGAGACAGGAGGATCACTGGTTTGAGGGCAGCAAGTAATAAGACTCTCATCAATCTAACAAGACCCTGCTTTAAAATAAGAAAGAAAATAACATGTAGCCTGGAGGTAGAAAGCCCCTGGGTTCCACCCTTTGTACCACAAAAAAAAAAATTTCTTTTTTTATTGGTGCACTGTATTCATACATCATAGTGGGATACAAACTTTTGTAGACATACATGCACACATCGCCCAGTCAGCCCCCACCCGATCCCCACCCCATTCTCTCCCCATCCCTCCCTCCCATGCTTGGCTTAGTGGTTGACATCTAGTATTATAGCAATTTATCCAAAATTAAAAATGATAATCTCACATAACAGTTTCATTTGTCTGATACCAAGCTTTTGATGACTTAAAGATAACATTTCAATATTTATTTTTACTTTCTTTCTTGCCAGAGAATATTTTTTTTCTATTTTTTTTAGGTGAAACTATCATATATTTATATATTTATTTTTCAGAAAAAAACTCTATCCTAATATGGAATATGGACTCTAGATACCCAAAACGATCTTGAAAAAGAACAAAGCTAGAAGATATATATTTTCTGATTTCAAACCATATAAAGCTACAATAATTGAAACAGTGTAGTACTATTCTAAAGGCAGATATATAAACCATTGGAGTTAAATAAAAGCCTAGAGCTAAATTCTTCCCTATATTGTCAAGTTATTTTTGACAAGGTTTCCACGAACATTTGGTGGTAGAAATAGTAATATTTTAACTAAATATTGTTGAAACATAATAATTACATGGAAAAGAATAAAGTTGGACCCTTACCTAATCCCATATACAAATATTAACTCAAAATAGATAAAAGACCTAAATATAAATCTTAAGACTATAAACTTTTAGGAGAAAATCTGGGTCATAAAACCTCACAACACTGAAATTGGTAGTGATTTCTTGGATATGATTTCAATGGCACAGGCAACAGAAGAGTATACAAACTCCCTAAAAAATAAAAAAAAATATTGTATATCCAAAGACAATGTAACCAGAGTTAACAGTTACTAATAGAATGGGATAAAATATTTCCAAATGCTATATCTGAAGGTATATTAATATTCCAACTAGAAATCCTAAAAATTAACAACAATAAAGGCAAACAATACCATTTAGAGATAGGTAAAAGACTAACATAAGTAATGAATCTCCACAGATAACCAATCTTAGTTGACTGTTGGATGGAAACTCTTGTTTCTCTGGTTCTGGTGTGTGTTACCTATTTCTTCTTTGTAGTTAATCTCTGAGTATTTTCTCTAGCGCTGATTTTGAAGACATAAATTCCTTCAGTTTCTGTTTGTCGTGGAAGCTTCTTATTTCCCCATCTAATTTGATAGAAAGTTTTGCTGGGTAGGAAATTTTTGGCTGGAAGTTGTTTTCTTTCAGAGTTTGGAATATGTTACTCCAAGCCCTTCTGGCTCTCATGACTTGGTTTGGGAAGTCTGGAGTGATTCTAATTGGTTTGCCTCTGAATGTCACTTGGCCCTTTGCTTTTGTTGCCTTTAAGATTCTCTGCTTGGCTTCCACATTGGTCATTTTGACAATTATGTGGCGTGGGGATCCTCTTCTCCGATACTGTCTAAAGGGAGTTCTATAAGTTTCCTGGACCTGTGTATCAACCTCTTGCTCTATGTTTGGAAAATTTTCTGCTATTACTTCCTTGAAGAGATTGTTGATCCCTTTGGTTTCACTTTCTTTTCCCTCCTCTATTCCAATTATTCTTAGGTTAGCTCTCTTAAAATGGGCCCATATATCTTCAATATCAGATTCCTGCTGTCGGATATTTTTTCCTAGATTAGAAACTATGCATTCATTTTTGGAATGATCATCTTCTAAGAGCGAGATTCTGTTCTCCATGTGGTCTAATCGGTTGTTTGTGCTTTGAATTGAGGCCTTTACTTCATTAATTGCATCCTTTATCTCTTTTTGGCTCTCTCTGAGTTCTTTTTGAAGCACCTCTATTATTTCTACAGTTATTTTCCTGATTTGATCTTCTAGAAATCTCTGATTTTCTGTTTTATCGGGTTCTGATGTTGTGGGGTTGTGAGCATTCATTGCTCCAGTGTTATTCCTCTTTCCCATGATTTCAGAAGTTTGTGCCTTCTCTGGGTTCTTCCCTTGGGTCACTATGACTTCACTTAAGGTGTTCTGGATCTCTAGTCAGTAGTATCTCAGACCCCACTACTCCTTTACTGGGTGGTATCACAGAGTCTCCGACCCAGAGAGTCGATACAGGCTGCTTTAGACTGTGGGGGGTGCCAGGTTGCACATTCTCCTATGGTGTGATATCTCTGCCACCGCCCCTCCCCCACTGGGTCAAGTCCCAGGGAGTACAGTACTGGGATTTCTCCTCTGTGGCCCGCAATTTGACTCACTGTTCTTGAGTACGCAGATGTAGCTATACTGGATTCGGTGAATTTTCTGCTGCTGCCGCCGGTGGCAATATGGCGCCGCTGCCACGCCCTCGGCCGTGAGGCTGGTGTATTTCTTCTTGGTTTTGATTTCCACTCTGAATCCCTGCGGCGTGTGCTGAGCTCAGCCACTGGGAGCTTTAGATTTTACCTGCGGCGAGAAATCCCGCCTGGCTGTTCTGCAGTGGCTCACCTCGGCTTGCTGTAGCCGTCTGGTGAAGTCGCCGCTGCCGCCGGCAGTATGGCGCTGCTGCCGTGTCCTCGGGCGTGAGGCCGGTTATCTCCTCTGTGGCTCTGAGCTCTGTTCTCAGTCGGCTTTCTCTCTGGAGCCTGGTGATTTTTTTGTTTCTCTGGTGATGGTGTTTTCTGACTATGAAAGGCGCTGATTTTGTGGTAATGGAGATTGGTTGTTAGTGGGGCTATTAAGCCCCGCTTTTCTCGGTCGCCATCTTCCCGGAAGTCCCTCAAAAAAAAATTTTTTTTTAATTAAAAAATAATACCCTGTGTCAGGTATGATGGCATATGCCTGTACTTAAGAGGCCTCCACAATTTACTGAGGCCGTGTTTCAAAATAAAGAATAAAAAAATAGGGCTGGGGTGCAGCTCAAAGGTAGACTGTCCCTGGGTTCCAGCCCAGTACTGCAAAAAAAAAAAAAAAAATCAGTTTGGGGGTGTAGCTCAGAGGTAGAATGGCCCTGAGTTCAATCCCCAGTAACACACACACACACACACACACACACACACACACCATTCTGAGCCAGGTGTGGTGGCATATTCCTGTAATCCCAGTACTTAGGCTGAAATAGGAGGACAGCAAGTTCAAGGCTAGCCTCAGCAATTAGCGAGTCCCTCAGTAACTTAGCTAGACAGTTTCAAGATAAAAAAAAAAAAGGCTAGGTGTATAGCTCAGAGGTAGAATGTCCCTGCATTCAACCTTCAGTAACAAAATAAATAAAGCATTCTGCCCTGCCTTCAGTCCCCACCAAGCCCAGGAAAGAAAAATAAAAAAAAGAGCTAACATTCTGGGGGCTGAGATACAGCTCAGTGATACTTGCCTAGCATTGCCAGGGCCTTAGTTCTCATTCCCAGTACCACAAGAAGTAAAATTGTATATGATTTCAATGTGTCTAGTGAGGCCTAAGTAGCCCAGCCCAAGTTCATTTTTAAAAAGCCAGTCAGCAGCCGGGCATGGTGGTGCACACTTGTAATCCCAGCATTTGGGAGGCTGAAACATGAGGATAGCGGTTCATAGAAAGCCTCAGCTATTTAGTGAGGCCTTTTGCAACTCAGTGAGACCCTATTTCAAAATAAAGAATAAAAAATAGGGCTGGGGGTGTCGCTTGGAGGTAGAACGCCCCTGGGTTCCATCCCCAGTACCCCCCCCAAAAAAAAAGCCAGGCATGGTGGTGCATACCTGTAGTCCCAGTATTTGAAGGGCTGAGACAGAAGGATTACAGGTTTGAAGCCAGCCTTAGCAACTTAGTGAGGCTCTCAGCAACTTAGGGAGACCCTATTTCAAAATAATAAATAAATTAGGGCTGGGAGTGTCACTCAGTGGTAGAATGCACCTGAGTTCAGTCCCCAGTACTCCCCTCCCACACATACACAAACACAACAGTATATTCTGTAGTATAGAAATATGAATAAGGATGGAAAAATAAGTGAATGTTAGCTGAGGATATAGTTCAGCGGTAGTTTGCTTGGATAAGTCCCTGGGTTAGATCTCCAGTACTGGGAGGGAAGAAGCAAGGGAGGAATTGGGTATTTTTGTTTGTGTTGTTTTGTTTTGTTTTGTGCCGTACTGGGGATGAAACGTGGAGACATTCTCCCTCCGAGCTACATTCCCAGCACTTTTTTTTTTTTTTTTTGGTGGTACTGCGGTTCCTGGAAACCCTTCTACCTCTGGGCTACACTCCCAAATCTATTTTTATTTATTTATTTTTTTGGAAACAGAGTCTCTTAAGCTTTCGAACCTGCGCGATCCTCCAGTCTCTGCCTCCCAAGTGCGAGGATTACAAGCGTGCACCACCAAGCCTGGCCTAATTCTTTATTTTGAAACAGGGTCTCACTGACTTGCAAAGAGCCTCACTAAGTAGCTGAAGCTGTCTGTGAACCGCGATCCTCCTGTCTCAGCCTCCCCAGTGCTGGGATTACAAGTGTGTGCCACCACGCCTGACTTGTTTGTTTTTAATATATGATGGTAGGTGTATTTCCAACCAATTAGATGCCTTTTTTGTGTGGTACTGGGGGTAGAACCCAGGTGTGTTCTACCTCTGGACTACACTATTTTATTTTTTGTTTGGAAACAGGGTCTCACTAAGTTCCTGAGAGCCCCACTAAGTTGCTTAAGCTCACCTTGACCCTGCAATCCTCCTGTCTCAGCCTCCCAAGTATGGGTTACAAGTGTGCACCACTGCCACCAGGCAAGCTATCTAGAGGCACATGTCCAGGTGAAGATTGTCAGCTTGGTTTCACTCATATGCCAGGGGGAACTTTTAGATCTTTTTGACTGAGATATAGTCCTAGATAACAATGTTACCCAATTGGCAGTATACCAGCAAGTTTTAAGTAAACTCCAAACAGTGCCATTGGGAAAGGGGGAGCCTTTGTTTTCTCCAGGTGAGCTGGTACTAATCAAAGCATCTAAAATCTTTATTCAAATTACCCCAAAGCCTATTTCAGGTCTCCACAGCATGAATTTCTGGATTCATATGGCACAAAATAAACTAAATACATCTCACTTTTGTGTGTTTCGGCCTAAGTCATCAAAACAGGATTTAACTTCTCATTTAATTGGTTTAATCTAATGTCATTTTAGGTTTTCATGGTTAAAAATGTCCAAACGGTGGAAGACCCCATTCCAACCACAGGAGACTGTGTGTGGGACCCGTGCCACGTAATCTCTTTTTTTTTTTTTTCATTTTTTTTTAAATTTTATTTTATTGGTGCACTGTATTCATACATCATAGTGGGATACAAACTTTTGTAGACATACATGCACACATTGCCCAGTCAGCCCCCACCCGATCCCCACCCCATTCTCTCCCCATCCCTCCCTCCCATGCTTGGCTTAGTGGTTGACATCTAGTATTATAGCAATTTATCCAAAATTAAAAATGATAATCTCACATAACAGTTTCATTTGTCTGATACCAAGCTTTTGATGACTTAAAGATAACATTTCAATATTTCTTTTTGCTTTCTTTCTTACCAGAGAATATTTTTTTCTATTTTTTAGGTGAAACTATCATATATTTATATATTTATTTTTCAGAAAAAAAATCTATCCTAATATAGAACATGGACTCTAGATACCCACAATGATCTTGAAAAAGAACAAAGCTAGAAGATATATATTTTCTGATTTCAAACCATATAATGCTACAATAATTGAAACAGTGTAGTACTGTTCTAAAGGAAGATATATAGACCATTGGAGTTAAATACAAGCCTAGAGCTAAATTCTTCCCTATATTGTCAAGTTATTTTTGACAAGGTTTCCACGAACATTTGGTGGTGGAAATAATAATCTTTTAACTAAATATTGTTGAAAAATAATAATTACATGGAAAAGAATAAAATTGGACCTTTACCTAATCCCATATACAAGTATTAACTCAAAATAGATAAAAGACCTAAATATAAATCTTAAGACTATAAACTTTTAGGAGAAAATCTGGGTCATAAAACCTCACAACATTGAAATTGGCAGTGATTTCTTGGATATGATTTCAATGGCACAGGCAACAGAAGAGTATACAAACTCCCTAAAAAATAAAAAAAATATTGTATATCCAAAGACAATGTAAACAGAGTTAACAGTTACTAATAGAATGGGATAAAATATTTCCAAATGCTATATCTGAAGGTATATTAATATTCCAACTAGAAATCTTAAAAATTAACAACAATAAAGGCAAACAATACCATTTAGAGATAGGTAAAAGACTAACATAAATAATGAATCTCCACAGATAACCAATCTTAGGTGTCTTTTGGATGGAAAATCTTGTTTCTCTGGTTCTGGTGTGTGTTACCTATTTCTTCTTTGTAGTTAATCTCTTTGAGTATTTTCTCTAGCGCTGGTTTTGAAGACATAAATTCCTTCAGTTTCTGTTTGTCATGGAAGCTTCTTATTTCTCCTTCTAATTTGATAGAAAGTTTTGCTGGGTAGGAAATTTTTGGCTGGAAGTTGTTTTCTTTCAGAGTTTGGAATATGTTACTCCAAGCCCTTCTGGCTCTCATGACTTGGTTTGGGAAGTCTGGAGTGATTCTAATTGGCTTGCCTCTGAATGTCACTTGGCCCTTTGTTTTTGTTGCCTTTAAGATTCTCTGCTTGGCTTCCACATTGATCATTTTGACAATTATGTGGCGTGGGAATCCTCTTCTCCGATCCCGTCTAAAGGGAGTTCTATAAGTTTCCTGGATCTGTGTATCAACCTCTTGCTCTATATTTGGAAAATTTTCTGCTATTACTTCCTTGAAGAGATTGTTGATCCCTTTGGTTTCACTTTCTTTTCCCTCCTCTATTCCAATTATTCTTAGGTTAGCTCTCTTAAGATGGGCCCATATTTCTTCAATGTCAGATTCCTGCTGTTGGATATTTTTTTCTAGATTAGAAACTATGCATTCATTTTTGGATTGCTCATCTTCTAAGAGCGAGATTCTGTTCCCCATGTGGTCTAATCGGTTGTTTGTGCTTTGAATTGAGGCCTTTACTTCATTAATTGCATCCTTTATCTCTTTTTGGCTCTCTCTGAGTTCTTTTTGAAGCACCTCTATTATTTCTACAGTTATTTTCCTGATTTGATCTTCTAGAAATCTCTGATTTTCTGTTTTATCAGGTTCTGATGTTGTGGGGTTGTGCACATTCATTACTCCAGTGTTATTCCTCTTTCCCATGATTTCGGAGGTTTGTGCCTTCTCTGGGTTCTTCCCTTGGGTCACTATGGCTTCACTTAAGGTGCTCTGGATCTCGAGTCTGTATTATCTCAGACCCCACTACTCCTTTACTGGGTTGTATCACAGAGTCTCCGACCCAGGGAGTCGATAGAGGCTGCTTTAAACTATGGGGGGTGCCAGCTTGCACGTTCTCCTATGGTGTGATATCTCTGCCACCACCACTCCCTCACTGGGTCAAGTCCCAGGAGGCCCAATACTGCGATTTCTCCTCTGTGGCCCACAATTTGACTCACTGTTCTTGAGTACGCAGATGTAGCTGTACTGGATTCGGCGAATTCACTGCTGCTGCCGCCACCGGTGGCAATATGGCGCCGCAGCCACGCCCTCGGCCATGAGGCTGGCGTATTTTTTCTTCTCTGGTTTTGGTTTCCACTCTGAATCCCTGCAGCGTGTGCTGAGCTCAGCCACTGGGAGCTTTAAATCCTCTCTGCGCTGAAAGATCCCGCCTGGCTGTTCCGCAGCGGCTCACCTGGCTTGCTGTAGCCGTCCGCTGAGTTCGCCGCTGCCGCCGGCAGTATGGCGCTGCTGCCGCGTCCTCGGGCACGTGTGTCTCCTCTGTGGCCCTGAGCTCTGTTCTCAGTCCGCTTTCTCTCTGGAGCCTGGTGGTTTTTTTGTTTTTCTGGTGATGGTGTTTTCTGGCTATGAAAGGCGCTCTTTTTGTGGTAATGGAGATTGGTTGTTAGCGGTACTCTTAAGCCCCGCTTTTCTCGGTCGCCATCTTCCCGGAAGTCCGCCACGTAATCTCAAATGCAATCATACTACAGACAGTCCGGTCTCAGCATCAGACTTACATCTCCCCTTAGGCTGGTCGGTTTTCTGTTTAATTTTACTTATTCCATCATCCCTAAAGGCTTCCAAGGCTGCTGTTACTAACCATCCCTGGATTGATACATGGTTCATCATGGATGGCATGGCTTATGCCCTTTGTAATTCTCCTTCTTATTCTCTTTTTTTTTTTTCATTTTATTTTTGGGCATGCCTGCTAAACTGTATTGTAAGGTGTGTTTCTCATAGGCTTGAAGCTTTCAGACTTCAGATGGTGTTACAAATGGAATCGAAGAAGGACATTTATTGAAGCCCTTTGGATGGTTATAGAGACACATGACACCGACCCATCTGATTCCCCCATGCAAAACTGCATGCCTGTAGCCTAAAGTTAGGGCCCACCTTACGTCACCCCTATTCAGCTTGAAGAAGCCAGATGTCATCGTCCTTATTCCTTTGCTAAGGGTACATGTATGTAGTAATACTAGGGAGAAACTGATGGGGAATAAGCTCATGTTAAATGTTACTAGAATTGTAAAAGTCAAAATGTTATTTTCTATATTTACCTGTGGCCTGACAGGTGTCAGGAAGTTACTAGACAGAGGGGTGAATGTTCCAGTATTGGGAAAGGCCTAGGAAGATTTGAGAAAGCTCTGATTATGAATAAATATATTTCAAAAATCATTTTGTAGAAGATGAAGAGCAGACCTACGGAAGGACAAGTCAGGACTTGGTTACTGCCAGGCAGTCAGGTAGCTAATATAATGTAAATTAACCTAGCTAAAAGGAATTAGCAAGTATACAGGGAGGGGAGCTAGGACTTCTTCATTCTAAAGAAAGGTTTAGCCGGGCATAGTGGCGTACGCTTGTAATCCCCGCGCTTGGGAGACTGAGACAGGAGGATCGCATAGGTTCAAAGCCAGCCTCAGCTACTTAGTGAGGCTCTCAGCAACTTAGTGAGACCCTGTTTCCAAATAAAATATAAAAAAGGTCTGTGAGTATAGCCCGGAGGTAGAAAGCCTCTGGGTTCCACCCCCAGTACCACCAAGAAAAAAAAAGGAAAAAAAGAAAAAATAATAAATAAAGACAGGTTTACATAATAATTGATATCTAGTTAAGAGGATGGGAGGAGGGAATTGACCTTCATGGAAGGAGAAACCTGGGTGACCTTCGTGAAAGGAGAAACCTGGGCATAGACCAAAGTTAGGCGGGAAAAATTAAGAGGACGGACTTTATCTATGTCTATAAAAAGGCTGTTCCGTGTTTTGTATTTTGGTGAATTTGTTTGAACCACCTCCTCATGCTATAGCATGGGGCTGTGACTGTCTTCTGTATTTCTATCTTTTTAATAAACTCCTTAAACCTTAAAAAAAAAAGTATACCACTACACGTGGCTCATTAGATACCTTTAAACACTGATGTTACAGCTTCAATTTGAAGATGCTTGTAATGCCTATGACCATACTACCCTGAACAGACCCAATCTTATCTGAAAATTGTGTGTGTGTGTGTGTGTGTGTGTGTGTGTGTGTGTGTTACTGGGGATCGAACTCAGGGGCATTTTACCTCTGAGCTATACCCCCAGTCTGATTTTATTTTTTATTTGGAAACAAGGTCTCACTAAATTGGTGAGGCTGATCTCAAGCCTGCAATCCTCCTGTCTCAGCCACACAAGAATTGGGATTACAAGCATTTGCCACCACACTTGGCTTTGAAAATAGTTTTAATAATTTGCATTTAAAAATATTAGCCAGGTATGATAGAATACACTTGTAATCCTTGCACTTGGGAGGTTGAGACAGGAGGATCGTGCAGGTTCAAAGCCAGCCTCAGCAACTTAGTGAGGCTCTCAGCAACTTAGTGAGACCCTTCCCAAATAAAATATAAAATAGGTCTGGGAGTATAGCCTGGAGGTAGAAAGCCTCTGAGTTCCACCCCAGTACCACCAAAAAAAAAAAAGAAAAGAAAAAAGAAAAAAAGAAAGAAAGAAGAAAAAGAAAAATATTTATAAGCCAGGCATAGTGGGGAACACCTTTAATTCTAGTACTTGGGAGGCTGGCGGGAGGATTGCAGGTTCAATAACAATGTCAGCAATTTAGCAAGACTCAGCAACCTAGCAAAACCCTGTTTCAAAACAAAACATAAGCTGGGCGTGGTGGCGCACGCTTGTAATACCCGCACTTGGGAGGCTGAGACAGGAGGATAGCACAGGTTCGAAGCCAGCCTCAGCTACTTAATGAGGCTCTCAGCAACTTAGTGAGACCCTGTTTCCAAATAAAATTTAAAAAAAAGTCTGGGAGTATAGCCTGGAGGTAGAAAGCCTCTGGGTTCCACCCCTAGTACCACCAAAAAAAAAAAAAAAAACATAAAAAATGGTTGGGAGTATATCTTGGAGGTAGTATCACAAAAAATAATAAATTTGAAAAATGAAAATATTTATAATACAGAAACTACACTCTTTGCAACTCTTCAAAACTATGATAAAAAATTTAGACATTTCAAAATTTTTTTTTTTTTTGCAGAAATATAGATAGAACCCAGGGACATTCTACCTCATCTATGCCCACAGGCTATTTTTTTTCTTTATTTTGAAAAAGGGTTCCACTAAGTTGCACAGGGCCTCACTAAGTAACTGAGGCTGGCCATGAACCTGCGGTCCTCTTGTCTCAACCTCCCAAGTATTGGGATTACAAGTGTGTGCAACCAGGTTTGACTTTCAAAATTTTTCGAGGTTAATTTAAGTGGACATATTAAAGCAATTTGAATATCACTGAGTTAAAGACAGTAATTATTCAACAATAAAAAACAACCCAGGAGCCGGGCGTGGTGGCGCAGGCTTGTAATCCCAGCATTCGGGAGGCTGAGACCGGAGGATCGCAGTTTGCGGACAGCCTCAACTACTTAGTGAGGCCCTCTGCAACTCAGTGAAACCCGGTTTCAAAATAAAGAATAAAAAATTGGACAGGGGGTATAGTCGGAGGTCAAATGCCTCTGGGTTCCATTCCCAGACCCGCCAAAAAAAATTTTAAAAATAAAATAAAATAAAAACAACCCAGGGCAAGGAAGCAGGAGTTCTGAGCTATGGGGCCTCAAAGAAGAGCCTGGCCCTCTCTGGGTCTATTTCCTCACACAGACAATAAGGAAGTTTGATCAGAATTCTGCTGCTCCTGTTTCAAGAGTCACTAACTGGGTGGATCAAGCCATTAGAGACGTAACATCTCTACCAATAATAACACCATTAGCAGCAATAATAAAACCCGCTACCATTTTTTGAACACTGAATGATCACTTACATGCATCATCTTTATACCCTAATGGCTGCCCCGTCACACAGGGCAATTTGTAATATTCGTTCTTTCATCAGTCACCTGTGTCTATCTATGCCAGGTCCTGTTCAAGGCAATGCCAGGGGATGGGAGAAAAGAGACGTGGCTTCTACCCAAGGAAGTTCAAAAACAGAGGAGGCAGACCCGCAGACCACCAGTGCTAATAAAAGACCTCGAAGTGCTATGTGCAAGAACATGCAGCTATGCAGGATAGAGCCTAAAAGGGGGAACAATTAACTCTATTCGGGGAACTAAATTGTTTTGGAGCTAGGCCTTGAAAACAGAAAAAAAAGAAAGAAAAAAAAAAAACATTGACAAGGGAATTAAGAACATTCCCCAAGCAGGGAAAGCTCTGTGCACAGAAGCACAGAGGCAAGAAAATGCAAGTCTCTGTGGGGGAAGGCAAGCTGGGTGGAGCACAGGCCGCAGGAAGGAGGCCGCCCCAAAGGAAGGGCCCAGAAGCCTGGGAGGAGCACCAGGGAGAGGGTGGAGAGGGTGTCCCCCAAAGGACGGGGCTGTGCCAGGCCAGACTTGGGAGAGGCGCTGGCCTGGAAAGGGAGCAGTTGATGAGCCAAAGCACCGACAGCACCAGCTTCAGGGTGCGCCAGACCTGCCCAGGCATCCGAGAGCTGTGCTCTGTGTCTCTGGTGACAGAATAAATGTCACAAATCTCAGAAACATGAGTGGCAGAGTTGTTAGTGGAGCAGGAAACACAGGTTGCAGTTCAGTCTCTGCAGGCGCCAAGTATAACAACGCTCTTTGCCTTCTCTAGCCATCCAGGCTAGCCAACCGCAGGCTGCAAACCGCGACCCGATTTTTACATCCAATCCAACAGCAAGTGGGAAGCCACACACAATTAGGAGTTGTTGTTTTTTTTTTTGTTGTTGTTGTTTGCAGTACCAGGGATGGAACTCAGGGGCATTCTACCTCCAAGCAGCACCCCCAGCCCTATTCTTTAGTTATTTTATTTTTGAAACAGGCTCTCATTGAGTTTCGAAGGGCTTTACTAAGTAGCTGAGGCTGACCTTGAACTGGGATCCTCCGGTCTCCAACTCCCAAATGTTGGGATTACAAATACAGTCCTTCTTGTAAAGGAGTTAGTGAAAGAGAGAAAAGGGAGGGAAGGAAGGAAGGAAGGAAGGAAGGAAGGAAGGAAGGAAGGAAGGAAGGGCTATTAAAAATACTTAGTTGGGTGAAGCCGGGCGTGGTGGCGCACACTTGTAATCCCAGCATTTGGGAGGCTGAGACCGGAGGATCACGGTTCACAGACAGCCTCAGCTACTTAGTGAGGTCCTTTGCAACTCAGTGAGACCCGGTTTCAAAATAAATAATAAGCCGGGCGTGGTGGCGCACGCTTGTAATTCCCGCACTTGGGAGGCAGAGACAGGAGGATCGCGCAGGTTCGAAGCCAGCTGTGCTGGCTTAAGAGACCCTGTTTCCAAATAAAAATATAAAAATCGGTCTGGGAATGTAGCCCGGAAGTAGAAGGGCTTCCAGGAACCCCAGTACCACTAAAAAATAAAAATAAAATAAATAAACAATAATAAATAGGGCAGGGGGTGTAGCTCGGAGGTTGAATGCCCCTGGGTTCCATTCTCAGACCCGCCAAAAAAAAAAAAAAAAAAAAACAACAACAAAAAACACCTTAGGTGTAATGGTGCACACTTGATATTTGATATTCCAATTCTTGGGAAGATGAGAGAGGAGAATTACAGGCTTGAGAGCAGCCTCAGACATTTAAGGAGACCTTCCACAACTTACTGAGACCCTGTTTCAAATTTAAAAAAAAAATATATAGGACTGGGGGTATAGCTGAGAGGCAGAACACCTCTGAGTTCAATCTCCAGTACCACACACACAAAATACGTCAACGTCAGATGCAGTGGACACACCTGTAATCCCAGCTACTCCAGAATCGAAGCAGGAAGATGATAGTTCCACGCCAACCTGGGAAATTCAGTGAAACCCTGCTTTTTACCAAAAAAAAAAAAAAAAAAAAAAACAACACCAAGAACAAAAAAAAGCAAAAACCCAATTTTTAAAAGCAGCAGGGAGGGCCAGGGATATTGCTCAGAGGTAGAATGCTCCTGGAGCTGGGCATGGTAGCATCCTCCCATAACTCCAGCACTTGGAAGGCTGAAATAGGAAAATCACAGTTTCCAGGCAGACTTCAGCAATTCAGCAAGACTCTTTCAAAAAAATAAAAAATAATAAATAAAATAATGACAGGGCTGGGGTATAGCTCAGATGTAGAATGCACCTGGGTTCAATCCCCAGGACTGCAAAAAAGAGAAAGAAAAAGAAAGAAAGAGAAAGAAAGAAAGAAAGAAAGAAAGAAAGAAAGAAAGAAAGAAAGCAAGCAGGCAAGAAAGAAAGGAGGAAAGCAAGTAAGTTAGCTCCTGGGTTCAATTTCCAATACTGACAAACAAGAAAAAAATAGTTTCATAATACACTGTATTCACAGAGATGAGGGAACAGTGTCACACATTTTTTATGGGAGTGTAAGTTGTTACCCACACGACTGTGCTATTATCTACAAAATTTAAAAAAGTATGTGGCTTTGGCACAGAAATTTCAATTCTAGTTATTTATTATACAGATATATTTGTCCGTGTACAAACTAATAAATAACAAAAATATTCATTGTAGTGTTGTCTTGTATAGAAGAAAAAAGGAATACAACTTACGTGTCCATCAATAAGGACTAGTTTTTAACTTTGTTAAAGAATGGGGGTGCTTGCCAGGCATGGCAGTGCACCCGTAAAATACCATTATTCGCAAGGCTGAGACTAAGGTCAGTCTCCACAACTTACCAAGCCCTCAGCAACTTAGTAAGACCCTGTTTCAAAATAAACTATAAAAAGAGCTGCAGGTGTAGCTCAGAGGCAGAATGTCTCTGTGTTTAATCCCCAGTTTAAAAAAAAAAAGTGCACACAGTGGGTCTAGTCCCTGTGGGTAGAGCACTTGTTACCAGAGAAGAAACAGTATCAGGAAGGAACAGGGTGAATTCTCTAAGCCTGAGCCCTTATAAATCTGAGGGGAAAGCCGGCCACATGCCCCTTGGGTTCCATCTCTGGTACTGCCAAAAAAAAAAAAAAAAAAAAAAAAAACCCTCTGAGGGGAGCACGGCGCAGTGTCCTAAGCCTGTAATCCCAATAATGTGGAAGCTGAGAAGAGAGGATCATAGGTTTGAGGATAGCTTCAGCAATAGTGAAACTCTCATCAACCGTTTCAAAATAAAAATAAAATAGGACTGGTGTACTTCAGAGGGAGAATGCCTCTGGGTTCAATCACCACTAACAACAACAAAAAAGTACATTGTCTAAGCAACCTTCTGAGGTCAGTTGTAGCCAGTCCTCAAAGGGTCTGTCTGCCTTCCTCTTGTGACTTAATCCACAAGCTCTGGAAGTTTAGTGGTAGTAGTGAGTACCCTAAAAACTGTGATCTTCTGAAACTCTTAAGACTGAGCTTTGACTCCTAGAATAAAGTTTCTTCACCTCTGGGATCACCCAGCTTTGTGGACTTTATGGGATCACCCAGCATGCCACTCAGCACCCACTAGCCAGTTGGTCAAATGTTGCTCTCCCAGACAAGACTCTTAACACTGGAGGTCAAAGGCTGTGTTTGGGTGATTGATCGCAACTTGTTAGTCAGAGCTCACTAAACTTTGTTTTTGAAATATAACTCTGTAAAGCCAGACATGGTGGCACATGCATGTAATCCCAATACAAGGGAGTCTGAAACAGGAAGATTGAAGGTTCAAGTCCAGCCTCAGCAAATTAGCGAGGCCTTCCATAACTTCATGAGATATTCTGTTCTAAATAAAGAATAAATATAGAGCTAGGGGTGTAGCTCAGAGGTAGTATGCCTCTGGGTTCAATTTCCTATACCACAAAAAAAAAAATTAATTAAAAATAGAAAAAGCTGGGCGTGGTGGCACACCCTTGTAATCCCAGCATTTGGGAGGCTGAGACTGGAGGATCGCGGTTCACGGACAGCCTCAGATTCTTAGTGAGGCCCTCTGCAACTTAGTGAGACCCTGTTTCAAAATAAAGAATAAAAAACAGGGCAGGGGGTGTAGCTCGGACATCAAATGCCCCTGGGTTCCATCTCCAGACCCACAAAAAAAAAGAAAGAAAATAAAAATGGGGATGTAGCTCAAAGGTAAGATTCCCCTTGGTTCAATCCCCAATACCATGGAGGAGAAGAAGAAGAAGAAGAAGAAGAAGAAGAAGAAGAAGAAGAAGAAGAAGAAGAAGAAGAAGGAGGAGGAGGAGGAGGAGGAGGAGGAGGAGGAGGAGGAGGAGGAGGAGGAGGAGGAGGAGGAGGCCAGGAGTGGTGATGTAAGCAGCCAGCCTCAGCTACTTAGTGAGGTCCTACGCAACTTAGTGAGACCCTCTTTCAAATAAAAAAACAGAAAATATAGGGCTGAGGGTGTAGCTCAGAAGCAGAATGCCCCTGGGTTCAATCCCCAGTACCACAAAAGCAGCAGCAGCAGCAGCTGAGCATGGTGGCACGCGTTTGTAATCCCTGTATTTGGGAGGCTGAGACAGAGGATCGCAGGTTCTTAGCCAACATCAGCAACTTAGTGAGACCCCAAATCAAAATCAAGAATAAAAATAAGGCTGGGGGGTGTAGCTCAGAGGTAGAATGCCCCTGCATTCAGTCCCAGTACCACCAAAAAAATAAATAAATAAAATAAAAATAAAATGGGGCAAGGGGTGTAGTTTGGTGGTTGAATGTCTCTGAGTTCAATTCCAGAAACACACACACACACACACACACACACACACACACACACACACACACACGTACACACACACAACAGGTGTTATGGTTTAGGTCTGGAATAGTTCCCTAGAAGCCCATGTGCTAAAAGCCTAGCCCCAGTGCAGCAAGGCTGAGAGGTGGGTTCGTAGGCAATGATTGGATCGTGAGGGTGCCAATCATGCCAGTGGATGAATCCATTGATAACTGACAGGCAACTAGGAGGTGTGACCTAACTGGAGGAAGTAAGTCAATGGAAGTGTGCCCTGGCAGGTTTACCTTGTCCCCAGCCTCCTTCCTTCCTTCCTTCCTTCCTTCTTCTCTTTCTTTCTTTCTTTCTTTCTTTCTTTCTTTCTTTCTCTACTTCTCCTTCTCCCTCTCCGTCCTGGCTGCCTTGAGCTGAGCATTTTTCCTCCACCATGTCCTTCCACTGTAATGTTCTGCCTCACTTCAGGTCCAAGGAAATGACTCCGGCTCAGCTGGCCACGAACTGAGATCTCTGACGCCATGAGCAAAATGAACATTTCCTCCTCTGCGTTGTTCTTGTCGGGTATTTTGGTCAAGGTGACATAAAGCTAACTAGCACAACAGCAAGGTAAGGGAGAAGCTGAGCCGAACTCATCTGGAAGCCAGTAGGCAACCTGGTGACAGAGCGCACAGAGGCTGATCTCCTGGGATGAAGGTGGTGGAGAATAGGTCGGGATGGAGGGAAGCAGGGCAAATGGGGGTGGGGGTCGGCACAGCCATGATCTGGGGGTGGTAGGAATAAGAAGTATGGTGACTTCATTACAGACCCAAAGGGAAGGCAATAGTCACAGAAATGGTTAGGAAAATAGCTCTTGACATTAAACCCCACCCTACCCTCTGTTCTAGCATGAACACAGTGGTTTCTCATGAACCTAAATTAGATCAAAGATGAAACATTCTTGGACTTAATAACTTATAGCTATTATAATGTGCTATAGAAACATAGCATTTTTTAAAATTTGTAGTATTGGGGATGGAACCCAGGGGTATTCTACCTCCGAGCTACACCCCAGCCCCATTTTTTACTCTTTATTTTGAAACAGGGTCTCACTGAGTTGCAAAGGGCCTCACTTAAGTAGCTGAGGCTGTCCAAAAACCACGATTCTCCCATCTCAGCCTCCCAAATGCTAGGATTACAAGCGTGCACCACCACACCCAGCTGATACAGCATTATTTTATCTTTAAAGTAGTTTTTCTTTTCTTTTTGATACCAGGATTTAATCTAAGGGCATTCTACCTCAGAGCTACACCATCTGTCTTATATGTATGTATTATGTATATATGTACATGGTACTGAGGATTGAAACCAGAGGCATTTCACCTCTGAGCTATATGCCCAACCCTTTTAATTTTCTGCTTTGAAACAAGGTCTCACTAGGTTACTAAGTTGCTGTGGTGTCCTTGAACCTGCAATCCTCCTGTCTCATCCTCTCAAGTACTGGGATTCTAGGTGTGGGCCACCACACCTGGCATATTTTTTTTATTTTGAAACATGATCTTCCTAAGTTGTCAAGAATCTAGCTAATTGTTGAAGCTGGCCTGGAACCTGCAATTCTCTTGTCTCAGCTTCCCAAGCATTGGGATTACATGTGTGTGCCACATTTGTGGGGGTACTGGGAATTGAACCCAGAGACCTTCTACCTCGAAGCTACACTTCTAACCCTATTTTATTATTTTTTTAAATATTGAAACAGATTCTCACTAAATTGCCAATGGCCTTGCTAAATTGCTGAGGCTGGCCTTGAACACAATTGTGCTCCTTCTGTGTCAGCCTCCCAAGTACTGAGATTACTGACATGCCTCACCACGCAGAGCAGGTCCTCTTCTTTTCCTACCTAGACCTGTTGCTATGGCATGCCACTTCCACTCGGTGGCAGCATACCCCAATCACGGATTCCATTGCTTAGAGAGATTACTCCTGTAAAGAGATTCTGGACAGAAAGACAACGCAGCATTATATAACTCCGGAAGGAAATGCACAGCACCCTCTGTGAAGTACTATTGCCAAAAACAAAAATAGTCTTACGGCTAGAAGTATAGCACTTACCTAGCATGCACGAGGCACTAGGTTTGATCCCCAGCACAGGAAAACAAAAAACAAAAAACCTAGTAAGGCATCATGGCACACATCTGTAATTCCAGTATTTGAGAGGCTGAGACAGGAGGAGCGCAGGTTTGAGGACACCTTCGGTAACCTAGTGAGACTGTGTTTCAAGACAAAAATAAAACGGATGGAGGGCTGGGGTGGAGCTTGGAGGTAGAATGCTCCTCCATTCCATTCCTAGTAACACGTGTGCAAGCTGTGTGAACGCGCGCACACACACACACACACACACAATCTGAATTTGATTAAGACTTTGGACTCTTTTTTTTTTTTTGCGGTACTAGGGATGGAACCCAAAGGCATTCTACCTCCAAGCTACGCCCCCAGCCCTATTTTTTTTATTCTTATTTTGAAACAGGGTCTCACTAGGTTGTGGAGGGCCTCACTAAATAGCTGAGGTTGGCCTGGCACCTGTGATTCTCCTGTCTCAACTTCCCAAGTACTGGGACTACAAGCTCCACACCCAGTCAAGCCTCTGGATCTAGATATCAGTTTATCAGGGAAATCATGAGCGAAAGGGACGAGGATGCGAGCGGCAACATCCAGAGTATGGAAAAGTACAGGACAAACACCTAGTTTCTTTAAGAAGAAAGGAGGAGGCGGTGGAGGAAGAAGAGTGAGGAGAGGTAATGTTTTTGTTGTTAAAAGGTGCTAGGTGTGGAGGTGAATGTCTGTAATTCCAGCTATTCAGAGGCTGAAGCAGGAGGATCACAGGTTTAAAGTCAGCCTCAGCAATGAATGAAGGCCCTTAGCAAACTAGTGAGATCTGTTTCAAGATAAAAATATATATATATATATAAGGGGCTGGGATTTAGCTCAGAGGTAGAATGCCCCTGATTTCAATCCCAAGTACCACAAAAAGGAGGAGGAAGAAGAAGAGGAAAGGGAGGAAGGGGGAGGAGGAGGAGGAGGCAGCTAAAGGTGCCACGTGTGGAGGTGGAGGAGCACACCTATAATTCCAGCTACTCAGGAGGCTGATGCAAGAAGACCTCGGAACTGCACGCCCAGCCCTATTTTATTCTTTTTTTTTTTTTTTTTTTTTTTTTTTGCAGTACTGGGAATGAAACCCAGAGGCATTCTACCTCTGAGCTATACCCTCAGTCCTATTTTTTATTCTTTATTTTGAAACAGGGTCTTATTAAGTTGTGGAGGGACTCACTAAGTAGCTGAGGCTGGCCGCGAACCACGATCCTCCTGTCTCAGCCACCCAAGTCCTGGGATTACAAGCGTGCGCCGCCACGCCCAGCTTCAGTCCTTAATTTGAACTGTTATCCTGTGAGTCGTGGCACTGATCTCCAGTCTCTCACCTCCCTGCTCAGCTCCCACCTCACAGAAGGCAGTGCCAATAGCCTTCTGTAACCCCTCCTGTTCGTGTGTCCTTGGCCCTGCCTCACTAGCAAGACTCTGTTTCAAAACAAAAACAAAACGAAAAAATTTTAAAGGGATAGAGGTATAGCTTAGAGGTAGAATGTCTCTAGATACAGTTTCCAGTGCCAAAAAAAGGGAAGAATAATAATTTTATATAATCACCACTCATTTTTTTTCTTTTTTCTTTTAGTGGTGGTGGTATTAGGAGTTGAACCCAGGGACATTTATCTCTGAACTACACCCCCAACCCTATTTTATTTTAATTTTCAAATTTTCAAATTCTGAAACAGAATCTAAATTGTGGAGGGTCCCACTAAATTGCTGAGATCGGCCTAAAACCAGAGCTCCTCCTGTCTCTGCCTCCTAAGTACTGGGATTACAGGCATGGGCACCCCACCCAACCCGCTACCCACAGTATCAGCCGACCAGCTGCCAAGGTGTTCTCCGGGAGACTGTAAGGCACCCAGCATCCCAGGCCTCTCTTCTGACCTGCTGAATCAGAATCTTCAGTTTATAAGATCTCACTGAAGATTCTGAATCTGAAACTCACTGAAGCTTGAGAAGTACCAAGGTGCTCTTTCCACCCTTGTTTATATTTGAAATTGCTACAATAAATAACAATTTAAAAAATACAGCCCAGATCCAGGCTTGGTGGCACAAGTTTGTAAACCCAGCATTTGGGAGGCTGAGACAGGAGAATAGCAGTTCATCAGCCTCAGCTACTACTTAGTGAGGCCCTTTGCAACTCAGTGAAACCCTGTTTTGAAATAAAGAACAAACAATAGGGCTGGGGGTATGGCTTGGACGTAGAATACCTTTGGGTTTCATCCCTAGTACAGCAAAAAACAATAAAAATTTTAAACTACAGCCCGTGCTGGGCGTAGTGGCGCACGCTTGTAATCCCCGCACTTGGGAGGCTGAGACAGGAGGATCGTACAAGTTCAAAGCCAACCTCAGCTGGCTTAAGAGACCCTGTTTCCAAATAAAATATAAAATAGGTTTGGGAGGGTAGCCCAGAGGTAGAAGGCCCCTGGATTCCATCCCCAGTACTACCAAAACAAACAAACAAAACAAAAAACCAAAAATACAGCCTGGGCACGGTGGCTAAGGCCTGTAATGTCAGTACTTGGGAGGCTGAAACAGGAGGACCCCAGGTTCTAGGACAGTCTCAGCAACTTAGTGAGACCCTCTGCAACTTAGAACTTGTTTCAAAATAAAAAAATAAAGGAGGGCTAGGGGTGTAGATCAGAGATAAAATGTCCCTTGAGTTAAGAAAGAATGAAAGGAGGAAGGAATGAAGGAAGGAAGGAAGGAAGGAAGGAAGGAAGGAAGGAAGGAAGGAAGGAAGGGAAAGACAGAAAGGAAGGAAAAGAAAGAAGAGAAGGAAGGAAAAGAAAGACAGGAAGGAAGGAAGGAAGGAAGGAAGGAAGGAAGGAAGGAAGGAGGCTGAAGTATAGGGAGGCCAAATGACTCATTGAACATCCCATAGTTCTTTTTAATTTATTTTTTAAGGTACTGCAAATTGAAGTCAGAGCCTCACACGTACTAGGCAACAACTCTACTACTGAGCTACACTCCCAGCCATTTTCATTATTTTATTTTAATTTTGGGACAGTCTCTCACTAAATTGCTGAGGCTGACCTCTAGCTTGCAATCCTCCAGCTTCAAACCCCCTAGAAGCTGAGACTACAGGCAGGCACCACCATGCCTGGCCTAGGTCCCATAATTCTTAAATTTAAAAACAAGAACTTGAAATGAGGACTTTTAACTCCAAAACCTATTCTCTATCACTATACCATATTTCTAGAAATTGAAATTTGTCCCAGGCATCTGTGGCTTGTTTTTATAGAATTTAGTTTTAGCCTCTCATACGTCTGTAACAGTTTCTTCTTATAACACATCTTGTTAGGCCTTGGTCACTTCTACTCCTGCTTAGATTTCTACCAACATTCCTCTAGGAAAGTAATGAAACTCTGAATTTCTACCTCTAAGCTATACCCCTAGCCCTTGTTATTTTTTTGTTTTTGAAACAAATTCTATTTTCTTTTTCTTTTGTAGTGTGTGTGTGTGTGTGTGTGTGTGTGTGTGTGTGTGGTACTGGGGATGGAACCCAGGGACATTCTACCTCTGAGCTATACCCCAGCACTATTTTTTTATTCTTTATTTTGAAACAGGGTCTCACCGAGTTGCAAAGGGCCTCACTAAGTAGTAGCTGAGGCTGTCCTTGAACCTCAGTCCTCCTGTCTCAGTCTCCCAAATGCTGGGATTACAAGTGTGTAGCACCACACCCGGCCTAAGGTCTTCTAAATTGCTGAGACTCTTGTCACATTGCTGAGACTGGCCTGCAACCGGCCATCCTCCTGTCTCAACCTCCCAAATACTGGGATGACAGGGGTGTGTCACCACTCTGGCTCTGAATATCAAATCTTGCCTTGTTCAGGAGATAGTTATCTCAACCCTGGAACTAATCTCACTCATAGGATCCTGAAAGGATAGGACTAACATAACCCAAGCATTGAGCTAAGGACCTGGGTGACCCCAGCCACTGTCATGTGGAACAGAAGCACTGCACATGGACTTCATTTCTTTTTTTTTTTTTTTTTTTTTTTTTTTTTTTTTTTTTTTTTTTTGCAGGTCCAGGGGTGGAACCCAGGGGCATTCAACCTCCGAGCTACACCCTCTGCCCTATTTTTTTATTCTTTATTTTGAAATCGGGTCTCACCGAGTTGCAGAGGGCCTCACTAGGTAGCTGAGTCTGTCCGGGATCCTCGGGTCTCAGCCTACTGAATGCTGGGATTACAAGCGTGCGCCACCACGCCCGGCCTATTGCTGTTGTTTTAAGCCACTGTCCTGTCAATGATCTTGCAGCTATAATATAAAAAATTACCACATAACTTAGAAGAGAGAAATTTTTTTTATGGTTGCAGGTTCAGTCCACTTGAGGCCAGGGAACTCGGATCTCAGGGCGTGGCCGTGGGAGGCAGAGAGGGGCTGGGCTCCTCACAGCATGGAGGCCCAGAGCTGGCTAGAGCCAGGGGATAGAGGAGGAACCATACATAATCTCCGAGGCTGCATTGCTGCTGGGATTACAACCCTCAAGACTTAATCATATCAACTCCAAACACCAATTTCTGGGCTCTTCATAAAGGGGCCCTCTCTACCTAACTGTAACAGCCACTGAGTTTTGAGGTGGTCTGAAGAAATTATGATTCTCCAAATGACTAAGGGACTAAAGGCGTTTCCCCTTTAGGAAAGAAAAAAAAAATTACACTTCATCTTTTTTAAAATTATAATTCTCTGGGAAACGTCTCTTAATGTTGATCAAATAAAAGGTGTGTGTGTGTGTGTGTGTGTGTGTGTGTGTGTGTGTGTGTGTGTGTTACTAAAGGTTAAACCCAGCCGGGCATGGTGGTACACTCTTGTAATCCCAGCTTTCAGGAGGCTGAGACCGGAGGATCGCGGACAGCCTCAGCTACCTAGTAAGGCCCTCTGCTACTCGGTGAGACCCGGTTTCAAAATAAAGAATAAAAAATAGGGCAGGGGTGTAGCTCAGAGATCAAATGCCTCTGGGTTCCATCCCCAGATCCGCAAAAAAAAAAAAAAAAGTTAAACCCAGGGGCTCTCTACCAAGAAGCTACACCCCCACACCCTCCCTTTTTTGGTGGCACTGGGGACTGAACCAAGGGCATTCTACCTCTGAGCTATACCTCCAGCCCCACTTTTTATTCTTTATTTTGAAATAGGGTCTCAGTAAGTTGTGGAGAGTCTCACTAAGTAGCTGAGGCTGGCTGCAAACCTGCAATCCTCTTGTCTCAGCCTCCCAAGTACTGAGATTACATGTGTGCACCACCATGCCCAGATTTTATTTTTTATTTTGAAACAGGATCTTCCTAAGTTGTTGAGACTGGCCTCAGACCCATGATCCCTCTGTCTCAGCCTACCAAATACTGAGATTACAGATGTGTACCATCAGCCTGGAGATGTCATACAGTTTCTGCTTACAACTACTAAATTCCACCATCAGAGAATTAAAAGCAGCCATGATAAGTAAGTGAATACACATGGCTGTTTTTTTGTTTTTGTTTTTTTGGGGTTTTTTTGGTGGTACTGGGGTTCCTGGAAACCCTTTTACCTCCAGGCTACACTACCAGACCTAGATTTTTACTGTTTTATTTGAAAACAGGGTCTCGTAAGCCAGCGCACGCGGCTGGCTTTGAACCTGCGCGAGCCTCCTGTCTCCGCCTCCCAAGCACAGGGATTACAAGCGTGCGCCACCGCGCCCAGCACATGGCTGTGGTTTTTGATTTTTTGGTTTTTTTGTTTTTTTTTTTTTTGTGGTACTGGGGTTCCTGGAAGCCCTTTTACCTCCGGGCTACACTCCCAGACCTATTTTTACATTTTTATTTGGAAACAGGGTCTCCTAAGCCAGCACCCGCGGCTGGCTTCGAACCTGCGCGATCCTCCTGTCTCCGCCTCCCAAGCGAGGGGATTACAAGCGTGCGCCACCACGCCCGGCTCATGGCTGTGTTTTAATGAAATTTTATTTATGAGCCCTGAAATTTAATTTTAATGTAATTATTCATCTCATTTTGATTTTCATCCGTCATTTAAAAATGTAAAAACTAAATCCCAGTACTTGGGAGGCTGAGATAGGATTGCAGGTTCACGACCAGCCTCAGCAACTTGTGAGGCCTTCCAAAATTTAGTCAGACCCTGTTTCAAAATAAAAAATAAAACAGGGATGGAGCGTAGCTTGGAGGTAGAATGCCCCTGGGTTCAACCCCAATACCACAAAACAAAAAAATGCATGGGATATTTCCATTATTAGCTTAAAATAAGAAATAAAGATGACTTCCCTCACCCAGCTCTGGGGATTGAACCCAGGGGCACTCTACTACTAACTGTACCTTCACCCTTTATTTTATTTTTTTATTTGGAGACAGGGTCTTGCTAAATTGACGCAAGCCTCACTGAGTTGCTGAGGCTGGTTTCAAACCTGTGATCTTCCTGTCTCATCCTCCTAAATACTGGGATTACAGGGGCGTGCCACTGTGCCAGGCTCTTCTTTCTTTGAACATGTGCCAGAGCCAGGTAAATTCCAGGTAGGCGTCTGGATTCTTTTTATAATCTTAGCAACAAAAAAGGATGCAGGCTGATTCTAGGCCTGCCTCAGCAATTTAGCAAGACCCAGTTTCAAAATAAAAAGAGCCAGGTGTAGTGGTTCACACTTACAATCCCAGTACTTGGGAAGCTGAGACAAGAAGATTATAGGTTACAACCCAGCCTTAGCAAAGTAGTGAGGCCTGTGACAACTTAGCCAGACCCTGTTTCAAAATAAAAAATAAAATCAGTCAGAGGTAAAATGCCCTTAGGTTCAATCCCCAGTACAAAACAAAACAAAAAGGAACATATACTCCACCTCTTGGTGGGAGGATTATCAATCACATTACAAGAAGAGCACACGGGAAGGGATGATTATATCAATAAAGCCATATTTTGAAAATATAATATTTTTCTGTGTGTGGCACTGAGGGCTGAACCCAGAGGCATTCTACCTCTGAGCTACAGGAGTACTTGGGAACCAAGTACAAAATAAAACCCTGTATTATTTCTTTTTTTCTTTCTTTTTTTCTTTTTTTTTTTTTTTTTTTGGTGGCACTGGGGGTAGAACCCGGGGGTTTTCTACCTCCAGGCTATACTCCCAGACCTATTTTATATTTTTATTTGGAAACAGGGTCTCACTAAGTTGCTGAGAGCCTCACTAAGTAGCTGAGGCTGGCTTTGAACCTGTGTGATCCTCCTGTCTCAGCCTCCCAAGTGCGGGGATTACAAGCGTGCGCCACCACGCTGGTCTCCTGTTTTATTTCGAAACAGGGTTTCACTAGGTTGATGAGAGTCTTACTAGTTGCTGAGGCTGTCCTCAAACATGCAATCCTCCTGTCTCAGCCTCCCATGTACTGGGATTACAAGTGTGCACCACCACATTCAGCTCCTTGAAAATATAATCTTCTACAGATTTTTACTGTTTATGTTACCGAAAACCTAAGCCTAGACATTTATTGATTCATTGAAAACTCCATTGGTGGGGCTCACACCAGGCAAGGCTTGAATAATTCTCAAGCTATATCAACAGTTTCTTTTCATCTCTGAGCTCAGCTTCTTCTATGGTGGTTTGAAACACCAAACAATTCTCCCAGTCACGAAGGCACAAGGCTGCCAAAGCTCCATACACATATCTTCTCTTGCTCAATTACTGTAGTAAAAGAGATATCTGCTTCTCTGCTTATCTTTCTAGGACATAGTTCACACAAATGTCCTGGAATTTTTTTTTTTTTTAATTTGTGTCCTGACTTGGCCATTGCGGCCATCCCAAAACAATCATCTGTTGTCAAGGAGATGTTCTTTATGAATTGGCTTAGGTCTGAGTCATATCTACCTCAGGAGCTAGGGACAAAGTCAGCAGCATCACAAGTCATAAGTCTTCTGTAATAGAAATTTAGCTCCAAGGACAGAATTTACATCAAGAGTCGACATCAAGCCAGGCATGGTGGCACACACCGGTAATCCCAGCACTTGGGAGGCTGAGACAGGAGACTCAGGTTTGAAGCCAGCCTCAACAACTTAGCAATGCCTTCAGAAACTTAGTGAGATCCTGTTTCAAAATAAAACGAGGCTGGGGATGTGTTCTAGAGATAGAATGCCCCTTGATTCAATCCCTCGTACTGCAATAATAAATAAATAAATGAATAGTTGATGTCAGAGACTTATATTTGTCACATCACAAAAAGCCTAGAGTCACATAGCTCCCGCTGTTGGTCCAGTGGCTTAAGGATTCAGGGCTGGCGGAGATCCTCTAGATCTCTTTACCTTTTTTAAAAGGAGGATGCTCCAATTCTAGTCACCATGTCCCCCTGAACAGCATGTCTCTTTTGTGCCAATACCACCCTGCCTTGTAAACTGAGTCCAGGGAAGGGAGGCAAAGGAGAAGAGAGTTGGGAATGGGATTTGCTTATCCAACTCACGGAAATGCGTCAGCTTCACCTGAACTGCAAGACCGAAAGAAAGAAGGGACGTCTCTACCATGCAAACTTAAGACTACACTTACCTAAGTAGACTAACCAGCCAGGCAGTGGGGCGGGGCGCATACCTGTGATCTCGCTGATTCAGGAGGCGGAAACAAGGAGGATCACAGGTTTGAGGCCAGCCTGGACAATTTAGCAAGACTCTATCTCAAAATAAAAGATAAAGAAGGCTGGGTATGTAGCTCAGTGGTAGAGGGCTTGCCTAGCATGTGTGAAGCCCTGGGTTCAATCCCTAGTTCTGTTCCCCCATCCCCACAAACATAAAGGGACTGTGAAATAAATCAAAATACCTTAGATAAAAAGAAGAATGAGGTGCTGATGACAAACAGCGATAAAACATTTGACTGCAAAAGCATTTTCTTTCTTTTTTGCCTTTTTAACTTTAATTTTATTTTTGTGTGGTACTGGGAATCGAACCCAGGGGAGTTCTACTTCTTAACTACACCACCAGCTCTATTGTATTTTGAAACAGAATCGCACTAAGTTAACATGTCTGGCCATGAACCTGTGATCCTCCTGTCTCAGCCTTCCAAATTCCGGGATTACAGGCAAGCACCACTACGCCTCGCTAAGTATTTTCTTTCTGTGGGATGTTCAAAAGTAACTTCTTACTGGTAATTGCTAAGTTCTGTAAAAATTTAAGTTTTCTTTTGTGTGTGTGGTGCTGGGGATTAAACTCAGGTCCAGAGCTACATCCCCAGTGCCACCCCCAACCTTTTTACTTTTTGCTTTGAGGCAGGGTTTTGCTAAATTTCCTAGGCTTGTCTTGAACTTTCAATCCTCCTACCTCAGCCTCCTGTGTAGCTGGGATTGCAAGTGTGTGCCACCACACCCAACCCAGCTGTTTTCTTATTGCAACTCACATTTGTATTTGACACTGTTATTACCTCCCTTCTACAACTCATTACTTAGTCATTAAAACTCTATTTTCTAGGCCGGGCGTGGTGGTGCACACTTGTAATCCCCGCGCTTGGGAGGCTGAGACAGGAGGATCGTGCAGGTTCGAAGCCAGCCGCGTGTGCTGGTTTAGGAGACCCTGTTTCCAAATAAAAATGTAAAAATAGGACTGGGAGTGTAGCCCGGAAGTAGAAGGGCTTCCAGGAACCCCAGTACCACCAAAAAAAAAAAAAAAACAAAACAAAACTCTATTTTCTGCCAGATATGGTGGCTCACGCCTTTATACCTAGTACTTGGGGGGCTGAGACAGGAGAATCACAGGTTTCAGGACAGTCCCAGCAATTTAGCAATGCCTCCAGCAACTTAGTAAGCCCATGTTTCAAAATAAAAATAAATAGGGTGCCGGGCGTGGCGGCACACGCTTGTAATCCCAGCACCTGGGAGGCTGAGACAGGAGGATCGCACAGGTTCGAAACCAGCCTCAGCTACTGAGTGAGGCTTTCAGCAACTTAGTGAGACCCTGTTTCCAAATAAAATATAAAATAAGTCTGGGAGTATAGCCCGGAGGTAGAAAGCCCCTGGGTTCCACCCCCAGTACCACCAAAAAATAATTAATTAATTAATTAATTAATTAATTTAAAAAAAATAAATAGGGTATGAGCTGGGCATGGTGGTGCATGCTTGTAATCCCAGTGTTTGGGATCAAAAGTTTGTGACCAGCCTCAGTTACTTAAGTGAGGTTCTCAGCAACTTAATGATAGCATGTTTCAAAATAAAGAATAAAAAATAGGGCTGGGGGTGTAGCTTGGAGGTAGAATGCCCCTGGTTTCCACCCCCAGTACCACAGAAGTTAATTAATCAAGTGGGTAGAGAGTGTCGTTTGGTAATATAATACCCTTCAGTTTAACCTCTAGTATGAGAGAGACAGAGACAGAGAGACAGAGAGAAAAGACGAAGGAGGAGGAGGAACAGGAGAAAGAGGAGAGGAGAGGAAGGAGGGAAGGAAGGAAGGAAGGAAAGAGAAAGAAAGAAGAAAATTTACGATTGTTAATTTATTGTAAGTGTAGATTTGGCCCTTTCCCATGAGCTTTGTTATGTAGTACTCTTCTTTTGGTAAATATCTAAATAGATTTTGCTCTCCTTGAATTTGTTTTGTAATATGAACAATGCATACTCTGCTTTCTTTTTGTCTGCATTTGCCTGTCGTCTTTTCCTAAAGGTTATGTTTAACGCTTCTGCTCATTCACATGTTGCACACACTTGACTTAAGTACACGCACTCGACTTCTGTCTAGTGCGCCCGTGGCCTCTCCTTGATTGCCGCGCTTACTGGTTTAAATGCCAACGGCACCCGGCGTTGTGGCCCACACTTAGAATCCGAGTACTTGAAAAGTCGAGACAGGAGGATAGCAGGTGTGAGGCCAGCCTCAGCAATTTAGTGAGGTCCTCACAACATAGTGAGACCCTGTTTCAAAATAAAAAATAAAATACAGCTGGGATGTAACTCAGAGGTAGAAAGTTCCTGGATTCAATCCTCAATATGTATATATATATATATATATATATATATATATATATATATATATATTTTTTTTTTTTTTTTTTTTAAAGCCACAGGCTGCGTACCTAGAGATTTCTGAGCTTGTGGCCCATGACCAAAAGCATTTTTTTTTTCATGGTACTGGGGGTGAAACCCAGAGGCTTTCTACCTCCGGGCTATACTCCCAGACCCATTTTATATTTTATTTGGAGAGAGGGTCTCACTAAGTTGCTGAAAGCCTCACTAAGTAGCCGAGGCTGGCTTTGAACCTGCGCGATCCTCCTGTCTCCACCTCCCAAGCACGGGGATTACGAGCGTGCGCCACCACGCCCGGCTGACCAAAAGCATTTTGAATGTCCTTTATATTCTTCCTGGAAGAAATATTGAGGGGCTAAACTATGGCAACTGAATCAGGCACACGCACCCTGTCACCCACAAGGATATTGAGATTACAAGCATGTGCCACCGTGCCCAGCTATCTAATTTATTTATTTATTTAATTTTAATTAATTTATTTAATATTTAATTTTTTGTGGTACTAGGGGTAGAACCCAGGAGCATTCTACCTCTGAGCTATACACCCAGACTTTATTTTTTTTAGTTTGAAACGGAGTCTCACTAAACTGCTGAGGCTCTCAGCCATGATCCTCTCAGCCTCCCAAATCCTGGGATTACAAGCATGTGCCACCATGCCCGGTTATTTATTTATTTATTTATTTATTTTGTGGTAATGGGGCTGGGGATTGAGCCTTCTACCCCTTATCTACACCCCAACCTATTTTATTCCTTATTTTGAAACAGGGTCTCACTAAGTGGTAGAGTGCCTCACAAGTTGCCGAAGCTGGCCTCTAACCTATGGGCCTCCTGTCTCAGCCTCCCAAGTACTGGGATTACGTGTGTGCATCACTATGCCAGGTCTTCCATTTTACATTGAGACAGGGTGTTACTAAGTTGCTGAGGGCCTCAATAATTTGCTGCGGCTGGCTTTGAACCTGTGATCCTCCTGTCTCAGACTTTCAAGGACTGGGATTACAGGTGTACACCACCACTCCTAGCTTCCTTTGGCCTTTTGTAATACATCCTCTTATCTTGCCTTACTCCAGTTCATTAAATCATTGGTTGCCCATAACACTAAAGATATTTAAGAAAAAAAACAGATCAAGCTGGGTGCTGTGCCTCACATCTGTTATCCTAGCACTTGGGGGCACTGAGACAGGAGGATTGCAGGTTCCAGGACAGCCTCAGCAATTTAGCAAGACCCTCAGCAACTCAGAGAGACCCTGTTTCTTTTTTTGGGGGGAGGGGGTCTGAGGATGGAACCCAGGGGCATTCGACCTCTAAGCTACATCCTCTGCCCTATTTTTTATTTTTTATTTTTGAAACAGGGTCTCACTAAGTTGTGGAGGGCCTCACTAAGTAGCTGAGGCTGTCTGCGAACCACAGTCCTCCTGTCTCAGCCTCCCGAATGCTGGGATTACAAGCCTGCACCACCATGTCCGGAGAGACCCTGTTTCAAAATTAAAATATTTAAAAAGGCTGGGCATGGTGATGCATGCCTGTATCCCAAAACTTGGGAGGCTGAGACAAAAAGATCACAGGTCTGAGACCAGCCTCAGCAATGTACCGAGACTCTCAGAAACCCAGTGAGAACCTGTTTCAATAAACAAAAAACAAAAATTAAAATAGGGCTGGAAGTATAGCTCAGAGGTAGAATGCCCATGGGTTCAATCCCCTGTAACACACACACACACACACACACACACACACACACACACACACAGGAAGGGGTGGAAGGGAAGACAAGGGTATAGCTCAAAGGTAGAACATGCCCTAGGTTCAATCCCCAGTACCATCCTCCCTCCACCACACACAAAGAATCCGATCAGAATATTTGACATGCTGGGCATGGGGGCACACACTTGTTAACCTTGTACTTGGGAGGCAATCAGGAGAATCACAGGGTCAGCATATGCAAGCATCAACAAGTCAGTGAGGCTGGTGTCAATTTAGCAAGACTCCAATTCCAAATAAAAAATAAAAATAGGGCTGGGGGTGGAGCTCAGAGGTAGAGTGGTCCTGGGCTCAAACCCAGTATCACACACACACACACACACACACACACACACACACACACACACACTGTGTGACAGATACATGTGTGGGCTTGTGCCAAAGAAAAAGAGAAAGAGGTAATTGGTGAGGTCTATATATGCCTTTCTTCTTTCAAAATTACCAAATGATACTGGGCATAATGGCACACATTTGTTATCCCAGTACGTGGGAGGCTGAGACACAAGGATCGCAGTTTCACGGCCAACCTCAGCTACTTACTGAGACCCTGTTTGAAAAGAAACAATGAAAATAGGGCTGGGGGTGTAGCTTGGAGGTAGAATGCCCCTGGGTTCAACCTGCAATATTGCAAAAAGAAAGAAAGGAAGAAAGGAAGAGACAGGAGGAAGAAACAAAGGAACGAACGAACGAAGAAATCACCCAATTACGTAAGCCCCATCCCCGCGGAGGGGGTCCTCCTTGTGAACTCAGGGAGCCTTGAATAAGACGCTCTGTCCTCGGCAGTGAGCCCTGTGGTGCCCTGCCCTCATCCTCATACAGCGTCCTCTGGGCTCCCGCTTTATAAACACTTCTGTTCTGAGGTGGAGAAAACATTTTTCAGTCGAATTCCTGGAGGACTGGGAAGGACACGCGAGCCTGCTCTATTGCAGAAGCAGGCGGGATAGTGAGAGGCTGTCAGGAACACAGCGGAGTGCCAGAGACACCGCCAAAGACGGTTACAAGTTGCTTTTTGTGTGATAACAGCCTACCTCCATTTATCCTGTAGTAATAAGTGTGATTGCATTTTTATATGTGTGAAAAATAGTGACAGGACAGAGATCCAAGATAAGGTTTGATGAGGGGCAGACTACGGGGCAGTGCAGAGAGAATCGTCACAAAAGCATGAAGTGAACCCACAACTTTAGGTACCCCATGTTTTCCAAGGGCCCTAGAGTAACCAGCTTCTGAGATTTCCGCAGTGATTCTCTCCTGGTGTTCACGAAAGCTATCTCGAGTCAAGAGAGCCCGCCCGTGTAACATACAGAAAACTATAGTAATGACAGTGCGGCTTCAAGTCTAGGTCATAAAGGACAGCGTGGCTTCTGCTCTGCTCTTTCTTGGCTCATCTGCGCTGGGGGAAACCAGTTCCCATGTTGTGAGGACACGCAAACAGCCCTAGGAGATGTCCACGTGGTGAGAAATTAAAACCTCCCAGAAAGCTGGGCATGGTGGCACACGCCTGTAATGCCAGTATTTGGGAGACTGAGACCAGAAGATTGCAGGTTCAAGGACAGCTTCAACAACTTAGTGAGGCTTTCATCAATGTAGTGAGACCCTGTTTCCAAATAAAAAAATAAAACATGGCTGGAAGTGTAGCCCAGAGGTAGAATGCCTCTGAGTTCAATCTCCAATACTACACACACATCATCATCATCATCATAACAAATAAAGCCTCCTGGCAGAAGAAACAAGTAAAGAAGAAAGGGGGAATCATCCAATTAAACCTCCTGAAAAGGGGGACCCTGATCTGGACAAGTGAGGTTCTTGGCATACCTGACAGAAAAGAATTTTAGCACGTCCCAGAGATACAGACAGATTTATTTAGAAGAGCAGATAAACTTGCCAGGCATGGCGGCGCACGCTTGTAATCCCCGCGCTTGGGAGGCAGAGACAGGAGGATCGCGCAGGTTCAAAGCCAGCTGCGTGCGCTGGCTTAGGAGACCCTGTTTCCAAACAAAAATGTAAAAGTAGGTCTGGGAGTGTAGCCCGGAGGTAGAAGGGCTTCCAGGAACCCCAGTACCACCAAAAGAAAGGAAGGAAGGAAGGGAGGAAGGAAGGAAGGAAAGAAAGAAAAGCAGATAAACTCTCAAAGAAGAATGAGAGACATCTCAAGAGAGCATCATGATTGGGGGTAAAGAGGATTTATATTCAGGTGAAAATCAGTGCCTCCCAGGAGAGAGATGGGAACGCCTTGCTCCTGGGTGCTAATAATCAGAGGGTCTTCACCAGAGGCTGGTCTAGAGGAGGAGTCTGAGTGAGGGATGTGATTTCACAGCCACTTTGCCAGCACATGCACACTTCCTTCAAGTCCTGTTACTTTTTGCTGCAAGGACAAGGGCCGAGGGCCAAGGGCCAAGGGCCAAGGGCCAAGGGCCAAGGACGAGGCTCAAGTTGGCCATTTCAAAGATTCCCCTGCAGCCAGCCGAGGCAGCTCACACCTGTAATCCCAGTACTTGGGAGGCTGAGACAGGAGGACCTCAGGTTTGAGGCCAGCTTCACCAATTTAGTGAAGCCATTAGCAACTAGTGAGATACTATCTCAAAAAAAAAAAAAAAAAAAAAACCTAAAATAGGGCTGAGGGTGTAGCTCCGAGGTAGAATACTTGTGGGTTCCCTTCCCAGTAGGGGAAAAAAAAAAAAAAAAGACTTCAATGTGGTTCTGAGAAGACTGTAGCAGAGGAAAAGAAGTAAAAAAAAAAAAAAAAAAAAAAAAAAAAAAAGGCCAGGGATGGTGGTGCATGCCTGGAATCCTAGTATTTAGGAGGCTGAGGCAGGAAGATTGCAGGTTTGAGGACAGCCTCAGCAAGTTACTGAGACCCCCGTTTCAAAACAAAAAATGTAGCTGGGCATAGCAGCTGCACGCTTGTAATCCCAGCACTTGGAAGGCTGAGATCGGAAGTTCTGGGTCCACCCCCGCTGGTAAGCAGCCTCAGCTACTTAGTGAGGCCCTTTGCAACTCAGTGAAACCGGTTCAAAATCAAGAACAAAAGAGGACTGGGGGTGTAACCTGGAGGTAGAATCCCCCTGGGTTCCATCTCTGTACTGCAAAAAAAAAGTGCTGGAGTATAGCTCAGAGGTAGATTGTTCCTGGGTTCACTCCTCAGTACAAAAAAAAAAGTGAAAAGAATAACACAGAGAGGCTTTCAGGCTGTTTGCAAAGAGATCCCAGTAAAGGGGTACTTAAGGAAGAGAGACAAGGAGCTGGACCTGGGGAGGGGCAAATTTTATGAAAGGGAGCAGAAGTTACGGAGTGGATCTTAGAAGCTTCTCGATGCTGAACTGTGCTGCGGGACATTTGGGCTCCTCGCTCTTCTCACAAGCCAAGTAGGGGTGACTCCTCCAGGCATGAAACTCCCGCTCCAGAGCCCCGGAAGCTGCCCTCACTGTGGAGGCTGGGGATGGCTGTTAGGGGAGAGGGAGTGGAGGAGAAGGGACGTCGTCTGCATTTCACCAATTTACATCACTTGTGCTCCTCTCTCTAATGGGCCTGTAAAAGCCTCTACTATGGCTCTTAACCCACACCAAAGGATAGGAACTCCCTTCTGGAACAGTTGAAAATGTGTGAAGGATCTCTGTGGCTGTCTTGGGAATTACTCTGCAAATATTAATAATCAGAATAAGGATAAAGAAAAGAAGACTGCATGTAAGCATTTCAAATACTTCTTCCTGCTCCCTTCACTCTCTGGCTAGGAAAATAAGGAGCTGAGTAGAAACCACACAGACTGCTTTACAGGGTTGCTAGATTACTAGGAGTTTTGATACATGGCTGAGGCTGTCCTTTAACTGTGGTCCTCCTGTCTCAACCTCCCAAGTACTGAGATTACAGGTGTGGGACGCCACACCTGGCTGAAACATTTTAATTTGAGAAAGTATCTTGTGGCTTTTTTTTTTTTTGTAATGGGGATGGAACCCAGGGGCATTGTACCTTCAGTGTACACCCCTAGTCCTATTTTTTAGTCTTTATTTTGAAACAGGGTCTCACTGAGTTGCAAAGAGCCTAAGTAAGTGAGGCTGTCCACAAACTGCGATTACAAGCGTGCACCACCACGCCCGGCTTTTACCCTTTTATTCTGAGACAGGGCCTCAGTAAGTTGCTGAGGCTGGCTGCAATCATGTGATTCCCCTGTCTCAGCCTCCCAAGTACTGGGATTACAAGCATACACAACCATGCTGGCTAGTCCAATTTTTAAAATCTTTAATTTCTTTACATCATAAAATTAAGAAATACTTGTAGCAATGACTTGCTATAAATAGAAAGTAGACATTCTTCCTTTCCTGCCTCATTTACAGATGGAAAAACAGGTTCATAGAGAGAAGTGAAGATGCAGCGTCAGCTAGTTGAAGAGGGCCGCGGGGCGGGGCGGGCGGGGCGGGGCAAGGCTCTGTGCTCCCACTCGCTGGGAATGCAACGCTCCCGGCTCCATTCCCAGCACCACCACCCCCCAAAAAATGAATAAGTAAGTGCAGGTGAAGTCCTCACGGAGGCAGACACTGGGGTCAGGCAGAATTGTTTCTCATAGAAAAAAAATCATGGTAGGGAATACCTGTAATCCCAGTGCTTGGGATGCTGAGACAGGAGGATGGCAGGTTTGAGACTAGCCTCAACAACTTAGTGAGACTTTGTTTTTTGTTGTTGCTGTTTGTTTTATGGTACTGAGAATTAAATCCAATGGTATTCTATATCTGAGCTACAACCCAGCCCTATTTTTATTTATTTATTTACTTACATACTTATTGTGGTACTGGGGATCGAACCCATTCTAATTCCAAGATACACCTCCAGTCTTATTTTTTATTCTTTTTTTTTTGTGTGTGTGTGGGGGGGTATGGGGATGGAACCCAAGGGGCATTCTACCTCCAAGCTACACCCCCTGCCTTGCCCTATTTTTTTTTTAATTCTTTATTTTGAAACAGGGTCTCACTAAGTTGCCGAAGGCCTCACTAAGTAGCTGAGGCTGTCCACAAACCGCGATCCTCTGGTCTCAGCCTCCCGAATGCTGGGATTACAAGCGTGTGCCACCACGCCCAGCTTATTCTTTTTTTTTTTTTTAAACAGGGTCTTACTAAGTTGCATAGGTCTTCACTAAGTAGCTGAGGCTGGCCACGAACCTAGATCCTTCTATGTCAGCCTCCCAAGTACTTGGATTACAAGTGTGCACTACCAACCCCAGCTCTTACTTTTTGTTTTGAAACAGGGTCCCACTAAATTGCTGAGGCTGCCCTCAAACCTGTGGTCCTCCTGTCTCAGCCTCCCAAGTACTGGGATTACAAGCACGCACCACCACACCCAGCCTAAGAAAAGTTTTTACATTTTTTATTGAGTGATAAAAGTAAAAGTGAGAGTAACAGTTTATGAAAATAAAATTTCAGGGCTCATAAATAAATAAAATTTCCTTAAAACACAGCCAGGTTTATGCACTTGCTTATTATTTATGGCTGCTTTTATTCTTTCATGGTGGAACCGAGAAGTTGTAAGCAGAAGTTGTAAGCAGAAGCTTTATGAGCCAGCCGGGCGGCACATACCTGTCATCTTATTCATTCACTTCTCAAAGGCCATGGTTTCAAGTTTCTAGACACAGACTCATTCTTTCAACAAACATTCAGCAACCATATCTCAATGCTTCTATGGGAAGCATTGGGAATTTATTTATTTATTTATTTATTTATTTATTTATTTATTATTTTTGTGGTACTGTGATGGAACTCAGGGGCTTTTCTACCTCTGGGCTATACTCCTAGACCTATTTTTTTAACTATTTTATTTGGAAACAGGGTCTCACTAAGTTGCTGAGGGCCTCACTAAGTAGCTGAGGCTGGCTTCGAACCTGCGTGATCCTCCTGTCTCAGTCTCCCAAGCGCGGGGATTACAAGTGTGCACCACCACGTCCGGCCCAGTACTGTGAATTTAGAAGATAAAGAAGATACAGTCCACACACTTGGGTTTCATCATCTGATGGAAATGATAGGCAAACACAGAGGCTCCTAAACCATCGCCCAGTCCCAGTTGAGGGTGTGTAAGCATCGCAGGGGTCCGAACGACACATGGTAAGTTCCACCCAGCGGCTCCAGAGGGCTACGGGGAGGAGGTGGACATCTGCCTCCCCAGGTATGTGCATGAATCCCTTTATGGTCTTCATTCAAGGACTTTACCTCCCCTTCTGTCTTCTTTTCTTGGCATTTCTCTAGCACATCCTGTTAGAGTGTTATGTTTCAGGAAAATTTTTAAAAATATATTCATCTGCCACCTTAGAAATGTTTTCATAAGAAGAAAATCTAGCAGCTTGTGACAAGAATGACTATTTCAGCACATGAAGTCTGAAATAATTTCGCCCGCTCCCATTCTTCTTACAGTCCCTCTAGATCTGCCTTCCCTCTTTTGTCATCTCTTTCTTCCTCTGCCTTTCAGTCTTGCTCTCACTCTACCTTTCAAACCCTTCTCACATTCTCATAGTTTTTCCTACGACACAGCTTTTCACAAACTCAGAGGGGTTAAGTGATTCACAGAGGCCACAGGCCAAGTGGCAGGATCAAGATCCAGACTCAGGCGCCGGGCGTGGTGGCGCACGCTTGTAATCCCCGCGCTTGGGAGGCGGAGACAGGAGGATCGCGCAGGTTCGGAGCCAGCTGCGTGCGCTGGCTTAGGAGACCCTGTTTCCAAAATGAAAAAGTAAAAATAGGTCTGGGAGTGTAGCCTGGAGGTAGAAGGGCTTCCAGGAACCCCAGTACCACCAAAAAAAAAAAAAAAATCCAGACTCAGCTCTTCTGACAAATGGTCATATTGGAAAACACAACAAGAGATCACAGGGTTTCTGTTGGGCCTTTGCTAATCCAAGAGTGCATATTTGAAAACATGGTCATTTTCAGCAGATGCCAAAACTTAGGCCTAACTCTCCCATCTAGTGGCCTTCTATTCTTTATGTTCTATTTTATTTATTTTTGCAGTCCTGGGAATTGAACCAAGAGCACTTTACCACTGAATCACATCCCTAGATCTTCTTATTTATTTATTTAGTTTATGGTACTGGGGTATTAATCCATGGATATTAAGCTAGGTACTGGGATTAAATGTAGGGGTGTAGCTACTTTTTTTTTTTTTTTTTTTTTTTGCGGGTCTGGAGATGGAACCCAGGGGCATTTGACCTCTGAGCTACACCCCCTGCCCTATTTTTTATTCTTTATTTTGAAACCAGGTCTCACGGAGTTGCAGAGGGCCTCACTAAGTAGCTGAGGCTGTCTGCAAACTGCAATCCTCCGGTCTCAGCCTCCCAAAAGCTGGGATTCCAAGTGTGTGCCACCACACCGAGCTAGGGTGTAGCTACTTCTGAGCTACTCCCCCAGCCCTTCTTTTATTATTTTGAACAAGGTCTCACTAAATTGCTAAGGGCCCAAGTTGCTGAGGCTGGTCTTGAAACTGTGATCTTCCTGTCTCAGCCTCCCAAATACTGGGATTAGAGGTGTGTGTCACCACATCTGGTTTATTTTTTATTTTTTTATTTTTTGAGGGTCTGGGGATGGAGCCCAGGGGCATTCGACCTCCGAGCTACATCCCTGCCCCCCCCTTTTTTTTTTTTGTGGTACTGGGGTTCCTGGAAGCCCTTCTACCTCAGGGCTACACTCCCAGGCCTATTTTTTTATATATATACTTTGTATTTGGAAACAGGGTCTCTTAAGCCAGCATGGCTGGCTTCAAAACTGCGCGATCCTCCTGTCTCCGCCTCCCAAGTGCGGGGATTACAAGCGTGCGCCTGGCTCCCCTGCCCTATTTTTTTATTCTTTATTTTGAAACAGGGTCTCACTATGTTGCAGAGGGCCTCACTAAATGGCTGAGGCTGTCCGTGAACCGCAATCCTCCTGTCTCAGCCTCCCAAATGCTGGGATTACAAGCATGCACCACCACACCTGGTTTTATTCTTTATTTTGAAACAGGGTCTCACTAAGTTGCTGAGAGCCTCACTAAGTAGCTGAGGCTGGCTTTGAACCTGTGTGATCCTCCTGTCTCAGTCTCCCAAGCGCTGGGATTACAAGCGTGTGCCACCGCACTGGCTCCGACTTAATGTTTACTTTTGAGACACTATCTCTCCAAGTTGCTGAGACTGAATGCAAATTTGTGATCCTCCTGCTTCTACCACTCAAGTAACTGGGATTACTACAGTTAATCCACAGTTTCCAGCCAGTTGTCTTTTATTCTTACTGAATAAAACACCTACTTCTCTTTTTAAATTGTGTGTGTTGCCAGGCATGGTACTAGAGATGGAACCCAGGGGCTTTCTACCTCCAGGAAACACTCCCAGACCTATTTTCCTTATATTTTTTTATTTGGAAATAGGGACTCACTAAGTTGCTGAGAGCCTCACTAAGTAGCTGAGGCTGACTTCGAACCTGCGCAATCCTCCTGTCTCACTCAGCCTCCCAAATACTGGGATTACAAGTGTGCATCACTATGCCCAGCTTCTTTTTTAAAAGTTTTTGTTTTGTCCTGGCGTGGTGGCGCACGCTTGTAATCCCTGTGCTTGGGAGGCTGAGAAGGTAGAAAGCCTCTGGGTTCCACCCCTGGTACCACCCCCCCAAAAAAATAAATAAAAATAAATTTTTTGTTTTGAAGCAGGGTCTCGTTAAGTTGCTGAGAGTCTTGCTACATTGCTGAGGTTGTCCTCAAATTTGTGGCTTCCTAAGTACTGGGATTAAGGCGTACATGACCACTCCCAGCTAAGATACCTACTTCTAAATGTATCTAGCCTATATCTATTAAATTAAATCATTATATTATTATATTGAATTAAATCATTATATTATTATATTGAATTAAACTATTCAGTCATCACTTTCACATTAAAAAGTTTTCTTCCTAGCCAGTCATCATGGTCCATGCTTGTAATCCCAGTACTTGGGAGACTGAGACAGGAGGCTCTCAGGTTCAAGAATAGCCTCAGCAAGTAATGAGACTCTCATCAACCTAGAGAGACCCTTGTTTCAAAATAAAGAATAAATAATAAGGCTGGAGGCCGGGCGTGGTGGCGCACACTTGTAATCCCAGCATTCGAGAGGCAGAGACCAGAAGATAGCAGTTTGTGGACAGCCTCAGCTACTTAGCGAGGCCCTTTACAACTCAGTGAGACCCTATTTAAAAAAAAAACAAAAAAAAACGACTGAAAAATAGGGCTGGGAGTGTAGCTTGTAGGTAGAATGCCCCTGGGTTCCATTCCCAGTAAAAAAAAAAAAAAAAAAAAGGCTGTAGGCGTAGCTCAGAGGTAGAATGCCCATAGGTTCCATCCCCGGAACCACAAAAGAAAAAAAAAGTTTTCTTCTTGAGGCTGGGTTTGGTGACCTCTCCTGTAATCCCAGTACTTGGGAGGCTAAGACAGAAGGATCATGGGTTTGAAGCCAGCCCCAGCAACTTAAGAAGACCTTGTTTCTAAATAAAAAATAAAATTAGGGCTGAGAGTATAGCTCAGAGGTAGAATTTTTCTTCTCAAACAGGATGTGGTGGTACATGCCTGCAATCCCAGTAATTGGGAGGCTGAGACTGGAGGATCACAGTTTCAAGATCAGCCTCAGCATGACCCTGTTTCGAAATAAAAATTTTAAAAAGGCTGGAGCTATACCTCAGAGGTAGAATGCACTGTGTTCAATCCCTAGTACCACAAAAAAAGAGAGTGATAACCAGATGTGAAGAGGGATTATTTAACTGTTTCTGGTCCTTGTCCTTATTTTGAAGTATGCATTATTTCATATAGTGGACATATCACATAGAAACTTTTTTCTAATGTTTTTACTCTGTTTAAAGACCTTTGAGATTTCCCTTATGTATCTTTATTTTGCAGAAATGCAGCATATTTAGATGATTTGAGTGGAATGCTAATTCTACATTTCCATTAATTAGATCACTTCTTCAAACAATACTAGAGCCCCTACTATGTGTCAGGAATTATACCAGGTATTGTTATGAATACAATGATGAATAAGAACGTTTCACAACTTCAGTGTCTTCAGAGTCTATTTTGGGAGACAGGTAAATTAGAATAGACCCTTGACATTTATGAATTACTGTTCATTGTTTCAGCTATTCACAAACAGCCTCAAAGATCCATGACATGAATTTAATTGTAATGAGAATAATTATAGTGATGTTGTGGCCTGTTTAGAGGATTAACTGAGATAATGCATTTTTATTCTTTTTTTTCTTCAGTACTGGGGCACAAACCCAAGGGCATTCAACCTCCAAGCTACATCCCTAGTTCTCTCTTAATTATTTTTATGTTGAAACGGGTTCTTGCTAATTACTGAGTGCCTCTCTGAACTGCTGAGGCTGGCCTCCAAACTTCAATTCTCCAGTCCCAGCCTCCCAAATTCTGGGATTACAAGCATTCACTACCACAGCATGGTTATTTCTATTTTATTTTTTTTACTAGTAATTAAGCCCTGGGGCATTCTGCATCTAAACTATATGCTGAGACCATCCTCCTCCTTTCTTTTCTTTTCTTTTTTTTCTCCTTTTTTGCAGTATTAGGTTTGAACCCATGGGCATTCTACCTTCAAGCAACACTCCCAGCCCTATTTTACTTTATTTATTTATTTGTTTGTTTGTTTGTTTGTTTGTTTGTTTATTGCAGTACTGAGGATGGAACCAAGGGACATTCTACTTCTGAGAGACAACCCCAGCCCTATTTTTTATTTTATTTATATTATTATTATTATTATTATTATTATTATTATTATTAGTGGTGGTGGTACTGAGGTTCCTGGAAACCCTTCTACTTCCGAGCTATATTCTCAGACCTATTTTATACTTTTTTATTTGGAAACAGGGTCTCCTAAGCCACCGCAATCCTCCTGTCTCAACTTCCCAAGTCCTGGAATTACAGGCATGCTCCACCATGCCCAACTTCCTTTTTTATTTTTTATTTTGAAACAGAATCTTCTCAAGTTGCTGAAGGTCTCTCTAAGCCACTGAGACTTGCCTCAAATCTGTTATCCTCCTGTCTCAGCCTCCCAAGTACTGGAATTACAGGGGTGCACTACCATGGGGACAGAACCCAGAGTTCTACCTCCAGCCCTGTTTTATTTTTTTTATTTTGAAACAGGGTCTTGCTAGGTTGATGAAAATTGTACTACTTTCTGAGGCTGTCCTCAAACCTGAGATCCTCCTGTCTCAGCCTTGCAAGTACTGGGATTACAGGTGTGCACCACCACACCCACCTAGATCAAGCATTTTTAAAAACCTAGGATAAATTTGAATCAAGAGCAATGTAAGAGTCCAGCATGGTGGCACACACCTGTTATCCCAGTACTCGGGAGGCTGAGAAAAGAGGATTGTAGGTTTGAGGACAGCTTCAGCAAGGTAGCAAGACTGAGCAATCTATCAAGACCCTCCTTCCAACAAAAAATATTTTTTTGTGGTCCTAGGGAAACTAACCCAGCAGCATTCTATCTCCTAGCTACACTCTCAGCTCTATTTTATTTTTATTTTGAAACAGGGTCTTGCTAGGTTACTGAGAATATCACTACTTGCTGAGATTGTCCTTGATCCTATGATCCTCCTGTCTCAGCCTTCCAAGTACTGGAAATACAAGCATGCACTACCACACCTCGCTCTTATTTATTATTATTGTTATTATTGTTATCATCATCATCATCGTCATCATCATCATCATTTGCAGTGCTGGGGATTGAACCTGGACCTTTTGCATACTAGGCAAGTCCTCACTGAACTATATCCCTAGTCCTGTGACACTATTTTCAAAAATCACATATTACCAAAAAAGACTGAAAAGGAGCCAGGCCGAGTGGTGAAAAACTGTCACCACTGAGGCAGGAGAATTACAAGTTTGAGGCCAGTGGGTAGCCTTGTAAGACTATCTCAAAATAAAAAAATAAAAAGGGCTTAGGATGAAGCTCAGTGTTGGAGTACCCTTGGGTCCAATTTCCAGGATCACAACAAAATCAAATAGATCGAAAAGGAAAAGCATGGACATGCAGATAGTAATCCGGCGAAGAGTCAGGGCTGGTGGTGCATGCTTGTAATTGTAGTATTTGGGAGGCTGAGACAGGATGACTATGGGTTTGAGGCCAGCCTTAGAAACTTAGTGAGGTTCTCAGAAACCTAGTAAGACTTTGTTTAAAAATAAAACTAGATACCAGGCATGGTATCACATGCCTATAATCCCAGTACTTGGGAGGCTGAGGCAGGAAGATCGCAGATTTGAGGATAGCTTCAGCAAGAAGTAAGACTCTTATCAGTGCAGTAAAACTCAATTTCAAAAAAAAAGTGCTGGACGTGTTGATGCTCTCTTGTAATCCCTGCGCTTGGGAGGCGGAGACAGGAGGATCGTGCAGGTTCGAAGCCAGCCGCGCTGGCTTAAGAGACCCTGTTTCCAAATAAAAATATTTTTAAAAAAGTAGGTCTGGGAGTGTAGCCCGGAGGTAGAAGGGCTTCCAGGAACCCCAGTACCACAAAATAAAAGAAGAAGTAGAATACCCCTGAGTTCAATCCCCAGTAACACACACACACACACACACACACACACACACACACACACGCAGTAAAGATCAGTCCTCCTGTATCTCTACCTACATAATGTTCTGCTTCTTTGTCTGCAAAATGTAGCTACTCATATCAATACTTACACAGCCTTGCCTCATTTTGCATACAAATATATCTTTCATCTTTAGCTCTCTATATTTGTTAGCTCAGATAACATTATTTTAAAATGTCAAAAGAATCCAGGCATGGTGGCACACGCTTGTAATCCCAGTACTTGTGGAGGCTGAGACAGGATAATTGTAGGTTCAAGGTCAGCCTCAGATATGTAGTGAGACTCTCAGCTACCTAGTGAGGACTTGTTTCAAAACAAACTATAACATAAAGCTGGGGGTGTAGTTGGGAGATAGAATGCCTCTGAGTTCAATACCAGTACCATAAAAAAAAAAATAGATAGAAAAGGTTGTGCGCGGGTTCTTGTTTTGTTAGTTTTTCTTTTTCTTTTTTCCTATTTCTTGCCTGGCCTTCTTTCAGGGGCTTTGTATAGAGCATCCTCTGTTCTCAGTCTCTTTCTTTTAGTTCTCACTGTCTTCTGTCTTTTCCTCTTCCTGGCTTAGTCATAGCAGTGAGGTTGGGCAGGTGTAATTAGTGTCTCAGAGCCAGAGAAAGCAGGTGTGGCATGGTGTGCTTTGAAGGTTCAGAACCTTGGACAGCAGCACGCCTGCCTCCCATCGGAGCACTCTCACTGTGCTGAACAGAGCCATGATGGGTAGTAATCACAGATCTGTGTGTGTCAGATCCCTGTCATAAAACCTAATTTGAGAAGTGTCATCCCAGAAGAATAAGCAAAGTGCTGTAGGACCAAGGAGGGAAAAACTGAGTCTTTCATCCGGGAAAGTTTCGTGTAGATGACCTCACCCTGGAACCTAGAAGAAGGATAGTCATTATTCAGGTGTGTGATAATATCTCAGTGTTCATTTTATCCAATTTTAGTTTTTATATTTTTTTATTAAGCCAGGTGTGGCAGTACATGCCTGTAATCCTAGTGCTTGGGAGGCTAAAACAGGAGGATCTCAGGTTCCAGGCCAGCCTCAGCAACTTAGTGAGACTCTCAGCTACCTAGCAAGATCCTGTTTCAAAATAGAAAATAAGCTGGGCGTGGTGCACACACTTGTAATCTCAGTACTTGGGATGCTGAGAAAGGAGGATTGCAAGTTTGCAGATAGCCTTGGCTACTTAGTGAGGCCCTCTGCAACTTAGTGAGACCCTGTTTCAAAAATAAAGAATAGCCGGGCGTGGTGGTGCACGCTTGTAATCCCCGTGCTTGGGAGGCGGAGATAGGAGGATCACGCTGGTTCGGAGCCAGCCTCGCTGGCTTAAGAGACCCTGTTTCCAAATATAAAATAGGTCTGGGAGTGAAACCCCGAGATAGAAGGGCTTCCAGGAACCCCAGTACCACACACAAAAAAATAATAATAATAAATAAAATTAAAAAAATAAAGAATAAATAAAAATAAAGAATAAAAGATAGGGTAAGGGGTGAACCTCAGAGGTCGAATGCCTCTGGGTTCCATCCCCAGACACACACACACACACACACACACACACACACACACACACACACAGAATAAGATATAGGGCTGGGGTATAGTAAAGAGGTAGATTGCCCCTGGGTTCCATCCCCAGTACTGAAAAAGAAAAAAAAGAAAAATAAATAAAAGAAAAAAAGAAAAAGAGTTGAAGGTGTAGCTCAGAGTAGAATGCCCCTGGGATTCAAGCCCCAGTACCCTCAAAGTATTTTTTAATAAAAACATTTTTAGGCCGGGCGTGGTGGCACACACCTGTAATCCCTGTGCTTGGGAGGTGGAGACAGGAGCATCACACAGGTTCAAAGCCAGCCTCACTGGCTTAAGAGACCCTGTTTCCAAATAAAAAGGTATAAAAATAGGTCTAGGAGTATAGCCCAGAGGTAGAAGGGTTTCCAGGAACCCCAGTACCACCAAAACAAACACACACACACACACACACACACACACACAAAAAAAAAAAATTTTTAGAACAGGCATAGTGGTGCATGCTTGTAATCCCCATGCTTGGGAGGAAGAGACAGGAGGATCGCATAGGTTCGAAGCCAGACTTGCTGGCTTAAGAGACCCTGTTTCTAAATAAAAGTATAAAATAGCTCTGGGAGTGTAGCCCAGAGGTAGAAGGGTTTCCAGGAACCCCAGTACCACAAACACACAAAAACTTTTTGCAGCCAGCGTGGTGGTGTACATTTGTAATCTCTGTGCTTGGGAAGCTAAAAGAGGAGGATCGCACAGGTTCGAAGCCAGCCTAAGCTACTTAGTGAGACCCTGTTTCCAAATAAAAAATATATAAAATAAGTCTGGGAGTAGCCTGGAGGTAAAAAAAATTTTTTTTTCTTTACTGGCCGGGCATGGTAGTACACACTTGTAATCCCCTTGCTTGGGAGGCTGAAACAGGAGGATCACACAGGTTCAAAGCCAGCCTCAGCTACTTAGTTAGGCTCTTAGCAACTTAGTGAGACCCTGTTTCCAAATAAAATATAAAATAGGTCTGGGAGTATAGCCCGGAGGTAGAAAGCCCCTGGGTTCCACTCCCAGTACCACCAATAAAAATTTTTTTTTTTTTTTGCTTTCTGTATCAGGATTAGGATTGGTTCAACAAAAAATAAAACTAAGCAAATAACAAGAATAAAGTCAAACTTTTTCTTTCATGTAAGAGAGGTCCAGAAATAGTCAATTTTGAGCTGAAATGGACAACCCACAGTCATAAGAGACTTAGGTCTTTTTCTTCCACCCTCCTTGGTGGCTTCCGTTCTGCAGGACCTCTTATGATCCCAGGTTGCAACTAAACTTCAGCCATCGCTTTTCAGTCTTACACCCCTCTGTTAGGGACCTGCGGGCTGTGCTGTTCTCTGTACCTCAGAGCCTAGCACAGGAAATGAATGGATGCATGAATAGGCTGCACTGTAGGAAAATCATGAGACGTCTGATCCTCCGTGAAGGGTTCTTCCCATTGCACTCTCTTTCCCAGGATGGAAAGAGAATGCACTCACTACTCTGTTTTCCTCTGCAGTCACATTGGGTAAATCTGACTTTTCCTTGCATGACAAATTTTCAACTATATGCAGACACTTCTCATGCCCTGTCCCCTCTGACAATGGCAAATATCCTTGCAGCCATTTTTTCCATAAAACTTCTGGGTTTTCTCTTCCAATTTGGTGGTGTGTGTGTGTGTGTGTGTGTGTGTGTGTGTGTGTGTGTGTGTGTGTTATTTGGGATTAAACCAGGGGTGGTCTACCACTGAGCTATATCCCCAGCCCTATTTTATTTCTTATTTTAAAACAGAGTCTCACTAAGTTGCCAAGGGCCTTGATAAGCTGCTGAGATTGGCCTTGAACCTGTGATCCTCCTGTCTCAGTCTCTCAAGTATTGCGATCACAGGGGTGCACCACCATACCTGGCTTCAATTTAATCTGTGTGTGTGTGTGTGTCACTTGGAATTGAACCCAGGGACATTCTTTCTCTGAGTCACACCCCAGTACTATTTTATTTTTTAATTTGAAACAAAGCTAAGTTGCAAAGATCCTCACTAAGTTTCTGAGGCTGGTTAAAAACCTGTGATCCTCCTGTCTCAGCCTTCCATGTCTGTGAGATTGTCCTTGAGAGATTTTCACTAAGATGCAACCCTCAGCCCAAGATTTCAAATCTCCAATTAAACAGCCTACTTACCTTTGGATCCAGTCTATCTTTCTGCTTTCAGATTCTCAGATTAAGGCTGTCTTCACATCTTAAAGAGATGCATCCACCCATGTAAGCACCACACAGATTAAGGTGCAGAATATTTACAGCTCCCTAGAAGGTTCATTTCTGCCCCCACTCCTCTCTGATAACCACTATTTGGGTTAGTTGGGTGTGTTTGAACTTCAGACAAGTGGAATTATCCACATTGTACCCTTGTCTGGCTTCTTTCCATTACGATTATGTCTGAGAGATCCATCCCTGGGGTGTTAGCAATATTTTGTTCTTTTCCATTGCTGTGTCGGTTATGGCAAGTGATCCAGAATCATTTCCATGTGAGGCCAAAATGTGGCTGAGATTTAGAACCACGGTTCTAGAGACACACAAAACAGGCTTCAAAATTACACGACCTAAGCCATGCGTGGTGGCACATGCCTGTAATCCAGTACTTGGGAGGCTGTGATGGGAGGATAACAGGTTCGAGTCCTGCCTTAGCAATGAAGCAAGACCCTGTTACAAAATAAAAAATAAGCCGGGCATGGTGGCTCATGCTTGTAATCCCAGTACTTGAGAGGCTAAGACAAGAGGATCACAGGTTCAAGGACAGCCTCAGCAACTTAGCAAGACCTTGTTTCCAAATAAAAAATAAAATAGGGCAGGGGTATAGCCTGGAGGTAGAAGGCTCCTGGGTTCCACTCCAAGTACTACTACTACTACTACTACTACTACTACTGATGATGATGATGATGATGATGATGATGATGATGATGATGTAGGGCTAGGTGTGTAGCTGGAAGTAGAATGCCTCTGAGTTCAACCTGCAGTACAAAAAAAAATTACTTGGCCCAAATTTGCCCCTGAAAAGTCCACTATCAGGGAGCTTGGGGCTCAAATGGTATTTACTCAATTACCATGGGGCTCACTTGGCAACAGAAGGGTCCAAAATAAGAAACACCATGCCCACAGGACAGCTCTGTCACTTCTCTTCCACAGAAGTTATTGTAGTTATCCTGTGATTAGTTTTCTTTTCTTTTTCCCAAGTGACAGCTCAAGTGCAAGGAGGCAAGATCACATCAGTGGGGGTGGTAACAACCTTAATTCAGAAATGTCCTGTCCCAGTCAGAACACAGTGACACGCACCTGCAATCCTAACACCTGGGAGGCTGAGACAAAAGGATCACTGGTTTGAGTCCAACCTCAGCAATCTAGCAAGACCCTGTTTCAAAGTTAAAAAATAAAGCTGGGCGTGGTGACGCACTTGTAATCCCAGTACTTGAGAGGCTGAAGCAGGAGGATTGCAGGCTTTCGGCCAGCCTCAGCTACTTAGTGAGGCTCCCTGCAAATTAATGGCATCCTGTTTAGAAATAAATAATAAAAATAAAATAGGGTTGGAATGTAGCTCATAGGTAGAATGCCCCTGGGTTCAGTCCCTAGTACTTATATAAATAAATGCCCTGACCCAAATAGGAATTAAAATCTTGTGTCCCATGGACGTAGCTTTCAAGATCCCCATAAGAGATAAACCTAGTTATAAGAGTCATTACAATTAGGGAGACCCAAAGCCATGGCTTTCCACCAGCTGCTTATATTATATATCATGGCTTAGAGGCAATTTACCAATCAGAAGTTATTTTTAACATAAGCAATGCTGCCTAATACCATAGGTGACATTGCCTCTCTGTTAGACTTTCAGGATGACAGAGCTGGAGAGCTAAACCAAATTGTTTTAAGAGGAGAAAGGGAGACAGGCATGGCAGTGCATGTTTGTAATCCCAGCATTCGGGAGGCTGAGACTGGAAGATCGCAGTTTGCGTACAGTCTCAGCTACTTAGTGAGGCCCTTTGTAACTCAGTGAGACCCTGTTTCAAAATAAAGAATAAAAAATATGGCTGGGGGTGTAACTCAGAGGTAAAATGCCCCTGGATTTAATCCCCAGTACCACAAAAGAAGAGAGAGAACCAGTACTCTCCCCACCCCAATAAAAAGAGGAGAAAGGGGAGTGGGCATTGTGCCGCATGCTTGTAATCCCAGTGCTTGGGAGGCTGACACAGGAGGGTCCAGGTCCTGGCCAGCCTCAGCTACTTAGTGAGGCCCTCCACAACATAGTGGGATCCTGTTTCAAAAATAAAAATTAAGCCAGGCATGATGGCACATGCTTGTAATCCCAGTACTTGGGAGGCTGAGACCCGAGGATGGCAGGTTTGTGGCCAACCTCAGCTACTTTGTGATGCTCTCGGCAACCTCTTGATACCCTGTTTCAAAATAAAGAATAAACCGGGCATGGTGGCGTGATGGCACATGCTTATAATCCCTGCGCTTGGGAGGCTGAGACAGGAGGATCACACAGGTTGGAAGCGAGCCTCAGCTACTTAGTGAGGCTCTCAGCAACTTAGTGAGACCCTGTTTCCAAATAAAATATAAAATAGGTCTGGGAGTATAGCCTGGAAGTAGAAAGCCTCTGGGTTCCACCCCTAGTACTACAAAAAGAAAGAAAGAAAAAGAAAGAGAGAGAGAGAGAGAGAGAGAGAGAGAGAGAGAGAGAAAGAAATAAAAAATAGGTCTCAGTACCAATAAATAAATAAATAAATAAATAAATAGGGTAAAATATCAGGCTGAGGGTGTGGCTCAGAGGTAGAATGCCTCTGGGTTCAATCCCCAGCACCATAAAAAAAAAAAAAAGAGAGAGAAAGGGAAAACCCTGTACTCATAAACCCTTTCAACTGATCTTTATAGAGCAGTTAACCAACTTTCTGAATAGTGTCTGTTTATTTTTGTTTGCCCTGCCCCTTCCTGTGGGGGATTGAACCTCTGAGCTATACCTCCAGCCTTATTTTATTTTATTTTTAATTAAGTTGCAGAGGGCCTGAGTTTCTGAGGCTGGCCACAAACCTATGATCCTCCTGTCTCAGCCCCCCAAGTGCTAGCATTACAAGCATGTATCACCATGCCCGGTTCCAAATCCCTGTTTCTGGAGCCAAAAAATAGTACTTGGTACATGAGTATTTAAAATAATAAAAATAGCCCAGAGTGGTGGCGCATGCTTGTAATCCCCGTGCTTGGGAGGAGGAGACAGGAGGATTGCGCATGTTCTAAGCCAGCTGAGCTGGCTTAAGAGACCCTGTTTCCAAAAAATATATAAAAAATAGGTCTGGGAGTGTAGCCCGGAGGTAGAAGGGCTTCCAGGAACCCCAGTACAATAATAATAATAATAATAATAATAATAATAAATAATAATAATAATAATAATAATAATAATAAACTAGGAGTGGTCGCGCACACTTGTAATTCCGGCATTTGGGAGTCTGAGACTGGAGGATTACGGTTCGAGGACGGCCTGAGCTACTTAATGAGGCCCTTTGCAACTCAGTAAGACCCTGTTTCAAAAAATAAAGAATAAAAAAATAGGCTGGGTGTGAATCTCAGAAGTAGAATGCCCCTGGGCTCCATCTCCAGTACCACAAAAATAAGATAAGATAAAATAAAATAAAATAAAATAAAACAATAAAATAAAATAAATGTTTGAGCCGGGTGTGAAGGCACAGACTTGTAATTCCAGTACTTGGGAGGCTGAGACAGGAAGATCTCAGGTTCGAGGCCAGCCTCAGAAACTTAGGCCATCTACAACTTAGTGAAACCCTTTTTAAAAATAAAAAGAACAAAATAAGACTGAACATGTATCTTGGAGGTAGAATGCCCCTGGATTCCATCCCCAGTCCCACACACACACAAAAAAAACCCCACAAAATAAATGTTTGTCAATAAGTTAACTAATGACAAATAGCCACATTAAAGGATGACGTTTAACTAACACCTAACCAAACTTCTCTATTAGTAGGTTACCTTTGAAAAATATTAATCTGTCTAAATTCCTTGGTGCTTCTTTTGTAAAATTGGAATAATAGTTCCCATTTCATTGGGATCCTTAAGAAGATCAAATGTGGTGGCTCACACTTATAATCCCAGCACTTGGGAGACTGAGACAGAAGGATCACAGGTTCATGGCCAGCCTCAACGGCTTAGTAAGGCCCTCTGCAACTTAGTGGGACCCTGTTTCAAAATAAAAAGAATGAGCCGGGTGTAGTGGCGCACGCTTGTAATCCCAGTATGTGGGAGGATGGGACAGGAGAATCACAGATTCAAAGCAGCCTCGACAGCCTCTGCAACTTAAGTGAGACCCTGTTTCTAAAGAAAATAGGGTTTAGCTTGAAGGTAGAATGCCTCTGGGTTCAATTTCCAGTGCCACCATAATAATAATAATAAATAATAATAATAATAACAATAATAATAATAATAAATGATGATAAGGAGGAGGAAGAAGAACAAGAACAAGAAGAAGGAGAATTATTAAAAAGTAGGGCTGAGGGTGAGCTTGGAGGTAGAACACCCCTAGGTTCCATCCCCAGTATCACATACACACATACACACATGATGAAGAAGACCAAATGAGGTCATGTATGTAGAAGACTTTACAAAAAGCTGCACTTCATTGTTATAGATTGTGAGAGGAGACAGAGAAAGAGGATTTGTACCAGGTCACATATGGTGGTAGAACTGTTTAGGTCTCCTGACTCACATCCCAGTGTCTTTTCCACAGTGCCATGTGGCTCACAAATAGTTTTACCCAGTTAATGTGGAAGAATTCAGAAATCTCAAACTAATCAGATTTTTTTTTTTTTTTTTTTTTTTTTTTTTGTCCTGGAGAGAAAAATTCCATGAAGGTCGGCTTTGTCCTAAGGACTTCTCATTCATCCTTCATAAGATCCAGTCCTTCCTGGGGCACTTCTCCTCACAGGAAGGGGGAAAATCAAGATTTTTTCAAGGGCACAAGAAAAGTAAAAATTATGTTCTCTGCTTGCTGCTGATTAGCAGACACAGGGCAAACAGAACCTCTAAGCATTTGTTCCTGAAGCCTCTGGCTCCTTTTTCCTCCCTAATAGCCTCTGCGGGGAGGGGATGTGAACAGCAATACGACCAGAATGTAATGAAGGAACAAATCCCATTGGGAGTCAAATGCCATTGTTTAAAGGAAAAGAAGAAAAAAGGCACCATAGGCAGAAACCCAAAAATCAGAGGCTTCCCCCAGTGTTCTTTGAATCCATTTTTTAAGCTGTTAAAAACACCCTTAAAATAAACCTGCCATCTTGTGAGGACAGGAAGAAGGTTACTCGTCTTTCCACCACCATCTGCGGGACTAGCTTAGCTTTGGTTTTCCTTGAGCCCCCCACACCCGCTCCTACCCCCAGCCTGTTCTTGATCACATGTCAGGGTGGGGTTGATTGTAGTTTCTTTCTCTAACTTCGCGAAGTTGTCACAATTAAAATTTTGAAGTGAACAGAGGCGACTCTGTTGAGAGTAGTTTGCTTTACGATGCATTTGATTCTTGCAATTCCACGTTTTCTAATGTTTCTGACATTGTGCTTGGCATTTGTATTTACCAAGCTAAGTTTGGATCAGGTCAGTTCAAGCCTCCCTCTCGGATGAAAGCTCAGTCCATTGATGGGGTCTTGGCTCAGACTGTGGTGGGGATTGGGGTTCACCCTGTAGCTGTGATTAGGGCTCAGTGTGTGGTGGGCCAGGAGCATAGACTGTGGTTAGGCTGAGACCAGTCTGTGATTAGCATTAGGGCTTAATTTACACTGGAATCAGATCTCAGACTGTGGCAGAAATCAGATTTGTTTGTGGTGAGCACTAGGATTTGATCAGGGTTGGGGTCACAGAAGGACAAGGCTCTATTCCAGGAAAGGAGTGGGCAGGAAGGGTTGGTCTGGAGTCTAAAAAGTCCAATGAGGGGCTGTCAGATCAGAGGACTGAGTAGATGGGGAGCCACAGAACCAGGAGGGGGCCAAAACAGAGGCGGTAACCCCTGCCAAATGGCTAAAATTAAAAGGACCGGCGGTACCAAGTGTGCAGTGAGGATGTGAAACAACTGGACCTTTCTTACATTGCTGGTGGGAGAATAAACTGGACAACAGCTTAACAGAGTATATAGAGCTAAATATATGTGTATACCCCATGACTCAGTGCTTCCAACCCAGGACAGAACAAAGAATTGCTACACACACAATGGGGATAAATCTCAAGAAATAGTGTGAAGCATAAGAAACCAGACGCCCAAAGAGCAGCTACAGTGTGAATCTATATATAAAGTTCCCAAACAGGTGAAATTAACCTGTGATGATTAGAAGTCTGAAGTGGTTACATTTAGAGAATGGTGTGGGCTGGAGAGGGTATGAGGGAGTCTTCCAGAGAAGTCTTCCAGAGCTGGCTGCATTCTGATCTGGGTGTTTGGTATGTAGGTGAACACATAGGCAAATTCATTGAGCTGAGTGGTCAGTTGTCCAGTTGCCACATGTAAATGATACTTTAAGGGAGAAAAAAGGAAGTGAGTAAACAATACAGAATGTGGCTGACTAAAGACTGGTTGACAGGTTAATTCCACAGCCACTGCTAAGGCCACTGTGACGGTTTTGCATGGCTCCCTGAGCCTGGGGCTAGGCCTGGAGATAGTGGGCGTGTGAGGGTGCAATCACACTGGTGATGTAGAAGCAGCAGCCATGGGCCTGGATTCAAATGTCCTGAGTTTGAATGTCATCACTCTGCTTAGTATCTAATCCAATAGGAATAATTGGTGTGTTGTAATCAGTTATAGGTGAATTACAAATTATTCACTGGTAATTACAAATCACTGAAGCTTTTAATAATATTCTTTTAGTTTATTGGAATTCATAATAATGCACTTGGTTGAAAACAAATTAAATCGTATAAAAGAGTGTACAGTGAAAAGTCCCCTTTCCTTCCTCCCTGACTCTAAACAGCAGTTCCCCAGACATCCTCTCTAGAGGCAACCACTGTGATCAGCTTTCTGAATATCTTTCCAGAGACAGCCTATGCATATTCATGGATGATTTCCTTGAAGAAAATCAGAACAGATTTAAGGTCTGCCTATAATGTTGTTTGCATAGTGGATGCTTTATTTCTTTTTCAAAATAGAATTAAGTAAAAAACTATATTTATGTATTTATTATTTATATATTTATTGTGGTACTTGGGATTGGGCCCAGGGGCCTTCTACCTATGAGCTACTCCCCCAGCCCTAATTTTTATTTTATTTTATTTTGTGTGTGTGTGTGTGATACTGGGAACGGAACCCAGGGGCATTCTAACTCCGAGATACACACCCAGCCCTATTTTTTATTCTTTATTTTTGAAACAGGGTCTCACTGAGTTGTGAAGGGCCTCACTAAGTAGCTGTGGCTGCCCACGAACCGCAATTCTCCGGTTTCAGCCACCCAAATGCTGGGATTACAAGCGTATGCCACCACATCCGTCTTATTCTTTATTTTGAAATAAATAGGGCCTCACTAAGTTGCAGAGGGCCTCACTAAGTAGCTGAAGCTGGCTGAAAACCTGTGATCCTTTTGTCTCAGCCTCCCAAGTATTGGGATTATAACTGTGTGCCACCACACTCAACACACATGCTTTTTTAGTGTGTGTGATACTGGGGATGGAACCCAGGGGCATTCTACCTTCAAACAACACCCGCAGGCCTTTTTTTTTTTTTTTTTTTTTTTCGGGTCTGGGCTGGAACTCAGGCATTTGACCTCCGAGCTACACCCCCTGCCCAATTTTTTATTTTTTATTTTTGAAACAGGTTCTCACTGAGTTGCGAAGGGCCTCACTAAGTAGCTGAGGCTGTCCGCAAACTGCAATCCTCCGGTCTCAGCCTCCTGATCTCTTTTTTTTTTCTTTATTTTGAAACAGGTCTCACTGAGTTATAAAGGGCACACCAAGTAGATGAGGCTGTTCACAAACCTGTAATCCTTTTGTCTCAGCCTCCCAAATGCTGGGATTACAAATGTGTGCTACCATGATCGGCCTAACATACATGCTTTAAAAAAATTGCATACAGTAGCCGGGTATGGTGGCGCACGCTTGTAATCCCCGCGCTTGGGAGGCAGAGACAGGAGGATCGCGCTGGCTTGGAGCCAGCCTCGCTGGCTTAAGAGACCCTGTTTCCAAATTAAAAAAAAAAAAGTATAAAATAGGTCTGGGAGTGTAGCCCGGAGACAGAAGGGCTTCTAGGAACCCCAATACCACTACCAAAAAAAAAAAAAATTGCATACAGTAAAAGTGCAAGCTCCCTCTCCCTGCTCTACCGCCTTTCACCCCTCAATTCCAGGGTTTGTCTTTGTTAAATATTTCCTATGTGGCCTTTCTGACAACTTTATGCACAGCTAAACATACATGTATTAAACAGAAATAATAATATAGAATATTTCTGTAAATAGTAAATTTGCTATTTGATTTGTGGCGTTTGTGTGTGTGCGTGCGTGCGTGTGTGTGTATGTTTAATGGGGACTGATCCCAGGGGAAATTCTACCTCTGAGCTACACCCTCAGCCCTTTGTGTGTGTGTGTGATACTGGAGGTGGAATCCAGGGGCATTCTACCTTCGAGCTACACCACCAGCCCTATTTTTTATTCTTTATTTTGAAACAGGGTCTCACTAAGTTGCAGAGGCCCTCACTAAGCAGCTGAGGCTGGCCACTAACCTGTGATCCTTCTGTCTCAGCCTCCCAAACACTAGGATTACAAGTGTGCGCCACCACACCCGGCTACTTTTACCCTTCTTAAGAGCTACATAATGTTAAATATTTTCCAATAGGAGAAAAAGGATAAAGATATGGCAGAAATTACATACGGGAGTGTGTTTGCCCAAAAGCATCATCTGTCATATGTGTCCCTGAAGAAAAAAAATGTTCAGAGCAGCTGATTTAACCCTCCTGGGTCTCAGTTTCTTGTCTGCAACATGGAGACAATAATGACAGCCCTGACTACCTCATGAGGTTGTCATGAAGATTACACAGAGAGGAGAATGGATGTCAGAGTATGTGGAAAACAGAAAAGTGCTGTGTAAATGTGAAAGATTGTTATTTCTGGGGAGACGAAAAGCAGGGCACTTGTTTCAGGGTCTAAAATATAACAACCAGCACTAATAACGATAGCTCCTCCTGCCTTCCATAGCCAAATAGACCTTTGCAGAATAGTTTTGTTTTGTCATTATTGTTGTTTTGTACTGGGCGTTGAACCCAAGGGTCTAACCCCAAGCTATACCCTCAGCCCTTGTTTATTATTTATTAATCTTGAAATAGAGTCTTGCTAAATTGCTGAGGCTGAACTCAAACCTTCAATCCTCCTTTCTCCCAAGTACTGAGATTACAGAGATTACAAGTGTGCACCAGTAGGCTTGGTTTAGCTGTAATGTGTGTGTGTGTGTGTGTGTGTGTGTGTGTGTGTGCGTGTGTGTGTGTGTACTGTGGATTCAACCCAAGGGAGTTCTATCTCTGAGCTACACCCCTAGCCTTTTTTGTTTTTTTTTTGTACTGGAATTGGAACCCAGGGGCATTCTACCTCCAAGTGACACCCCCAGCTCTATTTTTTATTTATTTATTTTTTTTTTTTTTTGCGGTACTGGGGATGGAACACAGGAGTTTTGTACTTCTGAGCTACACCCCCCAGCCCTATTTTTTAGTCTTTTTATTTTTGAAACAGGGTCTCACTGAGTTGCGAAGGGCCTCACTAAGTAACTGAGACTGTCTGTGAACCACAATCCTCTTGTCTCAGCCTCCCAATGCTGGGATATTACAAGCGTGTACTACCACGCCCGGCTCCCCCAGACATTTTAATGATTTTTTTTTCATGTGTGTGGTACTGGGGATAGAAACTAGGGGCATTCTACCTCTGAGCTACACCCCCTAGCCCTTTTAAAAATTTTTTATTTTGAAACAAGTTCTCACTAAGTTGTGGAGTGCCTCACTAAGTAGATGAGGCTGTCTGTAAACCTGTGATCCTCCTGTCTCAGCCTCCCAAGTACTGGGGTTGTAAACATGTGCCACTATCTCTGGTATTCTTTATTTTTGAAACAGCGTCCCACTAGGTTCTGAGAGTCTCCTACCTTTCTGAGGCTGACCTCAAGCCTGTGGTCCTCCTGTCTCAGCCTCCCAAGTACTGAGATTATAGGCATGAGCCACCATACCCGGTTTAGCTGTGAACTTTTACTGAGTTCTTTATCTGACATTCTTCTAAGACACACACACACACACACACACACACACACACACACGCACGCACACACACAGATATACACACACATGTCATCCCTCTAACAACTCTTTTTCTATTCTTATTTGACTAAGTATGCAACTGGCACCAACGGAGCTGATAAGTGACAGTCTCACTTCTGAACCATTCTGAACACTGTGCTTTTCATTGTGGAGGTTTTTACCATGCTTCAACTATGTGGTTGGGCTGTGACTTAAAGAGTACACTGTTGATAAATGCCTGTAATCCTAGTTCCTGGGAGGCTGAGACAGGAGGATTGCAGGTTCAAAGGCAGCCTCAGTAACCCTAGGAAGGCCTCAGCAACTTCATGAATTAGACCCTGTTTCAAAATAAAAAAATAAAATAGGGCTAGGGTATAGGTCAGAAGTAGAAGGCCCCTGGCCTCAATCCTCAGGACGCCCCCGCTCCCCCCACATACACACACAGTGGTGGGGTAAAAGGCAAAGAAAAAGAAAAAAAAAGTAAGTAATGATAGGAATCAAGTAGATGCAAGACAAGGAAAGCCAAAGTTGCCAGCAAACCACTCACTAGGAGTTAGAAAGAGGCAAGGGAGGAGGATGTGGTGGCGCACACTTGTAATCACAGTACTTGGGAGGCTGAGACTGGAGGATCACAGGTTCGCAGACTGCCTCCACAATTTAGTGAGAACTTGTTTGAAAATAACAAATAAAAAACAGGGCTGGGAGTGTGTAGCTCAGAGGTAGAATGCCCCTGGGTTCCATTCCAAGTACTGTAATAAATAAATAAATAAATAAATAAATAAATAAATAATAAAGAGGCAAGGAATTTCTCTAGAGGTTTCAGAGGGAAAATGGCTCTGCTGAAACCTTGATTTAGAGACTTCTAGCCCTTCCTTCCTTTCTTACTAGGACTTGAACCAGGGGCATTCTACTTCCGAGCTACATCCTTAACCCTTTTTAAATTTTTCTCATTTTGAAACAGGGTCTTGCCAATTTGCTGACAGTCTTGCTAAATTGCTGAAGCTGTCTTTAAAACTGCTATCCTCCTGTCTCAGTCTCCTAAGTCCTAGGATTACAGGCATGCACCACCATGTTTGGTGAAACAATACATTTCTGTTGTTTTAAGCCACCCAGTTTGTGGCACTTTGTTACAGCAGCCCTAGAAATCAATACCAAGCTTCTGCTCTTTATCCCCAACTCTACAGATACAAGCCCAAGATGCCTGGGAGAGCCTTCTTCTATCCCATTCCTGCTCTCTTAGCAAACAGTGGCATCCTGGGTTGTTTGCTTGCTGGACACACAATCACACTGATGGCATTCCCCTGTCTCTTTAGGCAGGCAGCTCACCAGTAGTCTGTTTACTTCCCGTCATGCCCTGCACAGGGCCAGTCAGGTCCCCTGCCCCCTGCCTCTTCTTGGCTCAGGGCCAGCTCAGCCTCTCTGGGGAGACAGTAGATTGAAGCCCCCTTCTGGGTTGCCTAGGCGACAGCACCGCCTGAGTGCCCTCCAGCCAGGCAGCTGTGACTGCAGGGAAGAGAGGGACCAAGGGAAGTGGGGGTCAGGGGGAGGATAGGGGAAAGACCCAAAGAGAGTTCTTAAAACTGGCTATAGTACAAACCCAAAATGTGAAATTGAAACTGCAGCTGCACCATAACTAGCATGATAAAGCAGTACAGGAGATTTGAGATTCAGCAGGAAAGACTTTCCTTAGGGAAAGAGCTCAGCTCTGTGGTGCTCCAAACTCCATTCATACCTTCACCTTTATTTTATTTATTTATGTCTTTATGTATGTATGTATTCATTCATTTATTTTGTTTGTTTGTTTGTACTTGGGATCGAACCCAGGGGCATTCTACCTTTAAGCCACATCCCCACTCCTTTTTTCTTTTGCAGGTCTAGGGATGAAACCCAGGGGCATTCGACCTCTGAGCTACAGCCCCTGCCCTATTTTTTTTTTTTTAATTCTTTATTTTGAAACCGGGTCTCACTGAGTTGCAGAGGGCCTCACTAAAGCTGCCCACGAACCGCGATCCTCCGATCTCAACCTCCCAAATACTGGGATTACAAGTGTGCGCCATCATGCCTGGCATCCCTAGTCCTATTTATTTTTATTTTTTATTTTATTTTGTGGTACTAAAGATTGAACCCAGGGGCTTTATACATCCTAACTACACCTCCAGCCCAATTTTTTTTTTTTTTTTTTTTTTTTGGAACCCAGGTGCATTCTACCTCTGAGCTACACCCTCTGTTTTTTTTAGTCTTTTTATTTTTTGAAACAGGGTCTCACTGAGTTGCAAATTGCCTCTCTAAGTTGCTGAGGCTGTCTACGAATCACGATCCTCCAGTCTCTGCCTCCTGAATGCTGGAATTACAAGAGTGTGCCACCATGGCCGGTGTTCCAGCCCTATTTTTTTATTCTTTATCTTAAAACAGGGGCTCGCTAAGTTGTGGAGGGCCTAAGTAGCTGAGGCTGGCCACGAACCTGTGATCCTCCTGTCTCAGCCTCCTAAGTACTGGGATTACAAGCCTGCACCAACGACATCCAGCTCTTATTTTTTTTATTTTGAAACAGGATCTTGCTAAGTTGCTGAGAGTTTTGCTGAGCTGCTAAGGCAGGCCTCAAACCTGTGACCCTCCTGTCTCAGCCTGGGATTTCAGGCATGTGCCACCATACCTGGCTCAAACCTATGCTTTGAGGCCTTTTGACTACATAAGAGATTAAAAGATGATGAAACTCAGGTACATGAGGACTGATATTTTGTTCAGCCAGGGCAAACCATGTATAAACTGTGGAAAGGTGCACTGTAAGTGAAGAGGAAGATGACTTGCCGGCTTTTGGTTAACACCAAGCAATGCTTGCTCTGTGCAGGACACCTGCTGGGGGCTGGGTGTGCAAGGTAGGGGTGAAGAGAGGAACCTGGTGCTCTACTTGCCCTCAAGCAGCATCAGGTTCTCCAATCACTACGTCAGGAATGGGCCTTTATAATAGCATGCTGGAAAGCTCCAGGGCACTTCTGTGGGTGGCTGAGGGAAATGACTCAGCCCTCAGTCAGTTTTTTCCATTTGCTCTGGCCACAGGTCAGCACAGGGATGGACACACGCCCAGTGTTAACCACTGAGAAGTAGTGAAACTTTTTTGGGAGGTGGGATACTGGGGATGGAACCCAGGGGCATTCTACCTCGGAGCTACACCCCATCCCTAGTATTATTATTATTATTATTATTATTATTATTAATTTATTTATTTATTTTGGTGGTACTGGGATTCCTGGAAGCCCTTCTACCTCCGGGCTACACTCTCAGACCTATTTTTACATTTTTATTTGGAAACAGGGTCTCCTAAGCCAGCGTGCGCGGCTGGCTTCGAATCTGCGCGATCCTCCTGTCTCTGCCTCCCAAGAGAGGGGATTACAAGCGTGCGCCACCACGCCCAGCATTTTTTTTTTTTTATTCTTTATTTTGAAACAGAGTCTCAATGAGTTGCAAAGGGCCTCACTAAGTAGCTGAGGCTGTTGGAAACGATTCTACGGTCTCCAGCTAGCGAATGCTGGGATTACAAGCGTGCGCCACCACGCATGGCTCAGTAGTGACACTTTTGCTTGGCTTGTTGAGAGGGATACAGGTTCTCTCTTCTGTGCCTGGAGCTGCCATTACTACCTTGTCATCGCAGTAAACACAGCTCAGAAATGGGATTTGGCGGTACTGAGGATGGAACCCAAGGGCATTGTATCTCTGGGCTACACCCCAGCCCTATTTTTTTTTCTTAGTCTTTTTTTTTTTTTTTTTAAACAGAGTGTCACTGAATTGCAAAGGGCCTAGCTGAGGCTGTTCACAAACCACGAACCTCCTGTCTCTGCCTCCTGAATGCTGAGATTACAAGTGTGCGCCACCATGCCCGGCTGATGGTGGGATTTGGGGACTGATGATGTCATTTGAGCCTCATTTGATCCCCTGAATCAAGCATCAAGCTCTGCCAGATCCATTCCCAGGTGTGTGTAGGTGTGTGTGTGTGTGTGTGTGTGTGTGTGTGTGTGTGTGTGTGTGTACTGAGCTCTACCACTGAGCTCCACTGAACTGCATCCCCAGCTCTTTTATTTTTTATTTTGATACAAAGTCTCCTGAAATCACCCAGGTGGGACTGGAACTTGTGGTCCTCCTGCCTCAGACTTCCAAATCCTAGAGATTATAGGTGTGAACTACCACATCCAGGTCATTCCAAATTTTGGATTATATGAGCCAACAATTCTTATTTCTTCTTCCCTTCCTTTCCTCCCTCCCTCCCTCCCTCCCTTCCATTCCTCCCTCCCTCCCTTCCTCTCCTCCTCTTCCTCCTCCTCCTCTTCTTCCTCTTCCTCCTCCTCCTCCTCCTTCTCCCCTCTTTCATTTACTAAGGGCTATCCTCCTGCCTCAGATTCCTAAGTACTAGCATTACAGGCTTGTGCTACCACACCTGGCTCCCCATTCCCAACCCCTATTTTTTTTTTTTTTTTGCACTGAGGATTGAACCCAGAAGCCTTCTATCTCTGAGCTACATCCCCAGTCCTCTTTCTTTCTTTCTTTCTTTCTTTCTTTCTTTCTTTCTTTTTTTCTTTCTTCTTTTCTTTCTTTTTATTTTTTATTTTTTGGTGGTACTGGGGGTGGGACCCAGAGGCTTTCTACCTCCAGGCTATACTCCCAGACCTATTTTTATATTTTATTTGGAAACAGGGTCTCACTAAGTAGCTGAGGCTAGCTTCAAATGTGTGCAATCCTCCTGTCTCAGCCTCCCAAGCACCGGGATTACAAGCGTGCGCCACCACACCTGGCTTGTTTTCTTTTTTTCTTCTTCTTTTTTTTTTTTCGGGTCCAGGGATGGAACCCAGAGGCATTTGACCTCCAAGTTACAACCCCTGCCCTATTTTTTATTCTTTATTTTTGAAACAAGGTCTCACTGAGTTGCAGAGGGCCTCACTATGTAGCTGAGGCTGTCCGCGAACTGTAACCCTCTGGTCTCAGCCTCTCAAATGCTGGGATTACAAGCATGCACCACCACACCCGGCTCTGATTTTATTTCTTATTTTGAAACAGCATCTCACTAGGTTCCCGAGAGCCTCATTAAGTTACCAAGGCTGTCTTTGAACCTGTGATTTTCCTGTCTCAGCCTCCCAAGTCCGGGATTACAAGGATGCACCACCATACTTGGCTCCATCCCTCCTTTTATAACTTTATTTTGAGACAGAGTCTCACTAAATTCCCTAGGCTAGCCTTGAATTTATGATCCTGCTACCCCAGCTTCCCAAGTGACTAGAAATTCTGTATTTCTTAAGGTTTTCAGGTTGTTCATGTTTCTTCCAGTCAAAATGTTAAAAAAAAAAAGATATATTTGAGCCAGGTGTGATGGAACACATCTGTACTCCCAATACTTAAGAGGCTGAGACAAAAAGATTGCAGGTTCAAGACCAGCCTCAGGTCGGGTGTGGTGGTACATGCTTGTAATCCTAGTACTTGGAAGGCTGAGTCAGGAAGATTGCAGGTTCATGGCCAGCCTCAGCAACTCAGTGATGCCCTCTACAACTTAGTGAGACCCTGTTTCAAAATAAAGAATAAAAAATAGGGCTGGGAGTGTAATTCGGAGGTAGAATACCCTTAGGTTCAATTCCCAGTTCTTAAAAAAAAAAAAAAACAGCCTCAGGAACTTAATGAGACTCTCAGCAACCTAGAGAGACCCTGTTTCAAAATAAAATGTAAGATGGGCTCAGAGGTAGAATGCTCCTGGGTTCAAACCCTAGAACCACAAAAGAAAATAAAAACTAGAAACTCTTTTAACTCTTTAACCAGATTAGCCAATGCACTCCATTCCTACATAAAATATACTTATTTATATAATAACAGACAACCAGTCTTTTGTCAAAGAAAGGAGGAGGTTATTAGAGAAGTGGTTTCTAATGTCAGTTCCATGAAGAGATCATGGAAGAAACGTGAGAAGAGGTCATTGTGCTTGGCAACTGAGAAATGATTATTGTCTCTCAAACATCCAGTTTCACTAGAATGAGTAGAAGAGAAATTGAAAGAGCAGAAGAAATGAATGGTGGGAAAGAGACACAATGGGAGATTGATTTTTTCTGTCTTTTTTAATAGTTTAACATTTACTCATGATTCTTGCCTAAATCAATTATCTAGCTGGATATTTCAAAATGGTGATTATTTTTATCAATCCTACTACATTCGTTAGCGAATATTCTTCTGTAAAAATAGAGTTTCTCTTCATCAAATGGGGAAGAACCTAATTTATTCCTAAAAGAGCAAGTTAATGCTTCATTCTTTCTTTTTATAATTACTAATTTCCTGACAAAGGATTTGGTGTTATAGCATTCCTCTCTACCCTAGTGACAAATAAATTTCTTCCTCCTTTCTCTCTCTTTGAATATCATTATGGACTCATGTAGCACATTTATTCAATGTATTATGATCTATTACAATTGTCTTTAAAGAAGCAATGAAAGATAGGGATAAGGATATGATCAGAGAATCTTTAGAAGAACATAGTGGTCAAAGAAATACACACACATAGTGGGGCGTGGTGGCATATGCCTGTAATCCCAGTACTTGCAAGACAGACAGGAGGATCCCAGGTTTGAGGCCAGCCTCAGCAATTTAGCAATGCCCTTAGGAACTTAGCAAGACTCTTGCTAAATAAAAATAAGGACTCTTGCTAAATAAAAATAAAAAGAGCTGGGGGTGGGGGTGGCTCGGAGGTAGGATGCTCCTTGGTTCAAGCTCTAATATGAAACATAAATATACACATAAACACTCGTTTATCCTTCTCTGTAATAACCATAACAACAAAATGTTCAGGTGTGGTGTCTCATGCCTGTAAACCTAACTACTCTACTTGGAAGGATGAGATAGGACAATCATAATTTCAAAGCCAGATGGAGCAATTTAGAGATAACTTGTCTCAAAATAAAATTTAAAAAAAGGGATGGAGAAGCCAGGTGGCACATGCCTATAATCTCACTACTTGAGAGGCAGAGACAAGAAGATTGCAGGTTCGTGGTCAGTCTCAGCAATTTAGTAAGGCCCTGTTTCCAAATTAAATAAAAAATAGGCCTGGGGGTGTAGCTCAGAGGTAGAATGAGTTCAATCCTGGGGTCAATCCCAGTACCACCAAAAATAATTTAAAAATTATATAAAAAATAGTTGACCATGGTAGCACCTGTGTATAATCCCTGTACTTGGGAAGCCAAGACAGGAGGATGGAAGTTTTGAGGTCAGCCTCAGGAATTTAACAAGGCCCTCAGTAACTTAGATGCTGTTTCAAAAACAAAAAAGGGCTGGGGGTATAGCTCAAAAGTAGAATACTCCTGGGTTCAATCCTGTTACTATAAAAAAAAAAAAAAGGGAACTGGGGATATAGCTTAGTAGTAGAGTGTCCTTGAGTTCAGTCTATCCCCAACTATACATGTATATAGGTATGTATTTATATGTGTATAGTGTGTGTATATATATATATATGTGTGTGTGTGTGTGTGTGTGTGTGTGTGTATACATGAATAGTGTGTGTGCTATAGGGAAGAGGGTGTAGCTCCGAAGCAGAATGCCCCTGGATTCCATCCCCAGACGGGAAAAAAGAAAAAGATCTTACAATAATATTTACGTAAGTAAGAAATATATGTATCTAAAACAATAGTATGTGTTTTTAATAAATACCTAAAAACAAAACAACGTACTTGATATACACTGAACTGACTTCCTGAAATAGAAAAAGGAAAAAAGAGAATGTGGATAAAAGTGAAAGAATAAATACATAGACAAAATAAATAAGGACAGGGGATGCAGTTCAGTGGTAGAACACCTGCTTAGCACATACAGGCCCTGGATTCTCCCTTGGCACTGCAAAACCAAAATTAAACCAAAAATGTCCCTGAAGAGAGGAATATAATCTATTTAATTTCTTGTATTTAAATAAAAATAAACAACAAATGACTAAAGAAATCAATTGCTACAATTTCTCTGGAAAGCAAAATCTTTAAAAACATTGAGCTAGCCGGGCGTGGTGGCGCACGCTTGTAATCCCCGCGCTTGGGAGGCAGAGACAGGAGGATCGCGCAAGTTCGAAGCCAGCCGCGCGCGCTGGCTTAGGAGACCCTGTTTCCAAATAAAAATGTAAAAATAGGTCTGGGAGTGTAGCCCAGAGGTAGAAGGGCTTCCAGGAACCCCAGTACCACAAAAAACAAAACAAACAAACAAAACAAAAACAAAACAAAACAAAACAAAAAAAACCATTGAGCTAGCCGGGTGTGGTGGCACACGGTTGTAATTTTCGCGCTTGGGAGGCGGAGACAGGAGGATCGCCCAGGTTCGAAGCCAGCCGCGCTGGCTTAAGAGACCCCGTTTCAAAAATATAAAATAGGTCTGAGAGTGTAGCCCGGAGGTAGAAGGGCTTCCAGGAACCCCAGTACCACCAAAAATCAAATCAAAACAAAACAAAAACAAAACAACATTGAGCTAAACCAGGCATGGTGGTGCACGCTTATAATCCTAGTACTTGGAAGACTGAGACAGGAGTATTGCAGGTTTACAGCCAGCCTCAGTAATTTAGTGAGGCCCTCTGCAACTTAGTGAGATCCTGTTTCAAAATAAAAAATAAAATAGGAGCCGGGCATGGGGGTGCATGCTTGTAATCCCAGTACATGGGAGGCTGAGACAGGAGGATATCAGGTTCCCGGCCAGCCTCAGCAACTTAGTGAGGCCCTCTGCAACTTAAGAAAGACTCTGTTCCAGCAGTCTCGCATGTGCTTGTGAGTAAGCACAGCCATGTGGTATTATTGGTTGAATTCATCATCTCCCACTCCAGGCCTTTCATTTGGCATTGCTGATTCTACTGCCTTACTGGGCATGGTGACAATTTTCATGAATTCTACCTTACCTAGAATCTTTTAGTTGCTGAACCTGTGAAATATTATTCTGTAATACTTATTATACTTTCTCTTTTCTTGGTTTGATGTACTAGTATACTTTGACATACTATAGAGGGTTTTTTTGTGTGTGTGTGGTACTGGGAATGGAACCCATGGGCATTGTACTTCTGAGCTACACCCCCAGTCCTATTTTTTTTTTTTTTTAGCCTTTTAATTTTGAAACAGAGTCTCACTGAGTTGCAAAGAGCCTCACTAAATAGCTGAGGCTGTCCACAAACTGCAAGCCTCCAGAATGCTGGGATTACAAGCATGCTCCACCATGCCCAGTTTGTCAGAGATTTTTTTTTTAAATTTTTATGAAATAGCTTTTTCAGGGGCTGGAGGATGTAGCTCAGTGGTGAAGCATGTGTCTTGCTTGTGCAAGGCCCTAGGTTCCACTTCTAGTACCAGAAAGGAAAGAAAAGAAAAAGCTCTTTCAGTATTTCTTCATAACTTTCCCCTTTCACTCTACTTTTCTTTCTCAAATAAAATAACTTGTAAGCTGTGCTGGGAGACAAATACAAGTAACAGACCTTGTGCTGGGCTTGGAAGTAAACTGGAATATGCAAATCAAAGCCATGACATATTATATGGTACACACCTGTAACCCTAGTACTTGGGAGGCTGAGACAGGAGTACTGCAGATTTGAAGCCAACCTCAGAAACTTAAGCTCTCAGTAACCTAGCGAGACTCTGTTTCCAAATAAAAAAATAAAAAATAGGACTGAGGGTATAGCTAGGAGGTAGAATATTCCTGGGTTCAATCCCCGGTTTAAATATCCATTAGGATGGCTATTACAAAAAAAAAAAAAAAAGGAAAATATCAAGTGTCAATGAGGATATAGAAGAATTGAACCAACGTAAAAGGTGCAGCCTCTGTGGAAAAGATAGGTGACTTCTTAAAAAGTTAAGCATAGCAGTTGGGTATGGTGGTGCACACCTATAATCCTAGTACTTGGGAGACTGAGACAGGAGGATTGTGGGTTCAAAGCCAGCCTCAGCAACTTGGCAAGGCCCTGTTTCCAAATAAAAAGCAAAATAAGGCTGGGGGTATAGCCTAGAGATAGAATGTTCCTGGGTTCAATTCTCAGCACCACACACACACACACACACACACACACACACACACACACACATCTAAATATCTCTGTAGTCTCACTATCTCTTTCTCAGTCTGGAGCTCTTTTATTCCTTGCCTAATTGTACAAATTAATTGGGTTCAGTGAGATAGTTCCATATATACATACAGGGTGCACTGAAGTCAAATGTTTTTTTCTTTTCTTTTTTTCTTTCTTTCTTTTTACGATAGTAGGGATCGAAGTCAGGGGCATTCTACCTCCCAGCTACACTCCAGCCCCGTGTGTGTGTGTGTGTGTGTGTGTGTGTGTGTGTGTGTTACTGAGGGTGCAACCCAGGTGCTTTCTACCTCCGGGCTATACTCTCAGTCCTATTTAAAAAAAAAAAAAAATATATATATATATATCCTCACTAAGTAGCTGAGGCTGGCTTAAAACCTCTGGGATCCTCCTGTTTCAGCCTCCCAAATGCGAGGATTACAAGCGTGCACCACCACGCCACACTTCTACTTTTTATTTTGAAACAGGGTGTCACTGAGTTGCAAAGGGCCTCACTAAGTAGCTGAGGGTAACTGTGAGCCTTCTGTCTCAGCCTCCCAAATGCTGGGTTACAAGTGTGTACCACCATGCCTGGCTCCAACTGTTCTTTTTCTCAGCCCCTTCCCCCCTATCCATTTTCTAGTAATCATTCTACTTTCAGGTGAACTTTCTTAGCTTCTATATGTGAGAGAGAATATGAGCTATTTGTCTTTCTGTGTCTTGGTTATATCATTTAACATAATGTTTTCCAGTTCTATTTTATTGTAAATAACAGGATATTTATTAATTTATTTCGTGATACTAGGAGTATTCTACCCCCAAGCTATACCCCCAGCCCAATTTTATTTATTTGGAAACAGGGTGCAGGGTGCAGGTAGTGGTGACACATGCTTGTAATCCAAATACTTGGGAAGCTGACACAGGAGGATCACAGGTTCAAGGCCAGTTTCAACAACTTGTGAGGCCCTCTGCAATTTAGTGAGACCCTGTTTCAAAATAAAGATTAAGATAGAGCCAGGCGTGGTGGCACATCCTTGTAATCCCAGCATTTGGGAGGCTGAGACAGGAGGATCGCGGTTCGCAGACATCCTCAGCTACTACTTATTGAGGCCTTTGCAACTCGGTGAGACCCTGTTTCAAAAACAAAAGAATAAAAAATAGGTTTAGGGGTGTAGTTCGGAGGTACAATGCCTCTGGGTTCCAACAACCCCAGTACTCAAAGAAAGAAAAAAGGAAAGAAAGAAAGAAAGAAAGAAAGAAAGAAAGAAAGAAAGAATAAGGCTGTGAGTATAGCTTGAAGGAAGAATGCCCCGGGTTCAATTTCTAGTAACACACACACACACACAGTCTCACTAGGTTACTGAGTGAGGCTGGCTTTGAACTTGTGATCCTCCTGTCTCCGGCTCCCAAGTAACTGGGGTTACAGGCATGCGTCACCACATCTGGCTCAGGGTGGAATCTGATATTTCCTTTGCCAGTGATTCAGGCACCCATCTCTTCTGCGATCCACCCAGCACGGTGCCCTGTCACCCTGTAGCACTCTCTCTACCCCCAGTCTCCAATTGGTGGCTACAATTACACTTCATTGAAATGCTCTCTTCAGTTTAGCTGCATCCTCACCCATACTCATGCCGGTACATGGTTATTTTGCTCCTCCCAGCTTTGAGATGAGGGTCAGAGGAACATCGGAAGGAAATGGGTTCAGTGACCAACATCACATCCAAGAAGAGGTTATGAATCCGCAGAATTCCTCCTCTCTTAAGAGGCGGTCAGCCAGCACAGCTCAAGGCTTGCTTTACCTCGCCTCTCCCTCCTTTGAGAGCAGGCCTAGCTGGGCTGGATGACTTCCTGTGTTTAATCGAGAGCATTTAAAGTGAGAAAGAAGAGGAGAAAGTTTGAGAGAAGGGGGTGAGGGTCCAGGGCTGAGCTCGACTAGTTTCTGCTCAGAATTCAAGATGGGTCTGCAGGACTCAGGGACGGCAGTCCCTCTATCTCTTTCGTTTCCGCCTCTGCTGGCCTCCCAGGGTCCGCGGGGACTGATCTATTAGAGAAACACAGCCCAAGAAGAGAAGGCAGAGTTTCTCTCCTGCCTGTCTGACCGGGGAAACTTTGAGGAGAGAGCCAAGAGCGAGCGGGCGGAGGGGGCCGCAGCGCGGGGCCGAGCGGGCCGGAGGCCGAGGCTGCAGCTCCGCGGAGCCCCGCAGCCCGGCGGGCGCCGAGCGGAGCGCGAGGCCTGCGCGGGGGCCGCGGCCGCGCCCCGGGGGCGGGCCGGAGGCGGGGCGGCCTCGAGCCGGGCTGTCCCGGCGGCGCGGCCTCCCCGGCCCCGCGAGCGGCCGCGGCGGAGGATCCCCTCGGCGCCGCCGCCCCGGAGCCGCGGCCAGAGCCGGCGCCCATTGGCCGGCGGCGCGGAGGCCCCGCCCCCGGAGGCCCCGCCCCCGGCGCTTCCCGGCTCCGCCTCCCCCGCGGGAGCCGCCGCCTCCGCCTCCGCCGCCGCCGCCGCCGGCCCGGGCCCAGCCAGCGCCCGCCGCGCCGGAGTCGAGCCTCGGCCGGAGCCGCTGCCCGCGGCCCGCCATGAGCGGAAGCGCCGCCGCCGCGGTCGCCGCCGCCGCCGCCGCCGCCTCAGCCGCCGCCGCGCACTTCCAGCCTCAGTCGGCGTCTCCCAGGCCGGGCCCCGCCGAGCCCGGGCCCCCGCGCCGCCCGCGCCCCCCGCCGCCGCCGCCCCGGCCCGAGCCCGCCGCCCCCGGCCGCCTCAGCCCGCCGGGCCACGGGCCTCCCCGGGCGGGCGCGCAGCCCGGCGGCGCCTGCGGCCGAGCGCCCGCAGCAGGTACGGGGGCCGGGCGGGCGGCGGGAGGGGCGTGGGCCGCCGGCGGGGCCGCGCCGAGGGGAGGAGCGTGGCCGGTCAGCTTTGTCCGGCCGGGAGCCCGAGCCGGCGCCTCGCCCGCCGCGCCGGGCGCTCACAAAGCGTCGCCCCGCGCCGAGCCCCCTCCCCGGTGGGCCGGGCAGGACCTCGCGGGCTCCGGCCGGGGAGACCGAGGCTGGGCGGGAAGTGACTCGCCCAAGGTCACGGAGCCGCGGGAGCCGCCGCCGGGCCGGGACCCCGGCGCCCCGGGCTGCACGGCCCGAGCCAGGACCCCGAGCCCGCCGGGGAGGCGCGGAGGAGGGCGGGCCCCGCGCACCGCCTGGCCCTTTCGGGCTGCTCAGTAGAACAGATCTTGGGGATGGGACGGAGGAGCGGGCGCCCGGCGCCGCGGGCGAGAGGCTCGGCGAGGCGCTGCCGGAGTGAGCGGGGCAGCGCGTCGGAAACTTCTCTGCTGGGTGGCGACCGTTCGGTCTCCGCCCGGCGCCTTCCCGACCGCGGCACCGACTACGCCCGGCCGGTCCGGCTTCAATGGGACGGAGGCCTGTTCGCTTTTGCGGAGACGCCCGTACGGTGTCTTTTTCACGAAATGGCCCGAGTTTCGTTCTTGCCCAAACCAGAAATGCACGTACATGGCCCTGGTAAAGGCATTTACGCAGTGGAAGGCCCTGTGCGTTTTCCCCCAGGTGGTCTGGACGTACCGCACTTGGAGAACTCCCAGAGAAAGAACAGTGATTCCAGTCGTCAAGTGGGAAGGAAGCTGGAAGGGTTGGGACCGGTCACTCTCCTGCCTGGCTTGTAAAGCATGAGAAACCCGCTTTCTGTTGGGAGTGCGTGATTCGGTGTTTGTTTGTTTGGTTTTGTCTTTTATCCCCTGAGGTGCATCTTGGAGAAGGAAAAGGGAGAGGAGGTGCAGTTGTAGAGGAGAGAGCAGCATGTTACAAGAATCGTAGAGGTTCTCAGGGAGCCAGAAAATAGAAACTGTGGAATGGGTAAAAGCAGAGGGGATTCAGTAACTGTGGGGAAAGGGAGAGAAAAGTGTTGCTAAAGGGAGGAAGGAGGGTGTCTAGTCCAGAGATAAATATTGAGATGTTTCAAAACGGGAGCCAAATGTGATGAGTTTAAGAGGAGTCTCCTTGAGGTGGATAGGTTGAGTTTATGTATTGGTCATGCAATCACTAAGAACAAGACAGTTGTAATATTTTTATAGAGATGTTCTAGCTTTAGTACCTCCTTATTCTTGCTCTTGTAAGGTAAGGCTTGACAAAAGAGAAAAGGGAAAGATTAATTAGCTAATGCATTCATTAAGGCCCTTTGTCCATGGTGATTCCTTGTTTAGGTCAGCGGTCTTTTTTGCTGTTTTCCAGCACCTCAGCTTTCCAGCTGTGGTGGATCTTGGTGTGGTGTTTTTTGAAAAACTATCCTTCAGAGAAAATGGGTTAGGTTTTTTTTTTTTCTCCTAAAAAACTGTAAGAAACATTTGACAGATATGTACACATATATGTATAAGAAATTTTACTTGTCAAAGATTTATAATTAGGGAAATGCACATTGAAACAACAGTGGATGCCATTTCAAACTCATCATATGGGCAAAAATTAAATAGTGATAATTAAGTATTAGTGAGGTTGAGAGGAAATACACTTTTATATATTGCTAGTGGGAATATAAATGGGTGCAACCAACTTGGGGAGTAGTAGTATAGCGATGTCTACTTGAAAGTGGGCAAACAAGCCAGGTGTGTAATTTGCCTATATACCAGTACTCGGGAAGCTGAGGAGAATGGCAAGTTCAAGGCCAGCCTCAGTAATTTAGAGACTCTCAGCAACTTAGACCTTGTTTCAAAATTTAAAGGGCTGGGGAATGTATCTTATAGGTAGAATACCCCTGGATTCAATCTCTGGCTAACCCCTTCCCCCAAAACAGTGGGCAGATATACCCATCTATTTAAAATGTCAATTTCTTTTTTTTTTTCTTTTTCTTTTTCTTTTTTTTTTTGGTGGTACTGGGGGTGGAACTCAGAGGCTTTCTACCTCTGGGCTATACTTCCAGACCTATTTTTTTTCTATTTTATTTGGACACAGGGTCTCACTAAGTTGCTGAGAGCCTAAGTAGCTGATGCTGGCTTTGAACCTGTGCGATCCTCCTGTTTCAGCCTTCCAAGCGTGGGGATTACAAGCGTGCACCACCACGCCCGGCAAAATATCCAGATGTGGTGGTGCATGCTTGTAATCCCAGTACTTGGGAGGCTGAGCCAGGAGGATCACAGGTTTAAGACCAGCCTTAGCTACTTAGGTCCTCTACAATTTAGGGAGACTCTGTTTGAAAATAAAGAATTAAAAAGTGGGCTGGGAGTGTAGCTTGGAGGCAGAATGCCCCTGGGTTCAATCCTCAGTACTGCAAAAATAATAAATAAGATGTCCATTTCTGGGAATATACCCAGAAATTTGGGGAGTATATACCCAAAGAAACCATTGAATATTTTTCCAAGAAAATAAGTCCAAAAACAATGTTAAGAATGCTCATTCCATTTTAACCAGTAGCATCAGGACAATACTTTTTTTTTTTTTTTTTTTTAAGAAAGACCTACACAATAAGCCAGGCGTGGTGAGGCATGCTTGTAATCTCCTTGCTCGGGAGGCAGAGACAGGAGGATTGTGCAGGTTCGAAGCCAGCCTCACTGGTTTAAGAAACCCTGTTTCGAAATAAAAATATAAAAATAGGTCTGGGAGTGTAGCCCAGAGGTAGAAGGGGTTCCAGGAACCCCAGTACCACCAAAAAAAAAAAAAAATCTAGACAATAGATTATAGCACTGTGAGAAGTAAATTATAGCCAGTTCATTAAAATTATAGCCAGCACACATCTGTCCAGCCACCCTGCTTGGGAGGCTAAGGCAGGAGGATGGCAAATTCGAGGCCAGGCTAGGCAATTTATTAAAACCCTGTCTCCAAAAACAAAAACTGCCTGGCTGTGTAGCTCAGTGGTAGAGTGCTAGCATAGTATGGATGTGGCTCTGGGTTAAATCCCTCTGAGCTATTTCCCCACCAGCCCTTTATATGTTTTTGTTTTGAAACAGTCTCACTAGGTTGCTTGAGAGTCTCACTTCAACTGCTTAGGCTACCCTTGAACATGTGATCCTCCTGTGTTGACCTCCCAAATACTGGGGTTATAGGTGTGTGCCACCATGCCTGGCTTCCCAGATTTTTTTTTTTTTTAATTTTTTGTTTTGAAACAGGGTCTTGCTAAGTGAATGAGGGGTTTGTTAAATTGCTGAGGCTGATCTTTCTTTTTTTCTTTTTTTTTTTTGTGCTGGGGATTAAACCCAGGGGTGTTCTACCTCCAAAATATAACCCCAGCCCAGTTTTTAATCTTTTATTTTGAAACAGAGTCTCACTAAGTTGCAGAGGTCTTCACTAAGTAGCTGAGGCTGGTCATGAACCTGTTTCCTCCTCTCTCAGCCTCCCAAGTTTTGGGATTACAGGTGTGGGCCACGATGCCCAGTTCCCCAGTACTTAAGATAGAGAGAGAAAAAAAAAGGACAAATCTTAAGAAACATTAGGGGTACAAGAGAATGCCACAATTAAAAAAAAAAAAAATTTTTTTGTGGGGAGCTGGGTATTGGGCCCAGGGCATTCTGACTCCAATCTACACCCCCAGACCTTTTCATTTTTTTTTTTTTTTATTTTGAAACAGTGTCTCAGCTGGGTGTAGGGTACATGCTTGTAATCCTAGTACTTGGGAGGCTGAGACTAGAAGATCATAGGTTCAAGGACAGCCTCAGCAATTTAGTGAGGCTCTCAGCAAACTAGTGAAACCCTGTTTCCAAATAAGAAATAAAAAAATCATTTTGGCGATATAGCTTAGAGGTAGAATGCCCTGTATTCAGTTCTTAGTACCACGAAAAACAAAAACATAGTCTCACTGAATTGCTGAGGGAGGGTCTTGCTAAGTTGCTGAGGCTGACCCAGAAAAATTCTTAGTTTTTCCACTTGTGTAAGATCTGAAAACATGCAAAATAATAGTTTGTGGTTATGTACATATGAAGTAATAGTGTAAAAACACTAATGGGAACATCTTACACCATATTCACAAGTAGAATCTCTGAGTAGAAAAAATGAGGACTGGGAATCTGGATATGGTTCACACCTTTAATTCAAGTACTTTGGAGGCTAAGTCAAGAGGATTGCAGGTTCAAGGCTAGCCTCAGCAATTTAGGGAGGCCTTCAGCAACCTAGTGATATCATTTTCAAAATAAAAAATAGTGCTGGGGATGTTCATTTACCAGTATCAAAAAAAAAAAAAAAGGATTGAATAGGGATATGCTGCAAAGGCCTTTAATTATACCTATAATATTAAAAACATTTGAACCAAGCAATTGCAAATTAAGATTTGCTAATGTTGGGCATGGAGTACAGATAGTAAGTATATTTAAATATTTTTAGATGTTTGAAATATTTCTCATATTGAAAACATTTTCATGTTTATAGAACACAGAGTTTTAGTCCCATAATAATGGAACTTTAGATACAGGCTCCAGCCCATCACAGCCTATTAGGCATGCAGGCTGATGATGTTTTTCCACCCCTTTCTGACCTGCTAAACCTAGTTAACTTTTATTTTGGAACTGCTGATAGGTGTGGAGAATTTTTCAGTCTTTATAAACTTTCTAGTGGACCTAGGTCAGGGGTTTGAGCTTTGTCAGAATAAGTGCTCCAGTATATTCTGATTAATTAGGTATAGGGAGGGACCCAGACAACTGATTCTGAGAAAGCTCCTCTGTGTGTGTGTGTGTGTGTGTGTGTGTGTGTGTGTGTGTGTGTGTGTGTGTGGTGCATGTATGGTGCGTGTATGTATCTCCCCCCCAATACAGGGGATTGAACCCAGGAACACTCTCAGTTATACTGAGCTACACCTCCAGCCCCCTTTAAAATTTTGAGCAGTGGCCTCCCTAAGTTGCTGAAGCTGGCTTGGAACTTCAGTCCTTTTTGCTTCCAGAGTAGCTGGCAAGTGTTAGCACTTTTATAATTAGTATAGGAGCAAAAAGGAAAATTAGTAAACTGGAAAAAGTAAAATCAGCAGAAGGAAAATTAGCAAACTTGGAGAAAGTAAAATTGGAAGGTAAACAGGCATCATGCCCTTTTATTTTTCCCTTGGTGCTAGGGGTTAAACCTCTGGCCTGTGCATGCTAAGCAGGTGCTCTATCAATGAGCCATATCCCAGGGCCTTGCATATGGTAGGCAAGTACCATACTACTGAACTATTTCTCTGTCTCAGCCCTGTGTATTTTTTTTTTTTTTTTTATTTGTGACAAGGTCTCTGTAAGTTGCCCAGGCTGGTCTTAAACTTGTGATCCTCCTGCCTCAGCCTCACGAGTCCATGGAATTACAGGAGTGTGTCATTGTACTTGGCCCTCGTTTGTTTGTTTTGGTACTGGGTATTGAACTCAGGGGCATTCTACCTGTGAGCTATACCTCCAGCCCTTTTTTACTTTTTATTTGGAAAGAGTCTCACTAAATTGCTCAGAAACTCAATTGCTGAGGCTGGCTTTGAACCTGTGATCTTCTTGTTGTAGTCTCTTACGTACTGAGATTGCAGGAGTGTGCCACCTCATTTTTTTTTTGTTGTTTTGTGGTACTGGGGGTGGAACCCAGAAGCTTTCTACCTCCGGGCTATACTCACAGACCTATTTTATATTTTATTTGGAAACAGGGTCTCACTCAGTTGCTGAGAGCCTCACTAAGTAGCGGAGGCTGGCTTCGAACCTGTGCGATCCTACTGTCTCAGCCTCCCAAGTGAGGGGATTACAAGCGTGCGCCACCACGCCCGGCTTCATTTTTTTTTTTTTTTTTAAAGACAGGTGCAAGATGATAGTGACTGTTGTAGTGTTTTATCTTATAACCTACATTTGAACCTATTTAGCTGTTTGAACCTGTGGTCAAAGATTCCTGTCTATAGAAAACAACTCAATTGGAAGAAATTTTCTTTCTCTACTCGATTTCTTTTTGCTCTAGCCTTAATCTGTTTAGGGATGAACTTCTATTTACACAAGGCTTTTTGATAATGAAATTTGTGAAATGCCTGTTTTATTGTGTGTGTGTGTGTGTGTGTGTGTGTGTGTGTGTGTGTGTGTGTTTTCCTGGTACTGGGATGGAACCCTGGGGCATTCTACCTCTGAACAACACCTCCAGCCCTATTTTTTATTCTTTATTTTGAAACAGGGTCTCACTGAGTTGCAAAGGGCCTCCCTAAGCCAGGCGTGGTGGCGCACGCTTGTAATCCCCACGCTTGGGAGGCTGAGACAGGAGGATTGCGCAGGTTCGAAGCTAGCCTCAGCTACTTAGGCTCTCAGCACCTTAGTGAGACCCTGTTTCCAAATAAAATACAAAATAGGTCTGGGAGTGTAGCCCAAAGGTAGAAAGCCTCTGGGTTCCATCCCCGGCACCACAAAAGGGAAAAAAAAAAAAAAAAAGGGCCTCCCTAAGTAGCTGAGGCTGTCCGAGAACTGCTGTCCTCCTATCTCAGCCTCCCCAAATGCTGGGATTACATGTGTGTGCCACCACGCCTGGCGTGAAGTGCCTGTTTTTATTGACATTCTTTTTTTCTGTAAACCTGCTTTAGAGGTGCAGTGTTGTACAAGGTAATGCTTTTTATTAGCCAGGCTGTTGTGTAGGACTCTTTAGATTGCTTCTAGCACAAGGATACTTGTTGGGGGCAGCAAGTAAGTGTGGAAATCAATTACTAAAGTGAGTACTTGGTTTGGAACTGTGTGCGCTCAGGAATTTCTTTTTCTGATCTTCAAAAAGATGCATAGTGAACATAGCACTGCCCACCAGCTTTGGGACCCTAGATCAGCTGCAACTAACCAGGTCATCCATACTCATTGTGGTTCTGTGATGAAGGTTGAGTTGGTGTTGGACCTGGGGTTTCAAAAGAGTTTTCCTTGTGAACTTTTCATGAGAAAGAGCCTGCTCCCAGATTTTCATCATCATGCCCACCTGAACCAAAGAGCCCAGCTTAAAATAGCAAACTTTATTATTTATTTATTATGAAGCTAGAGAAATAGGTACCCAATAAACTACTTAGAAAACATCAATACTGGATTCGGAATGTAGCTCAGTGGTAGAGTATTTGCCTAGTGTACATGAGGCCCACAGTTTGGTCACCATTATTTATGGAAAACCATAATGACCGGGAAGCATTAAAAATACAAAAGTCCATGGTAAATGAAGGAGAAAAAGTACCTATATGTCACATTTGCGCTATACTTTTACAGTGCTCACTTTGAAGGGGGGAATGTAGTGTTATTCCTTTCTTTCTCTTTTTTTTTGGTACTGGGGGTGGAACCCAGGGGCTTTTCTACCTCCGGGCTATACTCCCAGACCTATTTTATACTTTATTTGGAAACAGGGTCTCACTGAGTTGCTGAGAGCCTCACTAAGTAGCTGAGGCCAGCTTTGAACCTGTGTGATCCTCCTGTCTCAGCCTCCCAAGAGCGGGGATTAGAAGCCTGGCTATTTTTTTTTTTTTTTTTTTTTTTTTTTTTTGCGGGTCTGGGGATGGAGCCCAGAGGCATTAGACATCCGAGCCACACCCCCTGCCCAATTTTTTATTCTTTATTTTGAAACAGGGTCTCACTGAGTTGGGGAGGGCCTCACTAAGTAGCTGAGGCTGTCCGTGAACTGCGATCCTCCAGTCTCAGCCTCCCAAGTGCTGGGATTACAAGTGTGCGCCACCACTCCCGGGTGCTATTTTTCTTTTTTGATTTACCCATACACCAGCATTCCTGAGCTTCTAAAGACCTAAGGTTTTTTAGCCAATTTTGAAAATATTTACCCATTGGTATTTTTCATTAAGTGATTGCTTATCCTTCCTGCTGCTTCATCTTTTCTTGGAGAGAGAGAGGGGAGGACAAGGACAAGACTGGACTTTCTACAGCTTTTGCAAATAATGGCAGTGTTTTTCAAAACAATTGTCATGGACAAATAATATTCTGGGGTCTTAGGAGAGAGGTATATATTTTTATTTTTTGTGGTACTGGGGATGGAACCCAGCTTTGTACCTCTGGGATATACTCTCAGGATTTGGAAACAGGATCTCACTAAGTTGCTGAGAGCCTCACTAAGTTGCTGAGGCTGGCTTCAAACCTGTGATCCTTCTGTCTCAGCCTCTCCAGAACTGGGATTACAGGCATGCACTACCATGCCCAGCTCAGAAGAGAGGTGTATTTGAAGTAGTTTTTGTTGTCTTTTTTTTTCTTAAAATTATTTTTGAACATGCTTGAGGGTAGTGATCAGAAAATTCTATTGTGCTTCTGCTGCTGCTTTTAAGGAAATTTTTGAAGAAGTTATTATTATTATTGGTACTGGGGATTGAACCCAGAGGCATTCTATCTCTGAGTTACACCCCTAGCTCTAGATTTTTTTTCTTCACATTACTGGTAGTAAAACCCAGGGGCATTCTATCTCTGAGTGACACCTCAGCCTTGTTTTTTATTCTTTTGAATAAAAATAATTTTGAAACAGGGTCTCACTGAGTTGCAAAGAGCTGAAAGTAGGTGAGACTGTCCACGAACCATAAACCTCCTGTTTCAGCCTCCCAAATGCTAGGATTATAAGCATACACCACCATTGCCAGGCAAGGTTTTTAATTTTCTTATTTGGAAGCAGGGTCTCATTAAGCTCCTCAAAGCCTCGCTGAGTTGCTGAGGCTGTGATCTTCCTGTCTCCATTTCCCAAGCATGCACCACCACACCCATCTTAAAGAATTATATGTAAATGAAACAAAAACTGTTTAAGAAAATGGCCTTTATACTCACACAATGAGAATAGAGAGATATTACTACCCAAAGTGATTTTTTTTTTTTTTTTTTTTTTTTTTTTTTTTACTGTTCTTAAATGAGTATTAGTGCTATTCTTTGAGTAAAACAGTTAACTGAAGTGATGTAGGGCAGGTGGAGAATGGTGGGATTCTGTTAGGGTGGTTCTTATTCCTTCAAGTCATGGTTTAAGAAGCCACCGCTGCATTTTCTGCTTTTGTGGTAAAATATGTATAGAAGTAAGGAAGTGAGAGATTGCAAGTTTTGAGGTATATAATTTGATTTTGTCGAAAGAAAAATGGTTGGAAGAAATGGTGTACATGGATGAAAGAATAGCAAGCAGATCGTAGGACATTCTGAGTGCTTTTGGGCTGAGCCTGGAGTTGAAGAAAGTTACCTGTCTATTTTGCTTCAGCGCCTTTGATTTTAGTATCTACAGATATTATTGAGCTTCTGTTGAAACGTGTTTTATTGTCATAAAATTATAAAGTGAGAAGTTCCTTAGATTAAACTGAAGTAGGGTAGGCTGAAAGTAAAAGTATTAATTTCATAATTTTGCAAATAGAGGAGAGTTGGGACTCTCATAATTAACAAAAAGTATTTTTCATTTGGACTGTCAAGCTTAAAAAAAGTTTTAGCCAGGCGTGGTGGTGTATGCTTGTAATCCCAGCATTTGGAAAGCTGAGACAGGAGGATTGCGGTTTGCAGACAGGCTCAGCTACTTAGTGAGGCCCTTTGCAAACTGAGACCCTGTCTCAAAATAAAGAATAGAAAATAGGGCTGAGGGGTGTTGCTCAGAGGTAGAATGCCCCTGATTTCCATACCCAGTACCACACACACACACAAAAAGTTTTAAATGGATATGTCTTCCAATGTAGATTTTTACTGCTATCTCGGTACATATCAGGTGTCAGTAATGCCAGTACTAACTACTGATTCCTAGGGAGTAATAGCCTTCATTGTCAGAAACCTCGATGTTCTGAGAACAGTACAAAGGGGTGTACTTCTGCAGCTGTTGCTTGCTTTTCTCCCTCAATTCTTCTTCCCCTGGTCTTTAGGTTAGTGGTGATTGCGCCCATCTGCCAGGGCAGGCTCCACCCCTTCCCTCTTGGGATAGGGGTACAGAGGCTCAGCAGAATCTTTGCTGATCACCCACAAGGAAACCCCTATAATCAATATTGAATCTGAACCGAGGTCCACCATAGCAGATCCAACTCCTCTTTCTCTGTTGCTGCCATCTGCCCTTTGCTCTGGAGCTTGTAAAGCACCCTCTTCCCTTTCATACAAAGAGGCTTTGTGCTCTGAGGATGTTCTAAAAGGCGGGATCACTGTAATTATAATTCCCTAAGCACAAGCAAGTAATGGGGGAAGACAGGGTAAAGATGGTATCCAAGTACTTGTTGGTAGGGAAAAGTCAGTGGGGATTAAAAAATCATCTGGAAACAGTATCCAAAAGTGGATAATGGAATGTTGTTGGTAATGGTGACAAGAATGTGTTTAAGTGAATATATTACAGAGCTTTAAATTCTACTACTTTCAAGATTACTGAAGTTTTAAAAATGCACACGATTGAGCCTGAATTTTTTTCTACTCTGAAATTGAAAAGTATTTTAGAAGAGCCGGGCGTGGTGGCGCATGCTTGTAATTCCCACCCTTGGGAGCGGGTTCGAAGCCAGCCTCAGCTACTTTATGAGGCTCTCAGCAACTTAGTGAGACCCTGTTTCCAAAATAAAAAATATAAAAAAGGTCTGGGAGTATAGACCGGAGGTAGAAAGCCTCTGGGTTCCACCCCCAGTACCACCAAAAAAAAAAAAAAAAAAAAAAAAAAAAAAGAAAAGTATTTTAGAAGAAGGTCTAAAAGTCTGGATCTACTTTGCATTATATTTGCCAAAATGATTGATTATTCTAGAAAGCCAAATATATAACTTGCTTACTCTCCAGGGTTTAACTCCCACTAACTGGCATTTTTTTGTTTTGTTTTGTTTTAAAATAAGCAGTGACTACGTTTTTGTGAAGTTGATTTCCTCCTATCACTACCAGAAAAAAGTCAATTAATATGGGATATGTGCTTAATAACTTTTTTTTTTTTTTTTTTGGTGGTACTGGGGTTCCTGGAAGCCCTTCTACCTCCGGGCTACATCCCAGACCTGTTTTTTTTTTTAATATATTTTTATTTGGAAACAGGGTATCTTAAGCCAGCGTGGCTGGCTTCTAACCTGGGTGATCCTCCTCTCTCCACCTCCCAAGCGCAGGGATTACAAGCGTGCGCCACCACGCCCGGCGCTTACTAACTTTATTTTTGCAGTAGAACTAAATCCAGAGCCTCACATATAGGGTAGGCAAGTACTCTACCACTGAAATATATGTCCAGCCTCTTTATTTTTGTGTGATATTGGAGATTGAACTGAGGGACATTTAACCAGTGAATTGCACTCCCAGCCCTTTTTTTAAATTATTGTTGTTATCTATGGTCCTGGGAGTCAAAATCACGGGCATTCTACCTTTGAGCTATAACCCCAGCCCTTTTCAAAATTTTTATTTTGAAACATGATTGCAAAGAGTCTCACTAAATTACTGAGGCAAGTCTTGAACCTGAAATCATTCTTTCTCAGCTTCCCAAGTACTAGGATTAGAGGTTGTGCTGCCATTCCCGGTTCTCCTTTTTTTTTTTTTCCTAATAGTACTAGGGATTGAGTCTAGGAGCTTTGAACTACATTTGAGTTGTACTCCCAACCCTGTTTTATTTTATTTATTATTTTGCGGGATTACTGGGGATTGAACCGGGGAATATTCTACTTCCAAGCTATACCTACAGCCTTAGTTTTTATTCTTTATTTTGAAACAAATTCTCATTAAGTTGCAGAGGGCCTCACTAAGTAGCTGATGCTGGCCACTAACCTGTGATCCTCCTCTCAGCCTCCCAAGGAATGAGAATACAAGTGTGCACTACCACGCCCAGCAATTTTTTTTTTTTATTTTAAAAGAGGGTCTCTCTCAGGGGGGCGTGGTGGCGCATGCTTGGGAGGCGGAGACAGGAGGATTGCTCAGGTTTGAAGCCTACTGGCTTAAGAGACCCTGTTTCCAAATAAAAATATAAAATAGGTCTCGGAGGCCCTCTGCTCCTCCTGCCGACGGACAGCGCCGCTCCCAGTCTCCGGAACAGCCGCGTTCCGGAGACACCATGGTGGTCGGAGTGAACGGATTTGGCAGTATCGGGCGCCTGGTCTGCAGGGCTGCTTTCAACTCTGGCAAAGTGCATATTGTCGCCATGAATGACCCCTTCATTGACCTCAACTACATGGTCTACATGTTCCAGTACGACTCCACCCACGGCAAGTTCAAGGGCACCGTCAAAGCTGAGAACGGGAAGCTTGTCATCAATGGAAAGCCTATCTCCATCTTCCAGGAGCGAGATCCCGCCAACATCAAGTGGGGCGAGGCTGGTGCCGAATACGTTGTGGAGTCCACTGGTGTCTTCACCACTATGGAGAAGGCTGGGGCTTACTTGAAGGGCGGCGCCAAGAGGGTCATCATCTCAGCCCCCTCTGCTGATGCCCCCATGTTTGTGATGGGTGTGAACCATGAGAAGTACGACAATTCCCTCAAGATTGTCAGTAATGCCTCCTGCACCACCAACTGCTTGGCCCCCCTGGCCAAGGTCATCCATGACAACTTTGGCATCGTGGAGGGACTCATGACCACCATCCACGCGATCACTGCCACTCAGAAGACCGTGGACAGCCCCTCTGGGAAGCTGTGGCGTGACGGCCGTGGGGCCGCTCAGAACATCATCCCTGCGTCCACCGGCGCCGCCAAGGCCGTGGGGAAGGTCATCCCCGAGCTGAACAGGAAGCTCACTGGCATGGCCTTCCGTGTGCCCACCCCCAACGTGTCCGTTGTGGACCTCACCTGCAGCCTGGAGAAAGCTGCCAAGTATGACGACATCAAGAAGGTGGTGAAGCAGGCGTCTGAAGGCCCCCTCAAGGGCATTCTGGGCTATACTGAGGACCAGGTGGTCTCCTGAGACTTTAACAGCGACTCCCACTCTTCCACCTTCGACGCTGGGGCTGGCATTGCCCTCAACGACCACTTTGTCAAGTTCATTTCCTGGTATGACAATGAATTCGGCTACAGCAATAGGGTGGTGGACCTCATGGTCCACATGGCCTCCAAGGAGTAAGAGCCCTGAACCGCCGGCCCCAGCAAGAATGTGAGAGGAAGAGAGCGAGGCCCTCAGCTGCTGGGGAGCCCCCACCCCAACTCAGTTCCCAACACACTGAGAATCTCCCCTCCCAGTTTCCATCCCAGACCCCCTGAAAAAGGGGAGGGGCCTATGGAGCCCTAGTGTCAAATGTACCATCAATAAAATCCACTGCACCCAAAAAAAAAAAAAAAAGGTCTTGGAGTGTAGCCTGGAGGTAGACGGGTTCCATCCCTAGTACCACCAAAATAAATAAATAAATAAATAAATAAATAAATAAATAAATAAATAAATATAAAAAAAAAGAAGCCGGGCGTGGTGGCGCATGCTTGTAATCCCCGTGCTTGGGAGGCGGAGACAGGAGGATCGCTCAGGTTCGAAGCCAGCCACACTGGCTTAAGAGACCCTGTTTCCAAATAAAAAAATATAAAAATAGGTCTGGGAGTGTAGGCCGGAGGTAGAAGGGCTTCCAGGAACCCCAGTACCACCAAAATAAATAAATAAATAAAACAGGGTCTCACTAAGTTTCAGAGTTCCTCATTAACTTTCTGAGGCTGACCACAAACCTGCAATCCTCTTGTCTCAGCCTCCCAAGTACTAGGTGTGTGCCATCATGCCCTATTTCCTTTTTTTTTTTTTTTTTGTGGTACTGGAGATGGGACCCAAGGGCATTCTACCTCTGAGATATACCACCAGCCTTATTTTTTATTCTTTGTTTTGAAACAGAGTCTCACTAAATTGCAGAGGGCCTCAGTAAGTAGTTGAGGCTGTCCACAAACTACAGTCCTCATGTCCCAACCTCCCAAATGCTGGGATTACAAGTGTGTGCTACCATGCTTGGCTTGCCCTATTTTCTTTTTATTTTTTTGAAGCAAGATCTTTCCAAGTTGCCGAGACTGGCTTTGAATCTGGGATCTTCCTGTTTCAGCCTCCCAAGTATTGGGATATAGGTATGTGCCACTGTGTCCATCTAAGCTCATTTTAAAATATTTTGAGATAGTCTCACTATTGCCCAGGCTGGTCTCACATTTGCAATCCTCTTGGCTCAGCCTCTGGAGTAGCTGGTAATTATAGGCATTTGCCATCATGCTTAGCTTTAGTAAACTCTTATATCTATTATAATGTGCTTCTAAGCTCCATTGGCAGTCTTACTGAAAACTTTTTTCTTCACGTGTTAACCATTAGTCTATTATTTTTTTACTAGTATTCTAGTCAAATTACTTTATAAAAGAAGCTGGGCATGATGGTACATGCCTGTAATCCCTGTACTTGAGAGGTTGAGACAGGAGGATCACAGGTTTGAGGCCAGCCTCACCAATTTAATGAGGCCCTCAGCAATTTAATATTTTATTTTCTATTTTGAAACAGGTTTTCACTAAGTTGTGGAGGTCCTTGCTAAATTACTGAGGCTGGCTTCAAACCTATAATCCTCCTGTCTCAGCCTCCCAAGAATTGGGATTATAAATGTGTGCCACCACACCCAACTTGAGACTCTGTCTTAAAATGAAATGAAGCCATATGTGGTGGAAGGTTGAAACAGGAGGATCACAGGTTTGCCGCCAGCCTCCACAGTTTATAGATAGGCCCTCTGCAATTTAGAGAGGTCCTGTTTCAAAATAAAAACATAGGTCTGAGGTATAGCTCAGAGGTGAAATGCTCCTGAGTCCAATCCCCAGTACCCCTCATAAATAAAATAAAATTAATTAAATGAAAGCTGGACTGGGTGTGGTGGCGCACACTTGTAATCCCGGCATTCGGGAGGCTAAAACCAGAGGATCGCGGTTAGTGAGGGCCTCTGCATCTTAGTGAGATCTTGTTTCAAAATAATAAAACATAGGGCAGGGGGTGTAGCTCAGAGGTCAAATACCCCTGGGTTCCATCTCCAGACGCGCAAACAAAACAAAACAAAACAAACAAACAACAACAACAAAAAAAACGCCGGGCATGGTGGTATATACCTGTAGTTTTTGTACTTGAGAGGCCAAGACAGCACAATGGTAGGTTCAAGGACAGCCTCAGCAATGTAATGAGATTTTCAGCAACTCAGCAAGATACTATTTCCAAACAACAAGAACAGAAGAGCTGGGGGTATAGCTCAGAGGTAGAGTGCCCATGAGTTCAGTCTCTAGAATCCAAAATAAGTAAATAAGTAAGCAGATAAATAAATAGCTGGGCATGGTGGCACATGCTTGTAATCCCAGTACTTGGGAGGCTGAGACAGGAGGATCAAAGGTTTGTGGCCAGCCATTACTTGGTAATTTAGTGAGACTCTGTTTCAGAATAAAAGATCAAAGGGACTGGAGATGTAACTCCAAGGTAGAACACCCCTGGGTTCAATTTCCAGTGCCAGGAAAAAAAGGAAGGAAGGGAGAGAGGAAAGGAAAATAAGTTCAAACCCTAGGAAGAAAGAAGAGAGGGAGTGAGGGGAAGAAAGGAAGATAGGAAGGAGGGAGGAGAGAGAGAGGGAAGAAAGAAAAAGCCAAATAATTAGTTGCAGAAGTGATCTTTAGAATTTTAGGATACTGGACTCCAGTAGTCTTTAGGGTGAGGGGAAGGGGCCTTTTTGTTGCCATAATTAGCACTGACATCTATGGTCTACAGGTAGTGTATACCCCATGGAAACCCACAGCTACTGGAAACTGGTCTTTCCTCCAATTCCTTGGAGTCAAGTCAAGACTTGGACCTTTATTCTTGCTGTCTAGCATGATTTTTATCATGGTTTGAGGAAATCTACCTTAAATTTATCTTCACATAAGACTTCTGGGTAGCCCATTTAAAAGATCTTGTCCAAGTAATCCTTCAAAAAGGCTGTGCCAGCTGGACTTGGTGGCACACACTGGTAATCCCAGTACTTGGGAGGCTGAGATAGGAGAATGCAGAATAAAAAATAGGGTAGGGTGTAGCTCAGAGGTAGAATGCTCCTGGATTAAATTCCTAGTACTGCAAAAACAAAACAAAAAACCAGGCTGGGGATGTAGCTCGGAGGTAAAATGTCTCTTTTCTTTTTTTTTTTTTTTTTTTTTTGTGTGGTGCTAGGGATTGAACCCAGGGGCGTTCTGCCTCCTACATCCTACAGCCCTATTTTATTTTTCATTTGGAAAGGTCTCACTAAGATAGTAAAGTTAGCTTTGAACCTGCAATCCTCCCGTCCCAGCCTCCCTAGTACTGGGTGGGATTACAGGTGGCACCTATGTTGTTTTTAATTTTCTTTTTGGTACTAAATGTTGAACCTGGGGTGTTCTACCTCTGAACTACATCCCTATCCCTATTGTATTTTTTATTTTGAAATAGGAATCTCACTAAGTTAAGGGCAGCTTTGTTGTTGAGGTTGGCCTCATACCCGCAATCCTTTTGTCTCAGCCTCCCAAGTATTAGGATTACAGGCATGTGCTACTACTGTGTCTGATAAAGTTGATTTTTAAAAATACCTCTGTTTTAGTCAAATATGTTGGTCATCAGTAACTTACATTTTAACTTGTCAGCTACTATCTAGGCTACATAATTTGCTTCGTTTATTGTGCTTATTTCTTTTGGGAATTATCCCCTGGCACTGTTGTGCCAGGGGATAATTATCTCTGGTGGCCACTAAAAGTGATGATTTGGTAAACATTTATTGAATGCCTACTATGTACTAGACATAGTTAGGATTTCAGAGATGATTCAGGCATGCAGTAATAACAATTCAATGATAGATTCTGACTGTGTTAGCTGAACAAAGAGGGCAGAGAATGTCAAGATTGCATTAATAGTAGTGATATGATATAATCTTGATAATTAATCTTATTAAGGTCAAATCAGACCTTTTTATGGATTAATTCATTTAATCCTCACTGTAGTCCTCTAAAGTAGATACTACTGCTATACTTACTGTGTTGATGAAGAAACTGGAGCATGAAGAGGTTAAATAAGTTACTAGAAGCCGGCATGGTGGTGCACACTTGTAATCCCAGCATTCGGGAGGCTGAGACCAGAGGATCTTGGTTCGGGTACAGCCTCAGCTACTTAGGCCCTCCACAACTTAGTGAGACCCTGTTTCAAATTAAAGAATAAAAAATAGGGCAGGGGGTGTAGCTCAGAGGTCGAATGCCCCTGGGTTCCATCCCCAGACCTGCAAAAAAAAAAAAGTTACTAGAGATAATACTGCTGTTGAAGTATTATCTGGAATATGGACCAGGCATTCTGGTTGTGTGCTGGAATCTGTAATTTTAGCCATTATGCTTTACTGCATTTCATTTAATAGCCTCAGGCCTGGTGTGGTGCATGGGGCTGAGACAGAGAAGGATCATGGGTTCACAGCCAGTCTCAGGAACTGAGTAAGACCCTGTCTCAAAAAAGGGGGGGGACTAATGTAGCTCAGAGATAGACAACAAATTTCATTTTTTGTAATAAACTGTCACATGTTAAGCACAAATATCCCTTTGTTTAGTAGAATGGAGTATGAACATTTTAGGTATTAGTTGAAGAGCCTAGTGTTGTGTTGATGCTGGCTGTCTCTCTAAGATAGTAGATTATTTGAGCAAGATAATCTAGTGTTTCCCAAATGAACTGCCTCAAAATTGGCTAGAATGCTTCTTAATTCTCTGTCATTAGGTGCGTCATGGGGTGGCCTAATGTTGGAATCTTACATTAAATTTTCTCATAGGCCAGGCATGGTGGCACATGATTGTAATCCCTGTGCTTGGGAGGCGGAGACAGGAGGATCGCGTAGGTTCGAAGCCAGCCATGATGGCTTAAGAGACCCTGTTTCCCAAAAAAAAAAAAAAAAAAAAAAAAAAAAAATATATATATATATATATATATATATATATATATGTATGTATGTATGTATGTATGTATGTATATGTCTGGGAGTGTAGCCCGGAGGTAGAAGGGCTTCCACCAAAAAAAAAAATTCTCATAGACTAGATAGTATTTCTAATATCTATATTAATATTATGGCATTGGTGGGTCATTTTGGGAATTTACCATTTAGAAAATGTTCTGTGGGAAAATTGGATTCTAAGATTCATACCAGGTGCAGTACTTCCAGACTTGAAGTGTGGTCTGTTTTTTTGAGTTGAGAACTGCCATCTTTTTCTCCTACCTTTTCCCTCCCTCTCTCCTTTTCTTTCTTCCTTTTTGTGATGTTGAGTGTTGAGGATCAAATCCAGGTCCTTATGCATGCTAAGCAAGTGTTTTACCACTGAACTACATCCCCTAATTTTTTTTATGGATACTTAGAAAGGATAAATAAGTTTTCTGTCTTTGAAAACTATTAAAGGAAGCCAGGCATGGTGGCACATGCTTGTAATCCCAGCATTTGAGAGGTGGAGACAGGAGGATCGCGGTTCATGGACAGCCTCAGCTACTTAGGCCCTTTGCAACTCAGTGAGACCCTGTTCCAAAATAAAGGATAAAAGCCGGGTGTGGTGGCGCACACTTGTAATCCCTGCGCTTGGGAGGCTAAAACAGGAGGATCGTGCAGTTTCGAAGCCAGCCTCAGCCACTTAGTGAGGCTCTCAGCAACTTAACGAGACCCTGTTTCCAAGTAAAATATAAAATAGGTCTGGGAGTATAGCCTGGAGGTAGAAGGCCCCTGGGTTCCACCCCAGGACCATAAAAAAAATAATAAAATAAATAATAAATAATAAAATAAAGGATAAAAAATAGGGCTGGGGGTGTAGCTCAAAGGAAGAATGCTCCTGGCTTTCATCCCCAGTACCACTCACACACACACACACACACAAAACCCAAAAATCATTAAACAATATGAAATTAATCCATAGGAGAAAGTCATTCTTTCCTTATAGACAGAGTAAAAATTTATTAATTCAGATAATTGAGGGGTTTGCATATATTCACTGGTTCGCGTTTCTTTCTTTTCTTCTTTTTTTTTTTTTTTTTGGTGGGCCTGAGGATGGAACCCAGGGCATTCGACCTCCAGACTACACTCCCTGCCCTATTTTTTATTCTTTGATTTGAAACAGGGTCTCACTAAGTTGCAGAGGTCCTCACTGAGCTGAGGCTGTCTACAAACCGTGATCCTCTAGTTTCAGCCTCCGGAATGCTGGAATTACAAGCATGTGCCACCACGCCAGCTGATTTGAGTTTCTTAAGTAAACTTATTCTCATAATATATCTAGACTTTAATATTTGGGGGCTGTTAAGGAAGCTGTTGTTGATTGTTAATAGCAGAAATATATCAAGACCTTTTTATTTTCAGTACTAGAGATTAAACCCACAGCTTCACACTTGCTATGCAAGTGCTCTACCACTGAGCTATATTCCCAGCCCTTTTTAAAATTTATATTTTGAGACATGGTCTTAGTAAATTGCCCAGGCTGGCCTGGGAATTGGGATCCTCCTGCCTCAGCCGTCTCTGTAGCTGGGATTATAGGCATGCACTACTGGGGTCTACTTGAGTCAACTTTTTTTTTTTTTTTTCGATATCGGATGGAACCCTGGGGCATTTTATCTCCAAGCTACAACCCAGCCCTATTTTATTTTATTTTATTTTATTATTTTTTGCTGTACTAGGGATGGAACCCAGGGGCATTGTACCTCTGAGCTACACCCACAGCCCTTTTTTTTTTTTTAAGTCTTTATTTCTGAAACAGGGATTACAGGTGTGCACCACCATGCCGGATAAGGATGATTATTTCTAGAGAGGAGAAAATCTAGGATTATGAAGGGTGGGACTTCATATGTCTAGGTAAGTGTTTGTTTGGGTACTGGGGATTGAAACCAGGGCCTTGTGCATGCTGTGCTAGTAGCTCTACCACTGGAATATATTTCTAGCCCTTTTTATTTTATTTTGAGTCAATCTTGTTGAGTTACCCAGACAGGCCTCAGTTTTAGGATCATTCTGGGATTACAGGTATAGGTATGTGTTACCTTGCCTGGCAAGGTTTACTTCTTTACTTTTTAAATTGGGGATTGAATTCAGGGGCAATCTACTTCTGAGCTACACTTCCAGCCCTTTTTGTTGTTGTTGTTGGTGGTGGTGGTGGTATTGGGGGTGAAACTCAGAGGCTTTCTCCCTCCAGGCTGTACTCCCAGACCTATTTTCTATTTTATTTGGAAATAGGGTCTCACTAAGTTGCTGAGAGCCTCACTAAGTAGCTGAGGCTGGCTGCGAACTTGTGAGATCCTCCTGTCTCAGCCTCCCAAGCTCAGGGATTACAAGTGTGCACCACCATGCCCAGTTCAGTTCTATTTTATTTTGAAACATAGTCTTACTAAATTGCAGAGGGCCTCTACTTTTTGTCTATAGATTTCCTGTTCTATATTTTTTTGTAAATAGATCATTCAACACATAGTCTCATGCACAATCCTGGCTTTTACTTAGCTTAATATATGAGTTCATCAATGTTGTAAGATGCATCTGTACTTTATTCTTTTTGTGTGTGTGTGTGTGTGTGTGTGTGTGTGGTACTGGGGATGGCACCTAGGGGCATTCTACTTCTGAGCAACACCCCCAACCCTATTTTTTTATTCTTTAAAAAAAATTTTTATTGGTGCATTGTATTCATACATTTTAATGGAATGCAAAATGGTGGAGACATACACACACACTATTCTTTTTTAAAGCCAAATAATATCTGTTGTATGATTATACCACATTTTATTAATCCACTTATCAGTTATTGGAACATTGGGGTTATATCTACTTTTGGACAATGTGAGTAATGCTTCTATTAACATTTATATATAAGTTTTGCATGTATGTACATTTTTTATTTCTTTTGTTACTTATTTGGTACTGGGGATTGAACGCAGGGACATCTGCCTCCAAGTTATATCCCCAACACAATTTTTTTTTTTTAATTTGGAAACAGGGTCTCACTAAATTGCTGAGAGCCTCACTAAATTGCTGAAGCTGGCTTCAAACCTGTGCAATCCTCCTGTCTCAGCCTCCCAAGTACTGGAATTACAAGTGTGCGCCACCACACCTGGCCCCAACCCAATTTTATTTTTATTTTGAAACAGAGTCTTGCCAGATTGATGAGAGTCTGACTGCTTGCTGAGGCTACCCTTGAATCTGTGATCCTCCAGTCTCAGCCTCCCCAGTAAAGGGATTACAAGTGTGCTCCACCATACTCAGCTCATTTCTTTTGTTATAAGCAGTTTTCTTAGGATTGGAATTTCTGGGCCAAATGGTAATTCCATATTAAATTAACATCTTGAAGAACTGCCAAACTTTTTCAGGGTGGTTGAACCAATTTGCATTCTCATTAGTAATGTATGAGAGTTCTGGTTTCTCCATATTCTTCATTAGTTTGTGTGTGTGTGTGTGTGTGTGTGTGTGTGGGAGAGGGATACTAGGGATTGAACCCAGAAGCATGCTATCTCTGAGCTATACCCCCAGCCCTTTTTTATTTTTTATTTTGAGACAGTGTCTCAGTAAGTTGCTGAGGCTGGCTTCAAACCTGTCATTCACCTGTCTCAGGCTTCTCAAGTACTGTGATTACAGGTGTGGGCCACTGCCCCTGGCATTAGATTTGTTACTATCTTACTGGCTGCAAAATGGTATCTCCTGGTGATTTTGATTTGCATTCCCTAATGGCTAATGATATTGGTCCATGTGGATCTTTAAAAGGCTTTTAAACTTTTTGTAATTGTCAGATGCAAAGCTAAGTAAGTATCTTTTTTATTTCCTTTTTGGGTTCTGAAGATTGAACACCTTGGAGCCACATGCCTCCCCTCCCTCCTTCCCTTCCTTCCTTCCTTCCTTCCTTCGTCTGTGTATGTGTTTTGTACTGGGAATTAGGGCTTTCCACCTCTGAGCTCCCCCACCCAGCCCTATGTTTTATTTGTTTTGAAACAGGGTCTCACAAATTGTAGAAGACCTTACTAAGTTGCTGAGGCTGACTGCAAACCTTTGGTCTCAGCCTCCTAAATACTGGGGTCACAAGTGTGTGCCACCATACCTGGCTTAATTTCTTGTTTGTTTGTGTGTGGTATTTGGGATTGAACCCAGGAACATTCCATCTACAACCTAAACCCCCAGTCCTATTTTAATTTTTATTTTGAAACTGGTCTTATTAAGTGCTGAGGACCTCACTAAATTGTTGAGGCTGGCGGCAAACTTGCAATCCTCCTGTATTGGTCTCCCAAGTACTAGGATTATAGACATGGGCCATCACACTGAGTTTATTTTTATTTTGAAACAAGGTCTCACTGAGTTGCTAAGAGCCTTTTGAAGTTGCTGAGTTTGGCCTTGAGCCTGATGTCATCCTGTCTCAGCCTCTCAAATACTGGAATTACAGTTGTACAGCACCATGCCTAGCTGAACCTGTCATCCTTCTGTGTCAGCCTCCCAAGTTCTGGGATTACAGGTATGCACCACTACACCAGGCATATTTTTTAAATTACTCTATTAAGCCAGGCGTGGTGGCGCACACTTGTAATCCCCGCACTTGGGAGGCTGAGACAGGAAGATCGCACAGGTTCGAAGCCAGCCTCAGCTGGCTTAATAGACTCTGTTTCCAAATAAAATATAAAATAGGTCTGGGAGTGTAGCCCAGAGGTAGAAGGCCCCTGGGTTCCATCCCCAGTAGCACCAATAAATAAATAAATAAATAAATAAATATTACGCTATTTAATTTTATCTTTTGTGGTACTGGGGATGGAACCCAGGGGCTTTCTACCTCTGGGCAGAGGCCTTATTTGGTATGGTGGCATTCAGCAGAGATCTGAAGGAAGTGAAGAACTGAGTTATGTTAGTAGGGAAACCCTGAAGCAAAAGTGTGCTTGTATTGAAGGAGCAGGAGGGACTTTGGCCAGAGGGGAGGAGTGAAGTTACTGAAGGTAGGATGGTGACCATATACTCTATTAGACATTTTTTTTTTTTTGAGGTGTTGGGGATCAGGGCCTCACTATACAAGGCAAGTGATATATCACTGAGTTAGATCCCCAGCTCTAGAAATACTTTTTTAAAATTTTTGTTGAATGAAATGAGATCACTGAACAGAAGATTAGTGCTATGGTAGGGCTTACCTTTTAGAAGGTAAGCTACGTATGGTGGTACACCTGTAATCCCAGTACTTGGGAGGCTGAGACTGGAGGATAGCATGTTTGAAGCCAGCCTCAGTAACTTAGACCCTGTTTCAAAATAAAAAGTTCTGGGGCATAGGTTGGATATAGGACTTCCCTGAGTTCAATCTCCAATGAACTACCCCCCCCACACACAAAAAGAAGGATCATTCAGGCTTCTATGCTGAGAAAGGGTTGAAGCAGGAAAAGCAAGTTGGAGGTTTGTGGTAGAGTAGGAGAAAGATAAGGTGATTCATCTGCTAATTGGTTAGAGACAGGAATTTTTTGTTTGTTTGTTTGCAGTACTGGGGTATTGAACCCAGGGACACTATACCTCTGAGCTACACTCCTGCATCATTTTTATTCTTTATTTGGAAAAAGAGAATGCCCTACACTGAGTGCCCTACACTGTGCCCTACTCAGTGCCCTACACTGAGTTGTGTAGGGCACTAAATAGCTGAGGCTGGCTGAGAACCTGCCATCCTCCCGTCTCAACCTCCCAAGTACTAGGTTTATAAGTGTGCACCACCATGCCTGGTTTAGAGACAGGAATTTGGCTAAGTGAGAAACAGGCTGCTTAGTGTAGTTTCAGTCACTCTTCAGCCCTTACCAGCTTGATCCTTTCTTCACTGAAATTGCTTTTACCAGAGTCATCATAAATGGTGGGTTGCACCTTTAGGCCACATCCCACTGCATTTGACAGAGTTATCCACAGAATTTACCTTCTTCTTGGATTCCAGGGTCTTGCCTTCTGGACTCTCATAAACCTAGTTTTCCTCTTTTGATAGACATTTATCTGTCTCTTTTCTCCAATCACTCATGTTTGAGTTCTTCATGTCCACAGTTCCAAAGCTTGTGGCCTCATCTCACTTTTGTGTTCTCTTTCTAGGAGATACAGCCTTTGTTCCTAAGGGTATAAATATCACTTATATACTGAGAATTCTCAAATTTATATTTTACTTGAATCTCATATTTTACATGTCCCAAACTGGAATTATATCTAGCCATACTACTCTTTTCCTGTGTAGTTTTTTTCCATCAGAAAATGGCATCCAGTTGCTTAAACCAGGGAACCTAGGAGTCATTTTTGGCAACTTTGTTTTTCTCACATATTTCTCCCTGCCACATTCTTTAGCAAGTCCATTCTAACCCATCCCCCAAACATATCTTGTATCCTTCCATTTCTTTCTTTCTTTTGAAACCATTCTCTCCCCCTGACCCACCATGGTAGATGGTTTTATACCTCTTCTCTGGCCTCTCTCCCATTTTCTCTGTGTCTAGCAGCTAGAGAGAGTCTTTAGACAAATGGGTCCTAGCTAGGTGTAGTGGTACACTCTTGTAATCCCAGCATTTGGGAGGTTGAGACAGGAGGATCGTGGTTCATGAACAGCCTCAGTACTTAGGCCCTCTGCAACTCAGTGAGACCCTGTTTCAAAATAAAGAATAAGGCCAATGCTGGGCATGGTGGTGCACGCTTGTAATCTCCGCACTTGGGAGGTGGAGACAGGAGGATCGCGCAGGTTCGAAGCCAGCCACCCTGGCTTAAGAGACCCTGTTTCCAAGATAAAAAAGTATAAAAATAAGCCGGGCGTGGTGGCGCATGCTTGTAATCCCAGCATTCGGGAGGCTGAGACCTGGAGGATCACGGTTTGCGGAGAGCCTCAGCTACTTAGTGAGGCCCTCTGCAACTCAGTGAGACCTGGTTTCAAAATAAAGAATAAAAAATAGGGCAGGGGGTGCAGGGGGTGTAGCTCGGAGGTCAGATGCCCCTGGGTTCCATCCCAGACCCACCAAAAAAAAAAAAAAAAGTATAAAAATAGGTCTGGGAGTGTAGCCCAGAGGTAGAAGGGCTTCCAGGAACCCCAGTACCACCAAAAAAAAAAAAAAAAAAAAAAAAAAAAAAAAAAAAAAGAAAGAAAGAAAAAAAAAAAAGAATAAGGCCAGGCATGGTAGTGCATGCTTGTAATCCCAGCATTCAGGAGGCTGAGACTGGAGGATCATGGTTCGCCAGCAGCCTCAGCTGCTTAGTGAGGCCTTTTGCAACTCAGTGAGACCCTGTTTCAAAAATAAAAAGAAACTGGGTATTGTAGTGCACACTTGTAATCCCAGCATTTGGGAGGCTGAGACCGGAGGATCTTGGTTTGCGGACAACCTCAGCTACTTAGTGAGGCTCTCTGCAACTTAGTGAGACCCTGTTTCAAAATAAAGAATAAAAAATAGGGCAGGAGGTGTAGCTTGGAGGTTGAATGCCCCTGGATTCCATTCCACCCAAAAAAAAAAAAAAAAGAGTCATATGGCTTCTTAAAGCCATTCACTGGCTGCCCATTACCTTTGAACTTAGTTTTTCCTATCTCCCATCAGGCTTTTTTCTGTTTTCTGTGTATAAAGTATTTTCATAGCTTTGAGACTTCAGTTCCTACTCATTCATAAGGTTTAAGCTTTCCTCTGAGGCTCTTGTTAACTACTCATTCGGAAGACTGCTCTGCTTCTATTCTCTCTCATTTTACGCCTCCCCTTCAGAGTGCTAGCACTGAGCCATAGTTTACCATTAATCATTTATGAGTTTACATATCTGGTCCATATATTTGTCCCTCTAAGTCTGGCAGGACAGGTGAATCAGTCCTTTAGCAGAAAAGTCTTAACTCTAATGAATCACAGGGAAAGTGAATTCAAAAGATTCTACAAATAATTTTTCTGTTTGCCTTGAGTGAGATTCCAGAAGCCCATTCTTCTTGGTCTTTCTTCTTTCTTTATTTTTATCCTTCTTCTTTCTATTGTGATCACTTTCCTTTTGTCTAAGGTTGTGTTCAGGCTTAAGAAGACCTGATCTTGACTCCATCCATTAAGTGGTTTTGTCATCATTTTCTTTAGAATTGAACATCGACAGACTTTTCCCTCATTTTGGCTGCATCTCCTAATATAACTTTTTGTGTGTGTGTGTGTGATACTGGGGATTGAACCCCAGGGGCATTCTATCTCACAGTTATACCTTTATCCCTACTTTATTTTTTATTTTGAAACAGTTTTACTAAGATGCTGAGGGCCTCATTAAGTTACTGAGGCTGACTGCTAACCTGTGATCCTCTGTCTCAGCCTTCCAAATACTGGGATTACATGTGTGTGCCACCACACCTGGCCTAATAGAGCTTTGATATGTTATCCTAAAGTACCTCTTTCTGACCAGGAGTTTGACATTGGAAAGAATGGGGAATGAAGGGAAGTGGGGTCTCTTTGTCCTGCACTCCTCCCTCATTTTTAAATTATCTTCTAGGCTGCTTGTAGTATGAAGAGATAATCTGTCATCATCATGGTGTCTCTGGGGCTTACAGTGTCTGGCACTTAGGCATGGGGTAGGACTGGAGCAAAAGCAGGTGCTTATTTTGTAAGAACTTCGTCTTAGTGATGGTGAGACTTTCTCTCAGCAGCAGATGCCTCTGATATTTAGAATGGTTGTTTTTAACATACCACCAGCACCTCCTAGATATGACCAAAGTTTGTGTCTACTGTTTCTGGTTGCTGACTGACACCTTCAGGTGACATCTACTTTTATATGTGCTAAGGTCACTAATTAACACGAGTTGTTGCTCTCAGTCCAGTAGGTGTCCTGGACCGAGGAAAAGCCTGTTTCCTACCACTGTAATTTACCTCACTCTTTGATCAACTCTGTTCTTGGCAGTAGGGACATTTGTACACACACTTACTGGTGTCACCTCCATTTATTCCAATGTATATGTATATGTATATGTATATGTATATGTATATGTATATGATAGCTTGACTAAAGCAGTATTGATAAAAGCAATTTTTATTTCTGTCTCCAAATTTCCTGTTTGGTTGCTTATATTTCCTGATTGCTTAAATTTGGTTTGGGTTAGTTTCTTCCTTCCTGTAACCACTTGTTAGAGAAGTAAGCTATCAGTTTTACAAACTGAGAATAACTTATTTTTAATTTTCCCCATTACCTTCTTTGTTCTGTAGAAACATATTTGGAATCATGAAGAGGGTATTTATGTAATTAATTCTATGTGCTTATATCAAATAGTTCTGTTGTGTCAATAAATGGAGAGTTGGAACTGTAGTATATTTATTGTTTCTTACTGTATACAGTCCTCAACAACTTCTAGGCAACATCCTCCATGTTTGATGGGTAGCTATTTGTGACCTTGATCTCTAATTGCTAGCACTGATTATGACTCTGAGTATGGTCTTCAGGAGGCTGTCCACGAACCAGGATCCTCCTATCTCAGCCTCCCAAGTACTGGGATTACAACCATGCACCACCACACCCAGCCACACAGATTTCTTGACTAATCCTTTTTCATTTTCTTTTGAATAACTATAAACTCAGTGAAAACTGATTTTTAATATTGTAGATGGCAGTAAATGAAAATAAATATTTTTTCTAAAATCCATAAACTTTATTTATTTATTTATTTATTGTGGTGCTGGGGGTGGAACCCAGGGGCTTTTCTACCTCCAGGCTATACTCCCAGACTATTTTTTATACTTTATTTGGATACAGGGTCTCACTAAGTTGCTGAGAGCTTCACTAAGTAGCTGAGGCTGGCTTCGAATCTGTGCGATCCTCCTGTCTCAGCCTCCCAAGTACTGGAATACAAGCGTGTGCCACCACTCCCGGCTCAAATCCATAAACTTCTAAAGAGAGGAAATAATAGTATTTAGTGGTGGTAGAAGGAAAACGATTTCACTCTAAGTACCATATAATAATTTTTTGCGTGGTTGGTATGAAACAGAGTGTGTACATTACATACCTATCACATACAGGTTGTTAAAGTAATTCTTTGGTATTGAAAAATGCTGTTAGAATTTGTTAAAAGTTTAAAACCATGATAATGGATTTATTCTTACTTTAACCATTCGAAGTACCAAATTGACAAGACGAATATCCCACCTCTGATTTTTGAGAGATGTTTTCTTTCTGGATAATTAGAGGAGTTAATATCTTAGCAAGGTTATTAAAGTTGAGCAACCATAAAAAGTAATAATACCAGTTAAGATGAAGTAATTTCAGAGCCTGGGATGGTGAGGCACACCTGTAATCCTAGTACTGGGGAGGCTAAGACAGGAAGATCGCAGGTTCAAAGCCAGCCTCAGCAATTTAGCAAGACCCTGTTTCAAAAAAATCATTATCATCTGGGCATGGTAGTGCACACCTGTAATCTCAGTACCTAGGAGATTAAGATGGGAGGAATGCAGTTTGAGGCCAGCCTCAACAATTTATTGAGGCCCTTAACAATCTAGTGAGACCATGTTTCAAAACAAAACAAAAAGACTGGGGGTGTAGTTCAGAGGCATAATGCCCCTGGGTTTAATCTTCAGTACTAAAAGAAATAAGATAAAGTAGGCCAGGTGTGGTGGTGCATGCTTGTAATCCCAGTCCTTGGGAGGCAGAGACAGAAGGATGGCAGGTTCCCAGCCAGCCTCAGCTACTTAGGCCCTGAGCAACCTACAGAGACCCTGTTTCAAAATAAGGAAAAAAATGGGGTGAGGGTGTAGCTTGGAAGTAGAATGTCCCTAGGTTTAATCCCCAGTACCAAAAAACAATAATAATAAATACTAAAGTGATTTTGGGATTTTTTTTTTTTTTTTTTTTTTGCCTGTTCATGAATGCTGGAAGGCCTTTTTTATCTTGGGGATTTCCTCATCACATCTCTTGACCCTTCCTTCATCTTTTCAATGTGTGACCATGGAGTGCAACCTTTTTTTTTTTTTTTCCCTTAGATCTAGGGATTGAACCTGGGGGCATTCTACCTTCCAGCTACAACCCTAGCCCCATTTTTTATTTATTTTGAAGCAGGGTCTCACTAAATTTTGGAGGCCTTCACTAAGTAGTTGAGGCTGGCTGGCTGCCAACCTATGATCCTCCTGTTGTAGCCTCTCAAGGTAACAAGGGTGTGCCAAGACTCCTGGCAGTAACCTTGCTTTCTTACATAGTATCTTTATTCTCTAGTCTGGGAGAGCAAATGTGATATGCTGGTCAGGATCTATAGTAGACTTGTCTCCCTGTTTTGCAATCGGTGAACTAGCACTTTGTCAATATTGCTACCATGAGCCGGGCATGGTGGTGCATGCTTCTAATCCCTGCACTTGGGAGGCTGAGACAGGAGGATCGCATAGGTTCAAAGCCAGCCTCAGCTACTTAATGAGGCACTCAGCAATTTAGTGAGACCCTGTTTCCAAATAAAATATGAAATAGGTCTGGGAGTGTAGGCCGGAGGTAGAAGGCCTCTGGGTTCCATCCCCCATACATATATATTTAAATTTTTTATTGGTGCACTGTATTCATACATCATAATGGGGTGTGTATGTATATATACATATACATATATATACATATATATATATATTTTTTTTTTTTTTGGTGGTACTGGGGGTGGAACCCAGGGGCCATCTACCTCCGGGCTACACTCTCAGACCTATTTTATATTTTATTTGGAAACAGGGTCTCTTAAGCCAGCTGAGGCTGGCTTCGAACCTGCGTGATCCTCCTGTCTCAGCCTCCCAAGTATGGGGATTACAAACATGGGCCACCATGCCTGGCTAAGGCTCTACATTTTGAAAGGGTTGTATGTGAACAGAATAAACACATTACCTTTGTTTTACTTAAAGCAGTGATTTTTAACCTTTTTGTCGTCCTGGATTTTTTTTTAAGGATTTGATAAAAACTATAAATCTTTTGCTGGGCGTGGTGGCGCACGCTTGTAATCCCCGCGCTTGGGAGGCAGAGACAGGAGGATTGTGCAGGTTCGAAGCCAGCTGCGCTGGCTTAAGAGACCCTGTTTCCAAAAATAAAATAGGTCTGGGAGTGTAGCCGGGAGATAGAAGGGCTTCAAGGAACCCCAGTACCACCAAAAAAAAAAAAAAAAAAAAAAAACCTATAAATCTTTTTCCCTAACACATGTAAATATACATTCTAAATTTTGTGTACAGCTTTAAAGGCTTCTAATTTTTTTTGTATGTGGTACTAGAGTTGAACCCAGGGGCATTCTACCTTGATCTAAGGCTCCTAGCTCTATTTTATCATTTATTTTGAAACAAGGTCATGCTAAGTTGCTGAGGGTCTTGCTAAGTTGCTGAGACTGGCTTCAAACCTGTGATCCTCCTTTCTACCAAGTACTGGAATTACAGGTGTGTGCCACCCTGCCAGGCTCCTGAGTCTTTGAAAAACTTTTTTTCTTTTTTTAAGCCAGAGGACTTTATTTTTTGAACACATCTGAAAGATTTACATCGATAAGGAATATTATAAGATGTATATATAAGAACTTTAAAACTATTCTTATAGAGGTGTCTATGTACAAACCTCCTCAGAGTCTCATAGTATAAACATAGCTCAGTCGAAAGTATATAAGCATGTCTTTTTGTTATAAATCAGTAGAAAATTTAAAATTAATAGATTCTTTTCTAATTAAATGACTTAAATTCATTCAAAGTCTGCCCTTCCCTAAGTTGTTACCTTTGTGCTCTTTGTATGGTTCTGCAACACTGTTTTAACTTGTGTTTGAAGATGACAGATTTCTGTTAGTTCAGTGCCTCCATGTTCAGGGTGGTGTGGTGGTGGGGTGAAAGGTATGGGGAGTAAATGCAAGTTCATCTAGAAATCAGATTTTAGAAGTTGCTAACTTTTTATTCCTAGGATGAACAGCATCCATGAATTTAAAAATTTAGAGTATTGGCTGAGGATGTAGCTCCGTGGTAGAGTGCTTGCCTGGCATGCATGAGGCCCAGGTCCAACCTGTAGTAGCAGTGTCCCGTATCTGCATCCCCTCCCCCTAAAAAAGGACAAAACTTGACCCCTTAATGGTGTCATTAGTTTGTCCTTTATTCCATGATAATCTCATAGGATGTGGTATTGATGAAAATAGTGTAAAAAAAAATTGAAGCAGAAACCAGCAGTTCTAATAATACCTTCTTAGTTTTTTTTTTTTTTTTTTTTTTGCTATTCAACTCTGTGGCCTTGGGTGGATCATTTAATCTTCGTAGGATTTTCTCATCTATAAAACAGGGAGCTGGGCGTGGTGGCACACGCTTGTAATCCCAGCGCTTGGGAGGCTGAGACAGGAGGATCACACAGGTTCGAAGCCAGCCTCAGCTACTTAGTGACGCTCTCAGCAACTTAGTGAGACCCTGTTTCCAAATAAAATATAAAATAGGGCTGAGAGTATAGCCCGGAGGTAGAAAAGCCCCTGGGTTCCACCCCCAGTAACACAAAAGCAGAAAACAAACAAACAAACAAAAACAGGGAAATTAGGCTCTTCTCACTTTTCTCATTAAGTTCTTATATCTTATGATTCTAAAATGTACACACGATTAGTTTAGCATAGGTCAATCTGTTGATCTTCATAGTTGGCACAACGTAGGACATAATTCTGGAAGCAAGGAGATTGAGTATTGGGCTATTCCGGAATAGAGAAGCAGTGGGCATTCATTACATGCTTCTCTATTCCTGAATAGCCCAATACTTTTTATTTTTATTTTTTGGTGGTACTGGGATTCTTGGAAGCCCTTCTACCTCTGGGCTATACTCCCAGACCTATTTTATATTTTTATTTGGAAACAGGGTCTTCTAAGCCAGCGCGTGCAGTTGGCTTCAAACCTGCGCGATCCTCCTGTCCCTGCCTCTCAAGCGTGGGGATTACAAGCGTGCACCACCACGCCCGGCCCTATTCAGCCCAATACTTAATCTTGCTTCCAGATGTAGCGCAGTCTGGCCAGTGTTTTCCCTGTTAAGCTTGAGCCTAAGAACAAGATAGGTTTTTCACTTGCCTGCCCTCCGTTTCTTCTTTCTCTTCCTTTGGTAGAGATTGAACCCAGTGGCATCTGAGCTACATCTTAGCCCTTTTAGTTTTTTGTTTGGAAATGGGCTTCAGTGGGTTGCTGAGGCTGTCCTCCTAAGGTCCTTGAAGAGAAAAATCAAAGGTCTGAGTACACACTTGTAATCCCAGCATTTGGGAGGCTAAGACCAAAGGATCACGGTTCGCGGACAGCCTCAGCTACTTAGTGAGGCCCTCTGCAACTCAGTGAGACCCGGTTTCCAAATAAAGAATAAAAAATAGGGCAAGGGGTGTAGCTTGGAGGTTGAATGTCCCTGGGTTCCATCCCCAGACCCGAAAAGAAAAAAAAAGCGCTGGAGAGGTAGTTTGGTGGCAGGGCACCTCTAGGTTAAATTCCCAGTGCTGTTATGAAAGAAAAAAAGAAATGTGTAATTATATTTTGGAATAATTTCAATAAAGATAGTTGAAGTATAAAAAATATTTTGGGGTCCTCTTGTATCAAAAATATTCATGTAGGTGGAGCTTCTGAGCCCCTCTGATGCTGGAAGAATTGTGTCTCACAACAAAAATGATAACTATGTAAAACAGAGTACTTGTTAATTAGCTAGATTCCATGAAGTATATTCCCTCTCTCCCTTCTTTTATTTTATTTATTTATTTATTTATTTATTTTTTGTGGTACTAGGGGTGGAACCCAGAGGCTTTCTACTTCTGGGCTATACTTCCAGACCCATTTTATATTTTATTTGGAAACAGGGTCTCACTAGGTTGCTGAGAGCCTCACTAAGTGGCTGAGTCTGGCTTCGAACCGGTGCGATCCTCTTTTCTCAGCCTCCCAAGAGTGGGGATTACAAGCGTGCGCCACCACGCCCGGCTCCTTCCTTCTTTTATGATACTGGAGATTGAATCCAGGGGCATCCTGCCCCCAAGCTATACTCCCAGCCCTGGTTTGTTGTTTGTTTGGTTGGTTTTGTTTTTTATGGTACTGTGGATGGAACCCAGGACCCTTTTACCTCTGGACTACACTCCCAGGCCTATTTTATATTTTATTTGAAAACAGGGTCTCACTAAATTGCTGAGAGCCTCACTAAGTAACTGAAGCTGGCTTTGAATCTGCACAATCCTCTTGGCTCAGCCTCCCAAGTACTGGGATTACAAGTGTGTACCACCACGCCCGGCTCCCAGCCCAGTTTTTTAGTTTTATTTTGAAACAGGGTCTCACTAGGTTGATGAGTTTCATTGGTTTACTGAGCCTGTCCTGGAACCTGCGATCCTCCTGTCTCAACCTCCCAAGTATTGGGATCATGGTGTGTGCCACTACACCTGGCTGAGTGTATGTACTTTAAAACATCATGTTGTACACAATAATTACATAAAATTGTATCTGTCAATTAAAAAAAAACAACATAAGAATGGTCTCAAATGAGTGATATTCCCATGATGGGAAAAAGAAAAAATTGCCAGGCTACCTTTTTTTGAGATTTGGTTAGATGGCAATTCATGAAAGAAAATTAAGCATAAGAGCATAAACTATTGGCTCATTTTTCCTTTAGCTTCCATTAGAGATATTTGAGAGTTGACTCCTTTGTACAGTTGTGCTTACCATTAAAGAAACAAAACCTTATCAGTTGAGATAAAGTATATTACTGCATAAGAATTTATTCCTTTATACCTGTGAGTTGGATACTGATAAATTTGCCCATTTTCACATTTGTAGCCAATGAGGTTTAATTGAGTAAAACACAAAGTTTTTGTTAACTAGTATTAAGTATGTAGCATTGAAAATCTAGTAGTTATAGATTTTGAGATTATTGCATAACTGATAGTTTTATTAGTTATTGGGTGTTTTCCTCAGGCTTATATTTTGTGGTATTGAGGATTGAACCTAGGAGTATTCTACCTCTGAGCTGCATCCCCAGCCTGTTTTGTTTTATTTATTTATTTTATTTATTTATTTGTGTGTGTGTGTGTGTGTGTGTGTGTGTGTGTGTGTGTGTGTGTGTGCTGGGAATTAAACATGGGGGCATTCTACCTCTGAGATACACACCCAGCCCTATTTTTTATTTTTAAGCAGGGTCTCACTAAGTTGTGGAGGGCCTCACTAAGTAGCTAAGGCTGGCCACAAACCCAGAAGATCCTCCTGTCTCAGCCTCCCAAGTACTGGGATTACAAGTGGGCGCCATGTCATTCAGCTTTTATTTTTTATTTTGAAATGGGGCTCACTAAATTACAGAGGGCCTAAATTGTTGCGGCTGGCCATAAACCTGTGATCCTCCCATCTTAGCCTCCTGAGTACTGGGATCACAAGCATGCTCCATCATGCCTGGCTCTTTTTTCAGGGTTTATAAAGAATACTGGCTGAGCATGGTGTCGCAAGCTTCTAATCCCAGTATGTGGAAGGCTGAGACAGGAGGATCACAGGTTTGAGATCAGCCTCAGCTACTTAGTGAAGTCCTCTGTAACTTAATAAGACCCAGTACAAAATAAAAAGGGCTCAGAGATAAAGCATCCTTCACACACACACATACACACAGAAGAAAATGCAACAAACCATTATATATATTTGTGATAATATAGTTATATTTTAGCATTTGTTATGGAAAATTGCCAGCATACATAGAGAAAATATGGAAGTGTCTGCTAATGGGTGTAGCATTACATTTTGGGGTGATGAAAGTGCTCTGAAATTAGTGGTCATTTTATATGAATATACAAAAAGATAAAACTTCAAAAGGTGAATTTTATGATAAGTGAATTATATCTCAGTAAAACTGTTAAATGGACAAATCAATATTCAGTCATTATTTGTGTCTGTCTTTTGGGGATAGAGTACTGGGGATTAAACCCAAGGACATTCTACTTCTGAATTAATCCCCAGCCCTTGTATTTGTTTTGTTTTTTGTTTGAAACAGGGGTTTTGCTAAGTTGCTGGAGGCTAGGCTTAAACCTGCAATCCTGTTTCAGGCACCCAAATATTAGGATCACAGGTATGTCCCCCACACCTAGCAGTATTCTGTTTTTCTTACTAATTTTTGCCAGTTGCATTCACAAGATGTCTGTTAATGCAGCTCCTTGTCTGTTCTCTTGGCTGTTCATTGCTTGGTAGAATGAGAGGTTTAACTAGACTCAGGCACAATTTTTTTTTAATGTGGAAAAATGCAATAATACCTCCTTTTTTTTCCTTTTTTATGTGTGTATGATAACTAGGAATTAAACCTAGGGGCATTCTACCTCTGAGTTATACCCTCAGGTTCATTTTATTATTTATTTTGAAGCAGGGTTTTGCTAAATTGCTGAGACTGGCCTCCATCCTGCAATCCTCCTGTCTCTGCCTCCCAAGTGCTGGGATTATAAGCATGTACCATCATGTCCAGCTGCAAGAATACATCTTAAGGTGTTGTGTTTTTTTCATCAGGAAACTTAAGATGTGTGATTGCCTCACAGTTTCGTGATGATAGAAGACATATCTTTGCCTATACCTATTAGGGATTGTTAAATGTGACTTATCCAATTCTTGAAAATAAGCATACTGCTTTTTTTTTTTTTTTTTAACTGGCCATTAAACTCAGAGCATCGGGCTGGCATTCGGGAGGCAGAGACTGGAGGATCATGGTTCGCAGATAGCCTCAGCTACTTAGCAAGGCCCTTCACAACTCAGTGAGAACCTGTTTCAAAAAATAAAAAAGACTAAAAAATAGGACCAGAGGTGTAGCTTGGTAGTTTGGAGATAGAATGCTCCTGAGTTTCATCCCTAATACTGAAAAAAAAAGACCACAAGGCCTCAAGAATGTTAGGCAAACTACCACTGCTACATCCCTAGCCCTTCTTAAAATTTCATTTTATTTGGAAACAGGGTCTCACTAAGTTGCTGAAAGCCTCACTAAGTAGCTGAGGCTGGCTTCGAAACTGTGCGATCCTCCTGTCTCAGCCTCCCAAGTACGGGGATTACAAGCGTGCGCCACCATGCCCGGCATATAGGTGGTTTTAATGGGGGAAGTTATCATTCTGCCTGCCTTCCCTCCTGGTCTTGGACTGCCATGAAATTCTCTTGCCACCTGGTGGCAGCATATCTCAGTACTTGGGAGGCTCAGACAGTAGAATCAAAGGTTTGGGGACAGTTTGAGTAACCTAGCAAGACTCTGTTTCAAAACAAAAAAGTAAAGCTGGGCATGGTGGTGCATGCTTGTAATCCCAGCATTTGGGAGGTTGAGACAGGAGCATCGAGGTCCATGGCCAACCTCAGCTACTTAGTGAGGTCCCTTGCAACTCAGTGAGACCCTGTTTCAAAATAAAAGAATTAAAAAAAAAAATAGAGCTGGGAATGTAGCTCAGGGGTATAATGCTCCAGGGTTTCATCCCCAGTACTACAAAAAATAAATAAGATAATTAATTAAAAGAGCTGGAGGTAGCTAGGTTTGGTTGTGTATGCCTTAGATCCTAGTACTTGGGAGATTGAGACAGGAGGTCCACAGGTTCTAGGCCAGACTTACCAACTTAGTGAGACACTGTTTCAAAATTAAAAAAGAGCTAGGGGCATATCTTGGAGGTAGAATGGTCCTGGGTTAAATTCCTAGTGCTAAGGGGGTGGTGGTGCTGCTGGAGAGAGATAGCTCAGAGGTACATTGTCTTTTGATTCAACCTCCAATATCATCACTGGAAAAAATATGAAAACTAAGGTGGGGAGGTAGACTTGAATAATGCCACATAGCTAGTCAGTCAGTGGTAGGGCTGAGCTATTTGTACTATACCACTACTTTATGGGAAAGATTATCAAAGAGAAAATACTAGCTGGGTGTGATGGCACACATCTATAATTCCAGTACTTGTGGGGGTGACTGAGACTAGAAATCACGGGTTTGAGGCCAGCCTCATCAACTTAGACCCTGTTTCTAAACAAGGGCTAGGAGCATAGTTCAGTAGATTGCCCCTGGATTCAGTTCCCAGTACCAAGAAGAAAAAAAAAATAGCTTATTTTTTGCATCTAAGAATATGACGATTGATTCAATCTGTCATCCTCCCCCTCCAGCCGCCCTCCTCCTCCTCCTCCTCCTCCTCCTCCTCCTCCTCCTCCTCCTCCTCCTCCTCCTTCTTCTGTACTGGGGATGGAACCCAGGGGCATTCTACCTCCAGGCTACACTCCCCAGCCCTGTTTTTTATTCTTTATTTTGAAATGGTCTCACTGACTTGCAAATGGCCTCACTAAGTAGCTGAGGCTGTCCTCGAACCGTGATTCTCCCATTCAGAAGTTGGCTGTGTGTGTGTGGTGGGGGTTGTTGGGGATAGAACCTGGGGGCATTTTACCTCCAAGCTATAACCCTAGCTGTATTTTAATTTTTTATTTTGAAACAGGGTCTCACTAGGTTATTGAAAGTCTCACACTCAGAACCTCAAACCTGAGATCCTCCTGTCTCAGCCTCCCAAGTACTGGGATTATAGGCATGTGCCACCATGCTCGGCTCATTCAGAAGTTTTCAACACCTACTTTGTTTCCAGTACTGTGCTACACCAGATATATCAAGACATGTAAGCCATGACATCTGCTCTCAGGCAGCCAGCTAGTTCTAGAAGAAGAAAAGCACTGGGAAGTATTGTTACAAATGGATGGCAGCACAGTTGTCAAATTGTGTCCTTACTGTCCTCAACTTTTAGAGGTTTTTGGGAGAATCTTTATGAGTTGTTTCTATCAGTTCCCTCCCCTCAAATTTCAGGAACAGAAATTAACCTTCCAAGTGATACAAATCAGCGTTACATTGCCAGAGTTTGTACTTGGAGGGAGGGCCAGAGGTTCTCCTGGTTAGTAGGTAGGCAGGGCTAACCCAGTGAGCAGGCTACTGATGTGAGCACAGGCTCAGTTGTACACATGGACCACAGAACAATTTAAGAATTCTTAGCATGTGGCAAAGTTTGGGCTTTCCTGTACAAGAGCCAAAACTGTTTGGGAGGAGGAAAAGAAGGAATGGAAGACAAGGACTAGACAGAAGCAGAATGAGGAGCCAGACATGATGGCGCATGCCTCTAGTTCCTTCACTTGGGAGGCTAAGACAGGAGAATTGCATGTTCGTGGCCAGCCTCAGCAGGTAGTGCAACTCAACAACCTAGTGAGACCCTTATTCAGCAACTTAGTGAGACCCTGTTTCCAAAGAAAATATACAAAAAAAAAGGTCTGGGAGTATAGCCCAGAGGTAGAAAGCCTCTGGGTTCCACCCCCAGTACCACCAAAATAAAATAAAGAAATAAAATTGGGCTTGAGGTGTAGCTCAAAGGTAGAATTCCTCTGGGTTCAATCCCTAGTATTACAAAAAAAAAAAAGAATGAGTGTGGAAGAACTAGACAAGTCAAGTCCTAGTACTGCACTTTGTGGGAATGGCTTTCACATTCCACTGTAAGGTGAAACATCCTAGTTGTCAAGTGTCAATATGTTTGTCTTTTCCTAGGCTGTCATGAGACTCCTTGAGATCGGTTGACAGTCTAAAGTACTAAGCTGGAAAGCTGGATTAAGGGGTTGTAGGCTGGCTTTCAGAGAGCCACATGTCTCTGTGCCTTTTGAAGTCTTTCATCAGCTGTTTTCCATCCCCTTTGCTATTCCTAGATCTTCTAGTCTGTGGTTTGACTCTTAGCATGGACTGTTTGCTTGCACTGCCTTCATCCCAACTCTGTAATGTATTCATAAGCATATCCATACAAAGGTAGTTTTCATTGCCTTCACATGGTGACCAGTGAACAAGGTCTGACAATAGGACTTATTGGTAAAAAATAATTAACCTGGAAAAGACTAGAACAAGTGAAAAGTCCATTTAATTATGTAATTAGCAAATAACCATTATTAAAAATAAAAAGTTACATGAAAACATAGCATCTCAAAATTAGAGTTTTGTGTGGCCACAGAATCTCCTTCATATGTCTATTGTTTGTGTCCCTATCATGTTCAGTTTCTCTATGGTGTTCCCGGTTTCTCAGGCGGCCTTTCATGATTAGCTTACCTGTGGACTTTTGTGTTCTTTATCTTTGGTTCTAAAACTTGCTGTTTATTTCTGATAAGTTCTCTTTAAGCATGTACGTTCTCTGTCACTTTAGGGTGGAAAGACTGTGTCATAACTTCTCTCCCATGGTAAAGGTAAATAGTGAGGTGGTCCACATCCTTGCAAAGTGGGGGGAGAGGGGCTAGGGAATGAACCAGAGCCCCGTGCATGCTAGTCAAGTGCTCTGCACCTCTAGCTCACAACTTCTGGACCATAGTGGGGTACTGTATGTCTTGGGTGGACTAGTTTCAATTTATATCCACTGTGTTCATTCAACTGCTTTTTCTCTGGGACCTCTTCTCCCTACCTATTCTTTATTTTGAAACAGGGTCTCACGAGTTGCGGAGGGCCTCACTAAGTAGCTGAGGCTGTCTGCAAACCACGATCCTCGGGTCTCAGCCTCCCAAATGCTGGGATTACAAGCGTGCACCACCATGCCTGGCCCTTCTTTGTATTTTAATGACATTTTTGTTTCCTTCTGGTCTGTCTAGTTTGAGGGCTTAAAATGATTTTGTAGCAATGTGTGTTAATTAAGACTATCTGCTTGGATTGATTCCCAAATGTCATTGGCATCTTCTGTGACTGAACTGACTGGTGTGTTGTGCATACAATGATATAAAGATAAAATTGCTTTATTTTTCTTCTTAAATGTAAGTATAGAGCTTCATTTTTACTCACTATTGGAACTTTCTCACCATTGCTTTCCTGTTTCACTTTTTACCTCTCATTGCTGTCATCTACTAAAACTCCTGGCAGAAACGTTTCTCTTGTCCTGCTTCCCTCAGTTCAGCAGAGATTTTACATCTGGTCCAGAGTATTGTTATCCCTCCTTCCCTGTCTTGTCATTACTGTGCCAGTGGATAATCCACTTAATATGCCACCCTCTAGCAGCTTAAAATCCACTTGGAGATAACAAATATGGTAAGTAAAAATACTTAAATAAAAATAACATTTTAAAGCTTCCATAGAAGAAGTGGCACAAATTGATGTTTGAAAAATTGCCTATTATTTAAACTGTTACTGGAGAGGTGGATACATCTTTTCCCCTAGCTTCATGTTTCCTTGTAAAGTGACATCATCCCATGTAATTACTTAGGTGTCTCTACCCAGGGGAGGAGTAACTAATCTTGGAGAATTCGAGTGAGGAACTCCATAGGGTTCAGCTTAGTTCCTTTCTTGGGGAGATTGTTTCTTGTAGCCTATTCCTCCAACTATAAGTTTTCTGGAAACAGACCTCTTTGTGAGTAGGCTTCTGGTTTTCCAATTGTGATTGATATTGGCTAAGTGAATTGGTTCCATTCTGGAATAAAATTTTAGGAAGCTTATTGTTGCTGTGTCTTTAATCTACATTTTAAAAATATGAGCTTTAGGCCGGGCGTGGTGGCGCACGCTTGTAATCCCCGCGCTTGGGAGTCTGAGACAGGAGGATCACACACGTTTGAAGCCAGCCTCAGCTACTTAGTGAGGCTCTCAGCAACTTAAGTGAGACCCTGTTTCCAAAGAAAATATAAAATGGGTCTGGGAGTATAGCCCAGAGGTAGAAAGCCTCTGGGTTCCACCTCCAGTAACACCAAAAAAAAAATAATAATAATAATAAAATAAAATAAATAAAAATATAGCTTTATCTATAATAAAGCTGGTAGTTTGATCACCATCTATTTGACCTTTTGCATATTTTATAGTTATTCCAGAAATTGGTGGATAAGTGGATGGGAAGGATTTTACTTAATCTACTGAGCCCTAAAAATCATTCTTAAACATTTCATAGGAGAAATAATCACTCCTAGCTTTTTGAGGGTTCAGTTGGGTATTGAGAGCTGGCAATTCAAGTAGAGTTTTTTGTTTTGTTTTTTTGCAATACTTGGAATTCAACCAGGGGCATTCTACCTCTGAGCTATATCCCCGGCCCTATTTTTTATTCTTTATTAAACACATTTTTATTTTTTTCCCCAGTGCTGGGGATTGAATCACAGGCCTTTGCACATACTAGGCAAGTGCTGTACCACTAAGCTACATCCCCAGGCCCCCTTAGGGTTTTAAAAGTGGATTGAATAGTATGAGTAAATTACTCAGATAAAACTGGGTTTAGAGAATAGGAAATTGACAGGTGGCTTGAGCAAAGGCTTTGGTAAATGTTGGTATTAGAAGCTGGGCAGTGGCATATGCCACTGTGCCCAGCTTCACCTTGATTGTGTTGAGATTGGCTGGTTTTCACAACAGTCTGAACATGAGGTACTTAAAAGGGGAAAATTTTGGATAGAAAGGTTAAATCAATATCTGAGTTATGTAAACACCTTTTATGGGTCATTTTCATTTTAATTATACAACTGGTGCTTTTTTCTTATATTAGTTTTTTTTTTTCTTTTTTCGGGTCTGGGGATGGAACCCAGGGGCATTTGACCTCCGAGCTACACCCACTGCCCTGTTTTTTATTCTTAGAAACAGGGTCTCACTGAGTTACGGAGAGCCTCATTAAGTAGCTGAGGCTGTCCACAAACCGCTATCCTCTGGTCTCAGCCTCCCAAATGCTGGAATTACAAGCGTGTGCCACCACTCTCGGCTTCTTTTATTAGTTTTTAATTATACAAGTAAAGCTTATAATTACAAAAGATGAAGATAATGCAAAAGATATAAATGTCTTCAGTCCCATTATCCTTTTCAAGGATAATTACAGTTAATAGTTTGTATATGTTGGGCTGGGAGTATAGCTCAGTGGTAATGCATTTGCTTATCATGTTTGGGACCCTGGGTTCAATCCCCCAGAACCACAAAAACCAAACAAAAATAGTTTTTGCTTATTTTCAATCTCTAAGCTTGGATAAATAGGACCTTAATGTATTTATTTATTGTTATGCAATTTTCTTTTTCACTTAATACTATATCTTGGTGGCTTTTGTCAGTAACTTTTAGGAGGACTATATAATAAGTAGTCCATAGGAAGGAATAGCAATTTATTTAGCCACTCTGCTGTTGATGGATACTAATAGTATTTACCTGGCTGTGTTCTATGCCAGGCAATTTTTGGAGATTTGGGGAAAGATCGATACTGTTAGCTTTTTCTACTGATGTAAGAATAACCACTTAACCAGTTTTTATTTTGCTTGATACAATACTAAATTCTTACATACATACATACATCATAAAAGCTTTGCAACAACTCTGTGTTGTGGGTTTATATCGCTTTGCAGGTTAGGGGAAAATAAAGAAGTCACTTGTCCAAGGTCAAATGAATGGAAGAATAAGGACTAATTCAAGCCTTTCTCATTGCAAAAATCTTTTTCTTTTCCATGTCTCATCTTTAGGTCTAAATATACTATTGCAAGAAAAGGTTTTTTGTTTTTTTTTCTGCCAGTGATAAAATTAGCTTAAATAAAATTTTTATATTCTCCCTCTTCTTTTTTCTTGGTGGTACTTGCGGATTCAACCCAGGGGCATTCTACCACTGAGCTATACTGCCAGTCCTATTTTATTTTGAAATAGGATTTCTAAGTTACTATCCTTTGGCTTCAAACCTGGGTTCCTTTTGTCTCAGCCTCCCAAGTACAGGGATTACAGGCATGCACCATCACAACTAGCTTAAAATCACTTCTTATTTATTGGAGTTTGATAGCTCCGCCCTATTGCTTTTCATTCATAGCATGGATTTGAAATATAGTAAGATGAAACAGTCTATGTGGCTCATTTTACTTTTGTGTGTGTGTGTGTGTGTGTGTGTGTGTGTGTGTGTGTGTGTGTGTATGTGTATGTGTTACCAGGGATTGATTCCAGGGCATTCTACCTCTGAGCTACTTTCCAGCCCTGTTTTATCTCTTATTTGGAAACAGGGTTTCACAAAGTTTTGGAGGCTGGCTATAAACGTGTGATCCTCTTGTCTCAGCCTCCCAAGTACTGGAATTACAAGCATGCAGCATGATGCCCAGCTGCCTTTACTTTTTAGAGTGTTGCACTTACAAAGATTTGAACTCAAGTGAAAAAAAAAATTAGTTCTTTGGATAGAGGGCAAATGCTTTACAACTCAGAATGTGTAATTTTAGGTGAGAATAGCTAATAGTAGACATTCAAGCTAAGTACATTTTCTTTCTTTATTTATTTTTTCGGGTCTGGGAATGGAACCGAAATTTTTTTCGGGTCTGGGAATGGAAATTTGACCTCTGAGCTACACCCCCTGCCCTATTTTTTATTCTTTATTTTTAAACCGGGTCTCACTGTTGCAGAGGGCCTCACTAAGTAGCTGAGGCTGTCCGCGAACCGCGATCCTCCAGGTCTCAGCCTCCCGAATGATGGGATTACAAGCATGCGCTACCACGCCCGGCTGCTAAGTAGGTTTTCTTGAGTTGATTTGTTGATTTTACTTGTTTTTTTTTTTTTTTTTTTTTTTTTGTCAGTACGGAGAATTGAACCCCAGGGGCATTCTACCTCCAAACTATATGCCCAGCTCTATGTTTTATTCCTTATTTTGAAACAGGGTCTCACTAAGTTCCAGAGGGTCTTACTAAGAAGCTGAGGCTGGCTGAGACCCTGAGATCCTCCTGTCTCAGACTCTCAGTACTAGGATTATAAGCATGTGCCACCACACCCAGCTTTTACTTGTATTCTATTGAGCTCACTTGTATAATCCCTGTGCTTGGGAGGTGGAGACAGGAGGATCGCGCAGGTTCGAAGCCAGCTGTGCTGGCTTAAGAGACCCTGTTTCCAAATAAAAATATAAAATAGGTCTGGGAGTGTAGCCGGGTGGTATAAGGGTTTCCAGGAACCCCAGTACCACCAAAAAAAAAAAAAAAAAAAAAAAAAAAAATATATATATATATATATATATATATATATATATATATATATATAATTTTTATTTTATTTTTTGTGGCCCTGGAGATTGATGCTACCTCTGAGCAACACCACCAGCCCTCTTTTATTCTTTTTTGAAACAGGGTTTCACTAAGTTTCAGAGGGCCTCAGTAAGTAGCTGAGGCTGGCCGTAAGCCTGAAATCCTCCTGCCTTAGCTTCCCAAGTACTAGGAGTACAAGCCTGTTTTGTTTTAGAATATACAATACATATAATTCTTTTTTTTTTAAAGCAGTACAGAGGATCGAACCCAGGGGCATTCTACCTCTGAGCTATACTCTCAGCACTTTTTTAGTTTTTATTTTGAAACATGGCTTCACTAGGTTACTGAGAGTCTCACTACATTCATTGCTGAGGCTGGCCTCAAACCTGGGAATCTACAAATTCTCCTGTCAAAGCCTCCCAAGTACTGGGATTACAGACATGTACAATCACACCTGGCTAGAATGCACATAATTCAGCCAGGCATGGTGCCGCATGCTTGTAATCCCAGCATTCAGGAGGCTGAGACCAGAGGATCGTGGTTCGCAGACAGCCTCAGCTACTTAGTGAGGCCCTCTGCAACTCAGTGAGACCCAGTTTCAAAATAAAGAATAAAAAAATAGGGCAGGGGGTGTAGCTCGGAGGTCAAAAGCCCCCTGGGTTCCATCCTCAGACCTACAAAAAAAAAAAAAAAAAAAAAAAAAGATGCACACAATTCTTAGGTACATCTTATTTTAAAATTGTGGTCAGAGTCCAGTGTGGTGGCACATGCTTGTAGTCCCAACATTCACGAGTCTGAGACTGGAGGATCACGGTTCACAGACAGCCTCAGCCACTTAGTGAGGCCCTCCGCAACTTAGAGACCCTGTTTCAAAATAAAGAATAAAAAAAAAAAAAAAAACCAGGGTGGGGGTGTAGTGTGGAGGTCGAATGCCCCTGGGTTCCATTCCCAGGCCCGCAAAAAAAAAAAAAAAAAAAGTGGTCAGTATGGTGTTGCATGCTTGTAATCCCAGGATTTGGGAGGCTGAGGCCAGAAGATCCAGGTTCAAGACCAGCCTGGACGCTTTATCGAGACCCTGTTCAAAAATAAAAGGGCTGAGGTACTAGCTTGGAAGTAGAATACCTTTGGGTTCAATCCCCAGTACCCCACACCAAAAAAATTGTGTTTATATTGTTTGCCTGTCATTCATTGATTCTTTGATTCATTCATTGATTCATTGATTCATTCATTCATTCATTCATTCATTGATTCATTCATTTTGTGGTATTGGGACGAACCCAGGAGGGTTTTACCTCTGAGTAGAAATTTATTTCTCACAGTCTGGTGGCTGGGAAGTCTTAAGATCAAGACACTGGCAGATTGATTATCTAGCAAGGATTTGTTTTGTATAACCTCACATGGTGTAAAGGGTGAGGGGGTCCTCTTGAGCATCATCTTTGAGGACATTAATCCCATTCATGAAGGCCCTGGAAGGTGACCTTATCGCCTTCCAAATACCCCCACATTAGGAATTAGGTTTCCACATTCAAATTTTGAGAGCAAGGCCTAAACATATTGTGTAGAAGAAAGGATGATGAAATTAGATCTCTTTGGGACTGGAAGAGGGGAAGGACTGACAGAAGTCTAGAACAGAGAAGGGAGGAGATAAGTAAATGAAGTCTTCATTTCCTCTCTCCCCCCCTTTCCTCCCTTTCTGTTTCCTTTGTTCCTGCATTTAGTTAGTGCCTGCCATAGCCAGGAAATAGGCTCCATACTGAAAGATGAAAAAATAAATTAAGGAGCTCGTGGTCTGGTTGGAGAGACATCTAATCTACATATATATATACACACACACACACACACACACACACACACACACACACACGTGTATGTATGTATGTGTGTGTGTGTGTGTGTGTGTGTGTGTGTGTGTACATTAACTCAGGGAGGTTCTATCTCTCATCTATAACCCCAGTACTCCCTTTTTGTAAAATATTGAAATAGGGTCTTGCTAAGTTACCATGCCCTGGCTTCAAACCTGCAGTTCTCCTGTCTTAGCCTCCCAAGCACTGGGATTATAGGCATGTGCCATCATGTTCAGCTATATATATTCAAAGAGTTCTGACAAAAATAAATATTAAGAGCTTAGACATCTTTCACAGGCAAATCAATAGCGTTGGTTGTATAGAAGTATTAATTATGATACTATTTCTTAGTCAGGCATCCTGGTGAACACTTGTAATCCCCATACTTGGTGGGCTGAGACAGGAGAATCGCAGGTTTAAGAATAGACTCAGCAATTTAGTGAGGCCCTCAGCAACTTAGTGAGACCCTGTTTCCAAATTAAAAAATAAAAAATAAAATAGGGCTGGGGGTGTAGCTCAGAGGTAGAGTGCCCTAGAGTTCAACCCTCAGATTCACAAAATTATTTTATTATTTAGTAATAATAATAATAAATAGTGATACTACTTTTTTATGGTACTGGGGGTGGAACCCAGGGGCTTTCTACCTCCAGGCTATACTCCCAGACCTGTTTTATATTTTTTTATTTGGAAACAGGGTCTCACTAAATTGCTGAGAGCCTCACTAAATAGCTGAGGCTGGCTTCCAACCTGTGCAGTCCTCCTGTCTCAGCCTCCCAAGCAAGGGGATTACTACTTCTTGAATCGCTATGTGCCAGACACTGTGCTGGGAGCTTTTGTATTTGTATGTGTATAGTCTTCTTAACACTCAGAACAGATTTCAAAGTACATATAAGCAGTTAATTTATTCCTATTTTACACATGAGGAAGGCATATGATTTAAGTGACTTGCCTATTATCACCTAGTCTGTAAATGCCTGAATCATATTTTGATCTGAGACAGGAGAATTGCAGGTTTGAGGCTAGCCTCAGGAACTTGGTGAGACCCTGTTTCAAAATTAAAAAAAGAGCTGGGGGTACAGCTTTGAGGTAGAATGTACCTGGGTTCAATCCCCAGTACAGAAAAATCCTCTCAAAACTCAGGTGGTTGGATGGATGGATGGATGGATGGATGGATGGATATATAAAACCGAGAGAGGTCATGTTTCAGAAATTAGTAACCTCTGACCCAAGTATTAAATGAAGCTCAACATGTTTGCATGTCCTGCTGTAAAATTAGGCACTTAAATTTTATTTCAACTAGAGTGAAAGAGCCTTGAGAACAGTAAATGGAAGCAGAACAAAAAGACTTAGGTGCTGACCTGCTTTTGGATAATAATTGCAATGACAGTTATTGCAGTATTCTAGGGACTTGATTTTTTTAAAAGTCTACCAGCCAGGTGTGGTGGTACAAGTTTGTAATCCCAGCATTCTGGAGGCTGAGACTGAAACAAGAGGATCCAGGTTCACAGACAGCCTCAGCTACTTAGTGACACCCTTTGCAACTCAGTGAGACTGTTCAAAATGCAGAATCAAAAACAGGGTTAGAGGTGTAGCTCAGATGTAAAACACCCCTGGGTTTTATCCCCAGTACTGAAGGGGGTAGTCTACCTGTCCCTTTTTTTTTTTTTTTTTTTTTAACAGGTCTGGGGATGAAACCCAGGGGCAGTTGACCTCTGAGCTACACCCCCTGCCTATTTTTTATTCTTTATTTTGAAACTGGGTCTCACTGAGTTGCAGAGGGCCTCACTAAGTAGCTGAGGCTGTCCACGAACCGCGATCCTCTGGTCTCAGCTTCCCGAATGCTGGGATTACAAGTGTGCGCCACCACGTCTGGCTTACCTGTCACTATTAGTGTAGAATGAAAAAAATGTAGTTGACTAATTCTTTAATATATTATTGATTGAGTTTAAATGTTTTTTTTAGCATCTATATTTATACCATTATTTGGATTATGGTGACTGGTAGGTAGGCTAAGTTTTTAAAAGATTCATTTGGGAAGAGATTGTCTTTACTACCTTAGAAAATAACCACATTTCAGGCCAGTAATACAAGATTCTGTACTAGTCTACTAAAGGATCTAAATGCAGCATAAAGTTTGTATATTTAAATATCAACTTTAACCTAAGGGAACTTATAAATCTATGTGCTAATGTTATGGTTGAGTTCCACTTCATAAATATATCTTTGCATTGGTCAAGGTGACTCAGTCTGGCCTCTGTCTTGGCCCAAATGTGATTCTATTTTACCACCTAGAGTTCTTGGGATATACTGATAGTAGATGATCCAAACATTGATTATCAGCTGTGTGCTTAATTGATAAATAGACCTGGTTAGATCATGTAGGCAAGGAGTTTAGCACTTAGAGGCTCCATGCTGTTCTAGTACAAAGAAGAAAGTAAGTATCTCTTCTCCCTAACTTGTTTATGTGTTGGGGGCAGGGTGGGGCAGGGGTGTAGCACAAGAGATAGAAGAAAGAGAGTGCCTCTGAGGAGTTTTATAGACCAGGTTGGTCTCAGTGGCTGCCCCCTCCCTCTCTGCTTCCTTGCTCCGTCCTCCTCTTCTTCTTCCAGCAGTTCCTAATGGAGATTGAACCCAAGGGCATTATCTCTGAGCTACACCCCCACCCCTATTTTATCTTTGATTTTGAAATAGGGTCTAAGTTGACTGATCCTCCTGTCAGCCTAATTATGACTGCCTTCTTCTAAGGTACTTTTGTCAGAAGCCATTAGGGATATGTACTGGAGTTTAATAAAATTAATGAAAATCTTGATGTGGTGACATATGCTTATAGTCCCAGTTACCTGAGAGGCTTAGACAGGAGGATCACAGGTTTGCAGCCAGACTCAGTTACTCAGTGAGGCCCTCTGCAACTTAGTGAGACCTTGTTTCAAAATAAAGAATTAAAAAAATAGGGCTGGGGGTGTAGTTCGGAGGTAGAATGTCCCTGGGTTCAACCCCAGTTCCACATAAATAAATACATAAACAAATGAATAAATAAACAAAATTTAACATAGTATAATATCTCTGCCCGCACTTATGCTAACAGTTGTACCCTAACAGCAGCAAGTCGCCAGCAAATCATTTTGTCGGGTCTCAAAGCAGAGAAATAAAAATATGATGTATAGTTTACCTCAGGGATCCTGTTCATGGTCATGGGGTACTTTTAGAATCTTTTGCCGCCTTCAGGCTGGTTGTCTCATCAGGTTCAGAATTCTTTAGTGGCACTGGGGATGGAACCCTGAGATATTCTTCCTCCACACAGTACTCCTAGTCCTATTTCTGATTTTTGAAACAGGGTCTTGCTAAGTTTCATTCCTTTTCTTTTCTTTCTCTCCTTCCTTCCTTCCTTCCTTTGTACTGGGGGTGGAACCCAGGGGCTTTTCTACCTCCGGGCTATACTCCCAGACCTATTTTATATTTTATTTGGAAACAGGGTCTCACTAAGTTGCTAAGAACCTCACTAAGTAGCTGAGGCTGGCTTCGAACCTGTGCAATCCTCCTGTCTCAGCCTTCCACATGCTGGGAGTACACGCGTTCATCACTATGCCCAGCTCTCAGTAAGTTTCTAAGCTGACCTCCAACCCGAGATCCTGCCGTTTCAGCCTCCCAAGTATTGGGATTACAGGCATGTACAATCATGCCTGTCTCACCCCAACCCATTTATTTATTTATTTATTTATTTATTTATTTATTTATATTTTGAAACAAGGTCTCACTAAGTTTCTGAGACTGGCCTTGAACCTGTGATACTCCTGTCTCAGCCTCCCAAGTACTGGGATTAAAGGAGTTTGCTACCATGCCTGGCATTTAAATTTTTCTTTTATTGGATTAGTTGTGCTTTTCTTGGTTCCACATAAATAAAGCTGAGTAGGTTATGGTGATACCAGATATTACATGTTTTATTATGCTGCATACTTGTAGCTTTATTTTTTATCCCTGTGTTTATGAGTAAGATTATTTTTACTTTTTTTTATACTGAAGATTGAATCCAGAGGCATTTTACCTCCAAGCTATACCCCTATCTCTTTTTATTTTTTGTTTTGAAACAGGGTCTCATTAAATTGTTGAGGGTCTTGTTAAGTTGCTGAGGCAGATCTTCAACTGTGATCCTCCTGTTTGAGCCAGCCAAGTACTAAGATTACAGGTGTACACCTCCATTCCCGGCTTGTTTTTTTTTTTTTTTTCTTTCTTCTTATTTTGAAACAAGGTCTTGTTAGGCTGCTGAGTTTTGCTAAGTTTCCAAGGCCCTTCCAAAAACTGGGAATACAGGTGTGCACAACCACCCTGACCTACTTACTTTGAAAGTAGAACACTTGATATGTTATAAAGTGGTAAGTTGAGGTTTTGAATAACAGGGTTTTGTTTCAGTTTTGCCACTTCACTTTGTCCAGCCTGTGGCTTGTTTTCTTCTGTTAAAATGCATGAATGATACTTCCTATCCTGCCAGTTTCTAAGTATTGCTGAGTATTAGATGGGATTATGGATATAAAAGCACTTGTAATTGGTTAAAGCAGTTTAAATGTAAGCAAATATTGCATCTTAACTTTTCCTCCCTTTTTCTTATAGGTAGTGTTGGTGCTTCTTTTCAGTGCCAGTCCATCCATCACGACCACATTTGTCATGATGACAGTGACAAGGTGAGGTTTGTGTTGATGTCTACTATCATGAAAATGAATGCCACCCTTATATTACTGTATTCACTTGCATAACTCAGTACATGGAGCTTAGATAGTGACTTGATGGGCACAGTGTTGATGGAGAGGACTTTGCTAGTTTGCGTCAGATTATTAGATTGCTCTAGAAAACCTGAGGATAATTCCTCAGTAAGAGGTAGGCTTGATTCTAATTAGATTTCCATTTCCCTATTTCTGTCTCTCTACTTCTGCTGCACAGCCTGGTGATACATGGACTTATGCTGTTCAACTTAAAGCTATTTCAGCAACTCATTTGTTTCTAGCTAGAAATATCTTAGACATTCCAATTTCTTCATTGTAGAATTGATTAATTATATTAAGCCATGTTTTCTTATACTTTACCTTAAAATTTTTTTCCCACTTTGTTTCTCAATCTCAAATTGAGAATGGGACCTGCGTGATTTATTTAAAAAAAAAAAAAAAAAAAAAAGCTGGGCCTGGTGGTACATGCTTGTAAATGCCAGGACTTGGGAGGTTGAGACAGGAGTATCCCAGGTTCGCAGCCAGCCTCAGCTACTTAGTGAGGCCCTCTTAAACTAAGTGAGACCCTGTTTCAAAATAAATAATTAAAAAGAGGGCTGGTGGTGTAGCTTGGTGGTAGATTTGTTTCATTGTGCTGATTTTTGTTTGCTCTTTTTAATCCCTAAAGAAACCCGGTTTTAGAGATTTTCCAGCACTCATTAGCATCTTTGATGGCCTAGCCCTTGCAGAAAGTATTTCTGTGGGCTGGATATTTGGAACATCTGGCTGCTGATCTGGATGGACTTAAATTTAGTCTTTTCCAGCATCAGTTTCCAGAGGCTTTACTCCCATTTCCTGTGTCTTTTATGCAGGAATGTATCACTCCCTTGCTAGTTTCCAATGCAGACTATTCCAAGCAATATTTTTCTCCATTGTTTTTATCAAAAATTTCCTCCCTTATCCTGTTGGAGCTAGGTCAAGAAATTGGTTGAACGTTGGGATTTTCCAAATGACTTTTTTTGTTCTGTGTGTTGGTCTCACTGTCTGTGAATTTCTCTCAGACTGATTTTACTGTTTTTACAAAGGTAGTGGTATGCTCATAGCATTTCAGCATCTTTTTTATTGTAATAGTAATCAAGAGGCATGGGTTTCACTTTTAACTACTTTTAGAGGCAAACTACTGACAGAGACTTTCAGAATATAGAGTTTCTAAAATTTAGTGTACCACAGAGTTTAGAAATGTGCACTGAAAAAAAAGAGTGATGATAGAGGGAAAAGGCAAAACCACTTTATGTCACTGAAAATACAAATTATTGTGAAGATGTTTTTGGGTCAGATATTTTGACTTATGCTTCTGTTTATTTAGGGAATAGAAGCCAAATCTCTAAGTCTTCAAGTCTAGGGATAAGATTTCTGTCTACGTCTGCCAAGTTTTTCCCATCTCTTTCAAAAGTATTTTTCTTCCAATGTCTCAACCTTTATTTCTCCCCCTCCCCCTCCCCTTCTACTTTCCCCTCCCTCTCCCTTCCTCCCCCCCCCCCTTCTTCTAATTCTAATTCTTCTTCTTCCTCGCTGAGGATGGAACCCAGCATTCTACTTCTGAGCTACATCACCAGCCCAATTTTATTCTTTTATTTTGAAACAGGCTTTCACTAAGTTGCTGAAGGTGGCCTGAAGCCTATAGTCCTCCAGTCTCAGCCTCCCAAGTACTGGGATTACAAATGTTCCACTACTAGGCCTAGCTGTTCAACATTTTTAAGAACAGACAAACCATTTTCAAAGTGGCTGTGCCATTTTATATTTCTACCAACAACATACTAGAATTTCCATTTTCCCACAGCCATACCAACATATTTACGTATTTTAGAAAATAAGCATTTCAGTGAGTCTGAAGTGTCATCTCATGTAGTCTTATCACATTTCCTTCTTTTTTTCTTTTCTCTTTTCTTTCCAATACTGGGGATTGAACCCAGGGGCATTCTCCCTCTGAGCTACACTCCCAGCTCTATTTTTTATTTTTGAAACAGGGTATCACTAAGTTGTGGAGAGCCTCACTAAGTTGTTGAGGCTGGCCACAAACCTGCGATCCTCGTCTCAGCCTTCCAAGTACTGGGGTTACAAGCATGCACCTCCAGGCCTGGTTTATCACAGTTTTGTAATGACTAGTGATACTGAGTGTTTTTTATGCTTATTGACCATTCCTAAACCATCTTTGGCAAATGACCTAAGTCATATATAGTCTTTGACTATGGATTTCAGTGCACAATTAAATGAAAAGTCAGTTAAAACCCTTTTTTATTGTTCTGTTCATGTGCTCAAAAATAAAAACAACAACCAAAAAGAAAGAAAAAAAATGGAAAGCCAGAAGTTGTGGCGCACACCTATAATCCTAGTACTTGGGAGGCTGAGACAGCAGGATCACAGGTTTGAGGACAGCCTCAGCAAGTAGTGAGACTCATCAACATAGCAAGACCCAGTTTCAAAATAAAATAAGGCTGGGGATGTAACTCAAAAGTAGAACTCCCCTGGGTTCAATCCCCAGCAACACACACAGCCCTCCCCATGTTCACAGTTATATGATTACATGTGTCTATTACAGAAACTGTGGAAATATATATAAATAGACTGTATCATAAGTAATATCACCATATTTCAATAGATAACCATTCTTTTGTGTTTGTGGGGGGATTGAACACAGGGCATTCTATATCTGAGCTATACCTCCAACCCAATTCGGTCTTTTATTTGGAAACTGGATAATGCTAATTTTCTGAGAGCCTCACTGAATTGCTGAGGATGTCCTCAAACCTGTGGTCCTCCAGTCTCAGCCTTCATAGTACTGGGCTTACAGGCATGCACCACCACATCTGGCTTAGATAACCAGTCTTTTGTGTGTGTGTGTGTGTGGTACTGGGGATGGAACCCAGGGGACTTCTACCTCCAGGCTACACTCCCAGACCTATTTTATATATTTTTTGGAAACAGGGTTGCACTAAGTTGCTGAGAGAGCCTCACTAAGAATCTGAGGCTGGCTTTAAACCTGCACAATGCTCCTGTCTTGGCCTCTCAAGTACTGGGATTACAAGCGTGCGCCACCATTCTTAACATAGCATTTTTACTTAGCATTCTCTCTGCATTCTCTATGTGGTTGAAATCAAACTAAATTGTTCTGGGGTTTTTGTTTTTTGTTTTTTGGTCCTGGGGATGGAACCCAGGGACATTTAGCCTCCGAGCTATGCCTCCAGCCTTATCTTTTATTCTTAACTCTTTATTTTGAAACAGGTCTCACTAAGTAGCTGAGGCTGTCCTCAAACAGTGATCCTCGTGTCTCAGCCTCCCAAATGCTGGGATTACGGCATATGCCACCATGCCTGGCTGTTCTGGTTTTCTAATGCTGTGTAATGAATTATCCTGAAACTCAGTGGTGCAAATCATGCATATAGTAGTATCTTTCATGGTTCCGGGATTTCCTGCGTTTAGCTAGATGGCTCTTCCTTAAAGTCTGTCATGCAGTTGCAGTCAAATGACTGAGACTTGAGTCATCAGGAAGGCCTCCTCATTCATGTCTGGTGGTTGCTGGCTGTCAGGTGGTACTTTCTGGGGCTCTCAACCTAAGCACTGTATATGTAGTCCAGGCTTCTTAACAGCATGGCAGTTTGATTAGAGTGAGTGTCCCCAAAGGACCTGGCAGATGCTGTATGGCCTTTTATGACCTCGATTTAGAAGTCACAACTCGTCATATCCAACAGTCTCAAGCCTGCTCGAATTCAGAGGAGCAACATCGCCAGACCACTGGGAGGAATATCAGTATAATGTTATAAGAGAATGTAGGATATTGTGGCTATCTTGGATAATATAATCCATTAGGTACACATGAAACTTCAGTTAAAATGGCTGCATAAGCTAGATGTAATACAGTATTCAGGAGGCTGAGACAGAAGGATTAAAGGTTTATAGCCAACCTCAGAAACTTAGCAAGGCCCTCAACAATTTAGTGAGATCCTGTTTCAAAATAAAAAAATAGGGCTGGGAGTAGAATGCCCTTGGGTTCAATCCCTAGTAACAACAACAACAAAAAGGCAAACTGGGTGTGGTGGCGCACGCTTGTAATCCCCGTGCTTGGAAGGCTGAGACACGAGGATCACACAGGTTCGAAGCCAGCCTCAGCTACTTAGTGAGGCTCTCAGCAACTTAGTGAGACCTTGTTTCCAAATAAAGTATAAAGTAGGTCTGGGAGTATAGCCTGGAGGTAGAAAAGTCTCTGGGTTCCACCCCTAGTACCACCAAAAAAAGAAAAAGGAAAAAGGCTGCATAATGTTCCATCGTAAGGGTATATGGTAATTTATTTAACCAATCAGTAATTGTGGAGTTGTAGGTTATTTTATTTATGTATTTATTTATTTATGTATTTATTTATTTATTTATTTATTTATTTATTTATTTTATGGTACTGGGGATGAAACCCAGTGGCATTTTATCTCTGAGCAGCAGCTCCAGCCCTATTTTTTATTCTTTATTTTGAAACAGGGTCTCACTGAGTTGCAGAGGGCTTCACTAAGTAGCTGAGGTTGTCTGCAACCATGATCCTCCTGTCTCAGCCTCCCAAATATTGGGATTACAAGCATGTGCCACCACGCTTGGCTGTAGGTCATTTTAAAGAAACTATTATGCATTTTTTAAATTCTTGAAATATCTACTCTTTAAGGCACTGTTGAATGTAGTAGAGAAAAGTTTGACAAGGAAGGTCCTTGTTCTTGTAGTGCTTATTTTTGTGGAAGGAGCAGAAAATATATTGAAAATGTAAACCAATAAGGAGATATTCTTAAGAGTATCTGCTATACAAATACTTGAGCAGTTGGCTATTCTAGTTTAAAAGTGGGTAAGGCCTTTAAGAGAGTGACATTTAGAGTCTGAATAATAAGAAAGAATAAGTCATGTCAGTGTAAGGGCCAAGGGCAAACATTCCAGGGAGGAAATACAGCTCTAAGGCCAAAAAGATTGGGAAAATAACAAGAAGGATCAAGTCAGCTACCACTGTCACATGTGCAAGCAAGGTGAATGAGAGCAGGGGAGAGATGAGAAATGAGGTTGGAGACATAGGCATAAACCAGATTATATAAATCTTTGTAATCTAGAGAAAAAAGTTAAATTTTATTCTGCTTGGTTTGGGAAATTGGAGAGGCTCTCCCCCACCCCCGCCCATCAAAACATTTCACTGGGTGACAGGCCACCCTGTGTGCACTGATTGCTCCCTGAAAGGCGCTCTGGCAGCCCGTGGTGTTGACCCATGCTGGTTGCCTTCTGCTCCCAGTATCCTGTTTCCAGTCCTGGTGTGCTGAGGTGTTGGACTGTTCTCTATGCAGGGGTCGTGTTATTTACTCCTGAGTCCCATTGGAGGTTTTTAAGCAAAGAAATGGCATGATCTGATTTATATTTTCCAACGATCCCTTTTGCTGCCCTGCTGAAAATAAAGCTATGGTAAAATACGCATAAAATAAGTTTACTATTTTAAGAATTTTGTGTGTGGAGGAGGTGTGGAGATTGAACCCAGAGACATTCATGTTGGCCTTTAAAATGTCCTTGCCTACTAAATTTTGTTTTCATTTACAAGACACTGTTGTAACAGGAGCAAGCAAGCAAGCAGGAGGTGATACATAAACTTCTTGTAGGTGCTTAAATTTTGTAAGAGTTTTACTACTTTAGGTTTTTACTAAAGGTTTTTGTGAGTAGAATTCTACTCAGGCAATACGATTCCTTCTTTCCTTCAGATACCAAGTCTTGGAAAGTCTATACCTGTGGCATAGGAAGAAGGGTGCTCAGTTTATCAAGATGGGCCATATGTCACACACATCTGTATGAAACAACTCAGATTAGGCAAAGCCCAAAAATTATATCATCAAGCCAGACATAGGGGCACACACCTATAATTTCAGTACTTGGGAAGCTAAGACAGGAGGATCGCAGATTTAAGGACAGCCTCTGCAATTTAGCAAGACCTTGTTTCAAAATAAAATAATAGAAGCCAGGTGTGGTGGCGCACGCTTGTAATTCCAGCATTCAGGAGGCTGAGACTGGAGGATCACGGTTCACAGACAGCCTCAGCTACTACTTAGCGAGGCCCTCTGCAACTTAGTGAGACCCTGTTTCAAAATAAAGAATATAAAATAGGGCAGGGGGTATAGTCAGAGGTCGAATGCCCCTGGGTTCCATCCCCACACCCGCCAAAACAATGATAATAAATAAATAAATAAATAAAATAATAAAGGCCTGACATGGTGCATGCTTGTAATCCCAGCATTTGGGAGGCTGAGACGGGAGGATCGCGGTTCATGGACAGCCCCAGCTACTTAGTGAGCCCCTTTGCAACTCAGTGAGACTCTGTTTCAAAATAAAGAATAAAAAATAGGGCAGAGGGTGTAGCTCGGAGGTCCAATGCCCCTGGGTTCCACCCCCAGATCATAAATAAATAAATAATAAATAATAAAATAAATAGGGTTGGGGGTATAGCTCAGATGTATAATGTCCCTTGGTTCAACCTCTAGCACCCCCTCCTCCCTCTCCAAAAAATGTATCATCAGTTGAAGCTGCTGTGATGACCTTGGTAGTTTCAGTAAGCTGGTAGCATTTAATGAATGTCAGATGTTAGAATGCTCTATAGCAGAATGTGTTATCCTGAGCAAGTTATTTACTATTCAGGTCAATGAGATTCAATAGGATACTCTAGAGGACTGAGTCTATCCCTCATCAAACATAGTGGAAGTAACAAGATGTTTATATGGTGTGGTCCACTAAGAGCATTCTAATATTCCTTGCATCTTAAAGACTGTCACTCATTTCCATTCATTCCTTTTCAGCGACTGCTTTCTCATTGTCCTCCCCACAATGAAGGAGTTGTCTTGTGCTTCTCTGTTTTTTAATCAGTGCTTATTACCATCCTTTATTTTTTTGAAGCACATATGTTAAGTATAATCCACTTGAATCCCTTTTTTACTGGCTTTTCAGGTTAGAGTGCCCTTATGTTCCCAGTTCTTAATGATTTGAACTGTTCTTCTTAACTGCAGTTGACCAGCTTTGTTTGGCTTTCCCCAGGTACTGGGATTACATGCATACACCACCACACCCCAGCTCCTATGTGTCTTCTGAGCATACCCTTCTTGCCAGTTCTTTGACCCAGGGCCTATTGGTCACCAACTTTCATAAGCTTTTGCTGTTCTAACCAATATCCCTTTGGCTCAATTTTGGCCCAGTTCCTAGGTTATTGCACTTAATAAAGTACAGTAAAGGCTCAGTGATTTAACAAATAGGCATTTTAACAAAGAGAACTTAAAAAGCACAATGTAAAATATGGCTGCTCTCAAAGTATACTAGCCCAAAGTTTGGCTTTAGGGTTTCTCCCTAGTGCTTGGCTTGCTATTGTTTATAGAGTTATCCTTTCTTTACACAGGTTGTTTTCCACTGCAAATTGACTTCAAACTACTTTTATTTATTCTTGGTTGGAATAAAAATTGGTACTGCCTTTAAGATGCATTTAGAATATAATCTGTGTTTTTTTGTGTTTTGTATTTTGTTTTGAAACAGGGTTTCACTACGTTGCTAAGGTTGGCCTGGAACCTGCAATCCCCCTGTTTCAGCCTCCCAAGTACTGGGATTATAGGCGTGTACCACCATACCTGGCTTAGAATTATCTAGAAAAAAAGTTTAAGCACATATCCTTTGAACCAGCAATTTTACTGCTAGAAATTTACTTTTTATGGCTATATTTTCAAATACATACCGAAGTACACATGTATACAGAATACATGATCTCTTTGCAATAGCAAAACACGGAGAACCTAAATGTAAGACAAGATTTTAAAAATAAGAGATGGCTCATAACCTAGATTTACATGTAGTTAACTTTTTTCTGTGCCTCGGGCTGTCCAGTGGATTTGGTAAAACTATATATAATATTAGAATATATTCCCTGAGATTAAGCTGATATTACAGTGAGAGTTATAGCAACTACAGTTGCTCCCAAGACGCTCTTTGTTCATCAGAACAAGAATGAGCAAGAGCTCTGCTTCAAAGGGTATACATAACGGTAGGCCTAACAGACGTGGCCTTACTTCCTCAGGGTTACTGTCTATTCATCCACTATGCTGTAGAGATCGACTATTCTATAATGTGCACCCATGGCTCTCCACCCTTCTAATATAGTGTGGGTTTCTACTTTTCTTTTCTGACTCCAATTATCCTAGGCATTTAGGTTTATTCATTCCTTCCTCTTAGTTCCTTGGCTGATGACTTTTCACCCTGAATTTGCTTTAGCCCCTTCACACCTTCAGTGGTGTAACTTTCCTTTATCATCCCAATTGCTACAGCGCTGTCCCTATTATCTCATATGCACTGTAGAAATGGCATCTTGCCATTCTCCCATCACAAAACCAAATAGCTGGCTATTTATTAAGGGTGGCTTTGGGTGGACTTGGATTTGGGTGGCCCTTTGCTGCCCCCTTCTGGTATTTAGTAGCTATAACTGGCAGCTGCTGCTAATACACATTTTCTGCTTTGACAAGTGTTAGCACTTCTGAGTGAAACTACTTATGCTGATTGTTTTAAATCAGGTTTTAGCATGCTTAACATACTTCTCAGTGAAACTTTGTCTTATTAAATTCTTTTAGCTTTTGGTGGAAGGAAGGAAACTTAGAAAGGAGAGTGATCAAAGCCGATTTTAGGGAAATTATTGAAAAACTTTTTTTTTTTGCCTTTTTCAGTATTTTTTCACTGCCCACTTTTCTCTGCCTTTGCACCTCATTTTTCATTGGGAATTTACCTATTGATAAAATGTAAGTAACTACAGCTGCGAAATATTTACATATTATTAATTGAACTAGTGTTTGAATATACAACATGTGCTAGACCCCTTGCCAGATTCAGTGAGAATCCTTGGCTTCAAGGAGCTTACTCTGCATTGTGCAGAAAAGTCAAGTAAATACAAAATTCCTAGAAAGAGTAATTAGTACTATGTTAGTACACACAATAGAGGCTACTAACTCTGGAATGGTGGTCAGAGTTGGAGTGAGGTTATAACCAGGATAGTAGGCAATAGATGTGATAGCAGAATGTGGCCCTATTCCTAACTCTTAACCAGAGGAGAACATTGTATTAGCAGACGTCAGGGACTTCCAGCAAGAAAGTTGTTCTCTATGCAACATCTTTGGCATTTTCCCTCTACATAAATGGTGTCTCGTCTGGACAAGTGATTCTTTATCTGTAGCTTTTTTTTTTTTTTTTAAGCACTGGGGATTGAGCCCAGGGGCAATTTGCTTCTGAGCTACACCCAAACCCTATTTTATTTTTATTTTGGAATAGGGTCTCACTAACTTGTGGAGTGCCTAAGCTGCAGAGGCTGACTGCAAACCTACAATCCTACTTTCTCAGCCTTACAAGTACTGGGATTACAAGCATGCACCACCATGCCTGGCTTTTATATCTGCAGCTCTTTGATCGTAAATTTAATGTCTTAAAATAGGAGATGGCCCTCCTATCTCTACATTCTTTACCATCCAGAATTAACCCAACATAGGCATCAGTGATAGACAAAGCAGAAATATGATCTTCCCTCAAGTGGCTTACAATTTAAAGGGAAATATAATAAATGTTTCAAGGTGTTAAGGTTACTGAGAGATGGTTTTCCAGAAGCAGAATGAATTTCAGGATGAGATCTTCCTTATGTATGTCCTGAGGTTGTGGTTATGCTTCCTTAGTTAGAAATAAAGAAGGCCAGGCGTGGTGGTGCACACTTGTAATCCCCGAGCTTGGGAGGCTGAAAAAGGAGGATCGCACAGGTTCAAAGCCAGCCTCAGCTACTTAGGCTCTCAGCAACTTAGTGAGACCCTGTTTCCAAATAAAGTATAAAAAATAGGTCTGGGAGTATAGCCCAAAGGTAGGAAGCCTCTGGGTTCCACCCCAGTACCACCAAAAAAAAAAAAAAAAGAAAAAGGAAAGAAAAGAAATAAAGAAAAGACAGAAAATCTGAGAGGACACGCAAAGAAATTTAATTTCAAGTACATTTGGCTAACCAATAAATTTTCCCAAACATTTAAAGAAGGCATAATAGTAATCTTAACTGCAGTGCTTCTAGAGAAGAGAAAAAAAGAGAATACTACTCCCTGATGCATTTTTCAAGGCCAATTGAAAATCTTTGTAATAAAACTTGCCAAGGATTTTTAAAAAATGGAAAATTACTACTAACCTCACTTGAGAACACAGATATTAAAAGCCTAAGCAAAGTATTAGCAAATCAAATCCACCAATAAGTTAAAAGGGTAATATAAGAAGACCAAAGTGGACTTATTGGGAATATAAAATTGGTTTAACATCCAATAGCCAATCTAATTCACACATTAACATCATCTCATAGATGCAGAAAATTTTGGCAAAATGTCCATTTATATTTTTTCACAATTAGAAATAGGCATTCTAATTCTGAGCTCCATCCCCAGCCCTATTTTTAATTTTAATTTTAATTAATTAATTAATTAATTTATTTATTTTTGGTGGTACTGGGGTTCCTGGAAGCCCTTCAACCTCCGGGCTACACTCCCACGGGCTACACTCCCAGACCTATTTTTTTTAACTTTTTTATGTGGAAACAGGGTCTCTTAAACCATTGAGGCTGGCTCCGAACCATCGCGATCCTCCTGTCTCCGCCTCCCAAGCGCAGGAATTAGAAGCGTGTGCCACCACGCCCAGCCCTATTTTTTATTTTTTATTTTGAAACGAGGTCTCAGCTGCAAAGGGTCTCACTAAGTAGCTGAGGTTGTCCATGAACCATGATCCTCCAGTCTCAGCCTCCAGAATGCTGGGACTACAAGCATGTGCCACCACGCCTGGGTAAAGGGACCTATTTTTTTTAACCTACTGTAAACCTCATACTTAAGTGTTATTGAGATACAGAATAAGAAAAAGACAACTTCTCATTCCATGTCTGTTTTGCACCGTACTAAAGGTTCTAGCCAGTTCAATAAGACAAGAAAATGAAAATGTGTTGAACAGTCATTGTTTTCTGCCAACTAGATAGAATTTAAACAGAATTGTATATATAAAAATCTCAAAGGAATAAAGTATTGTCATTAACAAATTATATAAAAAACTAGAATAACCGGGGGTTGTGGCGCACATTTGTAATCCCCGCGCTTGGGAGGCGGAGACAGGATCGCGCAGGTTCGAAGCCAGCCTCGTTGGTCTGGGAGCGTAGCCCGAAGGTAGAAGGGCTTCCAGGAACCCCAGTACCACCAAAAAATAAAAAATAAAAAAAAACTAGAATAAACCTATGGAACGAAAATAGGCAAGACCACAACAGAATACTGTGAAGCATTATTGAAAAAAAAAAATCAAGACTTGAGCGAGTAGTTGCTCAGTAGAAGTTCAGGAGTCACATTAGTTGTTAAAAGTGAACCACCTCAAAAAATTATATCTTGACTGACACCCTGTTTTCTGGCTAAGAAGTCAAAGACATTGGAGTACAAAGTTTAAACTATCCAACCGAGGGATGCAGCAGATCGTTTACATCTTGACAGAGAGTAAACTGACAGAGCCCTTGGCTAAGGTAATAACCATTTGAGAAATTCTCAAGGACTTTGCCTCACAAAAGGTTGGTTTAAGTGTAGAGGGATTCACTTAAGCTTGTGGATGAAGAACTTGGAAGAATTAAGAGACTTTTCCTTTGAGATTGGCACTTGAGGAATCTGCCTTATATAATTGGATAGCTCCCAAATGGTACTATTCCTTCCCCTCCCTAATTTCTTCTACCCCTTTCCCTCACATAGCTCATAGCCAAGCATGATGGGAAAGCTGTTTCAGAGTAGACCGCATTATGTAAAGAAGCTTTAAAAAAAAAACAAAAACTGAGAAATCCACAGTGGTAGGGTGGGAATTGTGAGGCATCCAGAGGTTAGAAATGGATGACATTGGATGCACCTAAAGGTGCAATTAGGATTTAACTCTTAACCATCAAGTGAAAAATCTTTAAAATGTGGGTAGTTATTTCCAAGCTTTGTGAGTCAGCTAGATAATTGGTCTATGTAATGAGGGCATAGAGCTGTAGTGAGGGGAATATATTCATATTATGTCTTCCTTCCAGGTTTCCTTCCTCCTAGAAGTATTGCTGGAACTTTGATTTAGCAGTTCCTAAAATACCTGTTTGGCTTTCAGGCACAGGTCGGGCTTTGGAGTTGAGTCCTGGCGCTCTATTGTGATATGGTAGACTAATGTACACAAGTAATTAACAAAGTATTAACTCATAAATGGAATGTACAAACAAAGTTTAGAGGGTCCTGAAACATCTTTTTAGTTTGGTCTCTCCACTTCTTATTGGAAGCAGCAGAGGCCCAGAGAGGGAAGTAGACAGCTTTAAATAACCAAAGAAACTACAACCTGGGCTTTCTGCTCTCTGGTCCTTAACTTTGCTTTACTGAGCTAAAAATCTGATCACCATCCTTGTAGGGATCATCTAATTTCTATCTGCTTTGCAAAGGCCACGCCTCTTCCATAATGTCCTTGACTGCCCTCTCTCATTCAGTCCGATGCCATTTAGCAATCTTTTCCTTGTATTCATTGTGGTTTTTATGGAAAGTCTTACTTCCTCTCTTAGATCTTGAACATGAACAGGAGTCAAGCCGGCTTCAATTTTGTCTTAACTTGTTTCATGCAGCCAGTGAAGTCTAAATAACTGTCAGGCTTATATGAGAGTCCCACTCGTTGGAAATGGCTTGCTCCATTGTGAGAAATTTCTGTCTACATTGATAAAAATTACTACCACCAGAACCACTTGGATACATATTATATCGTGAGAAGTAAATGACGTTACAGTTTGGCTGCTAAGTCTTGGAGTATTAGGCACTGAGTAGCAGCAGCAATGCGCAGAGCCAAAGAATCCCGGCGCGGAGCCCGCGGGGCGGGGCGGGGCTGCGCAGTGGCGCTGCGCGGGGCTCTGTTGCCGGAACTGGCTCGATGCGCGTCTGGACTGCGCGCCCCGCCCCCGCCCCGCGGGTGGAAACAAAGGGGGCTCTGCGCGCGGAGCCTGCCGTGGGGGAAGGGGAGGAGCGCTCTGGCGGTCTCGCGAGCTGGGCTTGCTAGGTTTGTGCTGGCGAGGTAGTGGGACGGGAAACTAGAGCCCAGAAGTGGGAGGTCGCGTGCTCGCGCACCTTGCGGCCTAGAGGCGGGGTGGGGGGAGCGTCGCCTGCGCGCGCAGCGGAGGGCAGTGCGCCGGCGCGGGGCCTGGCCGGTCCGGAGCGGGGTGCGGCGCGGCGGGGCGGGGCCCCTCGTGCCGCGGTGCGGGGCTGTGGCGGGGCCGGGCGGTTGGGTCGCGGGGCGAAGAGAATGGGGCCTCGGAGGCGTTAGCCGACTCTGGCAGCTTGGGCGTGCAGCTTTGGTTTCCTGGTGCGGCCTGTGTAATGGTGCCGGGAGGAAGGAAGCGCCGTGACAGCGCCGCAGTCGGAGCCCGGGTTCCGGGGTTGAGGCGGCTCGGGGACCGTGGAGCTGGCGAGCTGGCCGCTGGCCCGGCGAGCGGTCACAATTGGAGGCGGCGGCCCTTCGCGGAGCCGCGGGAGCAGCCCCGCAGGGCGGAGCAGCCCCTCGCAGGTACTGGCGGCTCTGGCCGGCGGCTCCCGAGCGAGGGCGGGGCGGGCCGGGCCGGCGGGAGCCTGCGGGAGCCGGGCGGCCGTTTAGTCCGGCAGCCCGGCCTCTTTGTTTCCCAGCAGCGGCGGGGAGTTGCGGTCGCGGCGCACTGCCCACCGCCGTTTGGCAGACGGCCGGGCTCTCAAGCGCCCTCCTTTTTTGCCGAGGCGCAGGTGTAATGATGTCACCTAGGAGAAGCAAAACCCGGTGGGAAGTGTCCTCTCTTCGCCTTCTGTTCCCGCGGGTTTCTGGACAGGCTGCGTTTTGTTCTCAGGGGATGGAAGTTCTTCCTTTCAGGACTGAAGAATGAGAGAGGTTTGTCTTTGAAGCGGGAGTTTATGGTAGATTACTCAAAGCCGAAGAGAATAAAGTTTTTCCTTTTCGTGCGTATGGTTTATAAGACGGAGCTTTTCTTAGTTGCAAAAAATGATGTATGCATTTACACAGTAAAAGTGTGCTAACCCTGCCATAAATAGAACTGAGTGTTTAAATGGAATCATACTTCATCATATGAATCGCTGTTTCTTTTCGCTTTAGTGGGCTTAACGTTTAAATGTATTCAGTGCTCACACATATCTGTATGTTACTGAGAACACCAAACCAGCTAGATCTTATTTAGCCTAGATTGTAGATACTATGTAGTAAACACTTTTTCTTTTGGGGGGGGGGTGTCTGTGGATGGAACCCGAGAGCATTTGACCTCTAAGCTATACACCCTGCCCTAGTTTTTTTTATTCTTTAATTTGAAACGGTCTCACTAAGTTGCGGAGGCTGTCCGCGAACCGCTATCCTCGGATCTCAGCCTCCTGAATGCTGGGATCACAAGCGTGCGCCACCACGCCCGGCTTAAAATTTCTTTAAATAGCAAGCAATCTTTCTGACTAGGCCTTCCAAAAATTTTAAAACTCATCAGTTTCTGCAGGAACACTTGAAATAAAAATAAATTTGTCTTCAGGAAACAGCATCTAGAGAAAAATAACTTTTGTAGAAATAACGCTGTAAGCCCAAATACGCAGGCGTCTGAAAATGTGTGGGAACTTGGAGCACAATTTAAATCAAAGATGAAATTTCTAACTTGAATTTTAACTTGGAATTATAGCACTTCAGACTCTTTATTTAGTTTCTCCTGTCTTACAAATGTACTAATGTAAATAATTTCATACTTTGAAAACCTACTGTCTGTTCATTACAGAGGTGCTTTAAAGTTAATTCCTTTAGTTTTTTAAGATTTCTGAAAGAACTGGAGGTCCTAGGCTTTAGTTGAATAAGTTCTGCCACACACCGGCCTTGTGGACCTCAGGGCCATTGTAAGATAGGAAAAAATTAGATTAATATGATCTGTGGTCCTTCCACCTCTGGTACCTTCTGTGGTTCCAAAAGGTAGTTTGTGGTTTTGCTCTTAAGTTTTAAATATCTATGCTGTTTTTAAAATTAATATCTATATATGTGATTATGTATGTGTATACATATATGTTTGTGTATATACATATATATCTGTTGTCAAGTATTAATATGGGTAGGAATTAATTTTTGAGGAAGAGTAAACAGGGTGGCATAATCAGATATAATCTATAGATTGTAGATTTATTGTCTCCTTGCCAACAGTATTGAATGAGAATTTTAGTATTACATTGCCAGAATGCTGCTTTTGTGCCCTTTTTTAAATCTTAGGTGAGTGGAAGATGTGGGTGAGAAATTTTAAAGATAAAAATCTCTGAAATGAGTAATGCGGAAAGACTCTTGGTCAAGATTATCTGTCTGCCTGGCGTGGTGGCGCACGCTTATAATCCCAGCATTCAGGAGGCTAAGACAGGATGCTCACGGTTTGCGGCCAGCCTCACCTACTTAGTGAGGCACTCTGCAACTTAGACCCTGTTTCAATTTTTTTTTTTTTTTTTTTTTTTTTTTTTTTTGGTGGTGGTACTGGGGTTCCTGGAAGCCCTTCTACCTCTGGGCTACACTCCCAGGCCTATTTTATATTTTTGAAACAGGGTCTCTTATGCCAGCACGGCTGGCTTCGAACCTGCGCGATCCTCCTGTCTCCGCCTCCCAAGCGCGGGGATTACAAGCGTGCGCCACCACGCCCGGCATCAAAATTTAAAAAAATAAATAAAATAGGGTAGGGGGTGTAGCTCAGAGATGGAATGCCCCTGGGTTTTATCCCCAGACCTGCAATATATATATATATATATATAATCTGTCTTCTACTTCTGATTTATTCCATCAATTTCTCTACCTTTCAAGCTGTCCCTGGTTGGTTTAGTTACGACCATTTTATAATTCATCTTACTGGGAAGATAATTGTTGATTAGTCTTGATTGTTTCATGGTGTCTGGGTTACCTAATTTTCTGATTGTTTTCCCATTAAGTACATATACCAATATGACAGCATAGTTCACTTCTATCTTACTGTGATTAACTTAGCTTGCTTTCTTTTTCTCTGCAGAGCAGCAGATGGCAATCCTGCATTTGGTCTAGTTGATTTACCAGCAAATAAATACCTTATGTGATACTTTATCAATCAAATGCTGCAACTCTGTATAGGAACTTAATGAGAAAGAAATTTAAATATATGAAGAAGAGGGACTATGTACACAGTCTCATTTTTCCCCAATTCTTGCATCTTTTCATGTTCCTCTGTTACATGTGTCTTGTTTCCCCTTTCTTACTATTTAATGGAATTCTGGACTGAGGAAAAGTTGGGGAGTCTTAGGCTATTTTTACCAACCTTAGTTTTGTTATGCCAGAAAAACATATATCCAGCCAGTTGTTTGCCTTAACTCAAGAATGGGGATAATTGTTTTTAGAAATGATGGTCACAAGCCTGGCATGAAGGTGCACACTTGTAAATCCAGCATTTGGGAGGCTGAGACAGAAGGATCATATTTCACGGCCAGCCTCAGCTACTTAGACCCTCACAACTCAGTGAGACCCTGTTTCAAGATAAAGAATAAAAAAATAGGGCTGGGTGTAGCTCAGAGGTAGAATTCCCCTGGGTTCAATCCCCATTACCAAAAATAATAATAATAATATTAGTCACAGTGCTGGGCACTAATAGTCATCCTGAGGTAGATAGTAACAGCTCTTGAATGATTTTCCCTATTTGCTTTTCAAAATTATTAAAGCAGCCGGGCGTGGTGGTGCACACTTGTAATTCCCGTTCCTGGGAGGCGGAGACAGGAGGATCGCGCAGGTTTGAAGCCAGTCTCACTGGCTTAAGAGACCCTGTTTCCAAATAAAAATATAAAAAATAGGTCTGGGAGTGTAGCCCAGAGGTAGAGGGTTTCCAGGAACCCCAGTATCACAAAAAACAAAACAAAACAAAAAAACAAAAACAAAAAACTAAAGCAGAATGTGGTGGTATACACCTGTAATCCCAGTACTTGAGAGGCTGAGAAAGAATCACAGATTTGAGGATAGCCTCAACAAATAGTCTCTCAACAACCTAGTAAGACCCTGTTTCAAAACTTTAAAAAATAAATAAAAGGATTGGGGGTGTAGCTCGGAGGTAGAATGCCCCTGGGTTTAATCCCCAGTGCCACCAAATATATATACGTATAATATAATAAACATATATTTCTTTTTAAAAGATAGGTAAACTGTGACAATTATATAAAGGTAATAGAATGATTTTTATCTATTAACACCTCTTTCAATCATGTTTCAATTCCCCCATTAGAGCTTTTAGCTCATTTCAGCTGGGTGCAGTAGAGCACACCTGTAATCCCAGGACTTGGAATGGAAGGCTGAGCCAGGAAAACCACAGATTGGAGACTAGCTACAATGTAGATCCTGTTTCAAAAAAAAGGTGCTGGATATGTAGCTGAGAAGTTGAATGTCCCTGGGTTCGATCCCTAGTAACAAAATCAAAAAGCTTTAGCCCATTACTCAATTCAGATTCATACGAAGCTTTGACATAGGGTAGAAAATCAGGCTATGCTATCATTTGGTTTGGAGATTATTCTTTGTGGATGGTGTGTACGTGTGTGGTACTGAGAATTAAACCCAGGGCATTCTACTTCTGAGCTATATCCCCAACCCTATTTTACCTTTTTTCTTTTTTTTCCCAGTACTGGGGATGGAACCCAGGGGCATTCTACCTCTGAGCTAAACCCCCAGCCCTATTTTTTTATTCTCTAGTTTCCTGAAACAGAGTCTCACTGAGTGGCAAAGGGCCTCACTAATTAGCTGAAGCTGTCTGCGAACCGTGATCCTCTGGTCTCAAGCCTCCCAAATGCTGGGATTACAAGCATGTGCCACTAAGCCTAGCCTATTTTATTTTTTATTTTTTTAAAACAGGGATTACTAAATTACTGAGGGCCTCACTAAGTTGCTGAGGCAATTCTCCTGTATTGGCCTCCCAGATTCTGTGATTAAGGGTGTGTACCACCATGCCCGACTTGAAAGATTATTCTTCCAACAAATTGTTGAATGTCTGCTATATGCTATATACTTTTCTAGATGGAAGTAACATTGTGTCAGATATGGCATATTGAGTCTTAGGTATACTTTTGTGGAGGTGTGCTCAAATTATCTTTGATTTAATACCTTTAATTATTAGAGAGTTCTTACATTGTCTTCTAAGGTAAATTTTACCTCAAATTTATGAGAGTCGAAGTATTTAACCCAAGACCAACCGTAGCATTTATCTGGTTTTGTGCCCCTTTCACAGTAGTATTTGTATTTTTATTAGTGGTACTGTTATTTTTTATAGTTTTTAGTTTTATTTTTGTTTTTAGTACGGGAGGTTGAACCCAGACACATTCTACTTACAAGCTACACTCTACCCCTATTTTATTTTTTTAATTTTGAAATGATCTTATTAAGTTATTGAAGGACCTCACTGTTGCTGAGGCTAACCTCAAATCTCCAATTCTCCTGTCTCAGCCTTGCATTTAACTGGGATAACAGGTATATTCCACCATTCTGTGTGTGTGTGTGTGTGTGTGTGTGTGTGTGTGTGTCAGACAGACAGACAGACAGAATGGAACCCAGAGGCATTCTACCTCTGGGCTACACCCCCAGCCCTATTTATTTATTTTATTTATTTATTTATTTATTTATTTATTTATTTATTTATTTATTTTAGTTTATTTTGGACAAGGTCTCACTGAGTTGCAAAGAGCCTAAGTAGCTGAGGCTGTGCACAAACCATGATCCTCCTGTCTCAGCCTCCCAAATGCTGGGATTACAAGCATGTGGCACCACACCTTTTTACTATTTTTTAATGGTTGTGTAATAAGAGTTCACCAAGCACAAGTGTACCATAGTTTTACTTAAATCCTTATTAAACATTTAGCTAACTTCTAGTTCTCTTAAATTGTTATTATTGCATTATGATTAATATTTTTATGTTGCTTTTACCTAATTTTAGAGTATAACCTCAAAGTTTATCTGATTAAAGATTACAGATACATGGCATGAATTTGTATTATTATAAATGACATATGAACACTTGTAGCATATAAGTGCTACAAGCATATAAATATTACACTTACTGTCCTGGAAATCAGACTGAAAGTCAAAGACCTTTTTTCCTGAGCACAGTGACTTTTCCACCATCTTAACTTTAATCAATCTTATGTCAGAATGTCACACCATTGTAAGATTTATTTCTATATCAAACATATAATTCACTTTTGTGTGTGTGTGGTACTGGGGATGGAACCCCAGGGGCTTCCTACCTCTAGGCTACACTCCCAGCCTATTTTATATTTTATCTGGAAACATGGTCTCACTAATTTGCTGAGAACCTTACTAAGTAACTGAGGCTGGTTTTAAGCCTGCAAGATCCTCCTGTCTTGGCCTCCCAAGTACTGGGATTATAAACATGTGCTACCATGCTCAGCTTATAATTCATTTATTATTGTTTATTTATTTTTTGGTGGGTCTGGGGATGGAACCCAGGGGCATTCAACCTCTGAGCTACACCCCTTGCCCAATTTTTTATTCTTTATTTTGAAACACGGTCTCACTAAATAGCTGAGGCTTTCCGCGAACTTCAGTCCTCTGGTCTCAGCCTCCTAACTGCTAGGATTACAAGCATGCACTACCATGCCCATCTATAATTCACTTATTAAGAAAGATTATTGATGCAAATTATAGGTATGTGTGCGTGTGTGCATGTGTGTGTATTACTAGAGATAAAACATAAGGGCATTCTACATCTAAACTATACTCCCAGCCCTATTTTATTTTTTTATTTAGAAACAAAGTCTGTTGCAGAGGACCTCACTAAGTTAATGAGGCCACCAGCAAACCTGTGATCCTCCTCTTAGCCTCTCAAGTACTGAGATTACAAACATGCACCACTATGCCCAGTTTAGGTATGCTTTTTAAACTGTCAATAAAATCTGTTTCCCACAAGATTAAAATTTGTCGTTGTGGAAGCAGCAAAAATATTTAGATTTTTTTAAACATTTTCGATTTGATGACTTCATTTTATAGATACTGAGATCTGGACCTGGAGGAGTAAGGACATGATAGAGGCAACAGAAAGCACTTGACTACTCATCTGTTGTTTCATTTCCCTTTTTATTTTATTTTATTTATTTATTTTGAAATACTGGAGGTGGAACCCAGGGGCATTCTACCTCCGAGTGACACCCCCATCCTTATTTTTTTATTATTTTGAAACAGGATCTCACTGAGTTGCAAAGGGCCTTGCTAAGTAGTAGCTGAGGCTGTCCTCAAACTGATCCTCCTGTGTCTCAGCCTCCCAAATGCTGGGATTACAAGCATGTACCACCATTCCGGACTCATTTCCCTTTTTTTATGAGTGATTTTCACCATCCCTGGTATATGCTGCTAGTAACAGTAAACAACCCCCTTCGTGCAGCCCCTCCCCGCCTCCCCCTCACACCCCCGTTCCCCTTACTGGCCAGTTTGGAGAATTTAGGCCTTTGAGCAACTTGTTTGGTAGAAAGTACAATTATTTAACACTAGCCTAGAGGCCATGTACCTGCAAATCCACTATCTGACCATTATGAGAAAAATGTAAATGAATGAAGAACAAAGCTGTCATCAGAAACAATTTTAGAAGGGACAAAATCTAGACAATGTCTCCTAAAATGGTATTTTTAGCACAATAACTGATGATAACACTCTCGAAGGAAAAGGTTAAATTGTCGGTTATATTATAGTTACCAAAACAGAAAGGTCACATTAAACAGATGTCCTAAAATAGGAAAGTATTGGTGCTTAAAAGGTTAAGATTTGCCAGGTGTGGTGGCACACGCTTGTAATCCCTGTGCTTGGGAGGCGGAAACAGGAGGATTGCACAGGTTCAAAGCCAGCCACGCTGGCTTAAGAGACCCTGTTTCCAAATAAAAATATAAAATAGGTCTGGTAGTGTAGCCCGGAGGTAGAAGGGTTTCCAGGAACCCCAGTACCCCTCCTCCCCCCAAAAAAAGTTAAGATTTTTTTGTAAACATTAGTTTTGTGAAACTTTTTTTCAATTATGCTAGGTTGATCATACAGTTATATGTAAAATAACCTTAAAAATAAGTTCTAGGCTGGGTATGGTGGTACATAGACTTGTAATCCCAAGTACCTGGGAGGCTGAGACTGGAGGATCTGAGGTTCTCAGCCAGCCTCAGATACTTAGTGAGACCCTCCATAACTTAGTGAGATCCTGTTTCAGAAATGAATAAAAAATAGGGCTGGGGATGTAGCTTGAAGGTAGAATAACCTTGGATTCAATCCTCAGTACTGCCAAAAAAATTGCTGGGCGTGGTAGCACACACTTGTAATCCCCGTACTTGGGAGGCAGAGACAGGAGGATCGCGCAGGTTCGAAGCCAGCCGCGCTTTGATATGATAGCATAGCCTGGCTGTTTCCACATAAAAAGTATAAAATAGGTCTGGGAGTATAGCCCGGAGGCAGAAGGGTTTCCAGGAACCCCAGTACCACCAATAATAATAATAATAATAATAATAATAAATAAATAATCCCTTGGGGATGTTGCCATGGCATTTTCAAGTGCAGGTTGCATCCTGAGTAGGCTGAAGTTAGAAAAATCTGTGTAATGCTCAACAGTTGCCAGACTAGACAAAAATACTATTGTATCTATGTTCAGGGGCATATAACTTCAGTAATTTTAACTAAGGGAGAATTAATGAAAACATATATCTAAAACAGTTTATAAGGGAATATGTTTATTGTTTTAAAATAACTAAGTAGGCCTTGTGGAATAGTCATTTATGAAACTTTATGAGAAGTTAGTTCCATAAGGCCTACTTAAATCTAACCAAACTAGATTATAAAGAATGTGACATTTAGTGGGGGAAAAAGAATATGACTTGTTTGGGGTTTTTTGTTTGTTTGTTTGTTTGTTTTTGTTTTTTTTTTTTTTGTACTGTGGATGGAACCCAGGGGCATTCTACCTCTGAGCTATACTCGCAGCCCTGTTTTTCATTTTTTATTTTGAAACAGGGTCTCACTGAGTAGCAAAGGGCCTAAGTAGCTGAGGCTGTCCACGAACTGAGATCCTTCTGTCTCCCAAATGCTGAGATTATAAGCATGTGCCACCACGCTGTGTTCCCCAAGCCCTATTTTTTATTCTTTATTTTGAAACAAGGTCTCACTGAGTTGCAAAGGGCCTCACTTAGTAGCTAAGGCTTCTTTGGTTATATCCTCCAGTCTCAGAATGTGACATTTGAAGTCTTAAACTAGAAGGTTGTTAAGTGAATTGAGTATGAACTTTAGTGTCTGGTAGACTTGCTTTCAAGTTATGATTTCAGTCTTTCTCTGAGGTATGTGGCTTTAAGTCATTTAAACCTGATGTACAGGGTGTAACATTGGTAATTCCAATTCAGTTTGTGGTATGTAGTTAGCTATTATCAGATTGAGGTTTTAAAAACTATTATAGTACTCAAGTAAAAAGTCATAATTTATATTTTTCATAATTAAATTGAAAAACTTTCCTTGAGTTTGATAAAATAACTTTTATTCTAGTTTTTTATATATACACCTTGTGTTAATTTTCTGTTGTTTGTAACAAATTGCCACAAATTCAAAATATAAAACCTCATCTTACAATGTATGTATCAAGAATCCAGGTATGAGGCAGGCGTGGTGGCACATGCTTGAAATCCCAGCATTGGGGAGGCTGAGACAGGAGGATTGCAGTTCTCAGCCAGCCTCAGGTAGTTAGTGAGGCCCTCTGCAACTCAGAGCCTGTTTCAAAACAATAAATAAGCCAGGTGGGGAGGCTGGGACAGGAGGATTATGGTTCACAGACAGCCTCAGCTACTTAAACCCTTTGCAACTCAGTGAGATCCTGTTTCAAAATAAAGAATAAAAAATAGGGCTGATGGTGTAGCTTGGAAGTAGAATGCCCCTGGGTCCCATTCCTAGTTCTGGGGAAAAAAAGGAAAACAATTTAGGTATGAGTTAGCCTCTAGGCCTTCTGCTCAGGGTTTTACAGAATGGAGCTGTGCTTTCATCAGAGACTTGGTGTCCTCTTTCAAGCCCCTGTGTGTGGGGAAGAAAGTGGTGGTTTTGATTGTAGAACTTTCCCCCATTTTCTTGCAAGCTGTCAACTGATAGCTGCTTCAGCTCCTAGAGGCCTCCCTCAGGTTGCTGCTATTAACCCCTTTGTGTGTCTTCTCACAATACTGCAGAATAATTTGAGGAGTTGGCAGGAGACCTTTCAGTTTCTTTCAAGTGCTTTCTCTGATTAGATCAGGCCCACCCAGGATCAATTTTAGAAGTGACTGACTTGAAATCTTGATTATATCTAGAAATATTCTACTTTGGCATATGGCTCAATCTAATCATGGGAAATCATCATATTCACAGTCCTGTCCACACATAAAATCAAGGAATTTTACAGGAGATACACACCGGAGGTAGAATCTTGGGGGAACTCTTAACATGGATAGTGGTCCTACCACATATATACATACATGAAGTATTTATGTTTGTAGTGTGCGCACTGATTTTGATCAAGCCCATCTAAGGTTTTGTCTCAGACTTTATAGGATTTGAATGTAGCTTTCTTCCACTGTTATTTGTGGAAGACTATTTGTCTTCCCTTTTAACAGACAAATGGAACTTCTGGTCAAAGAAAGCTATTGTGAGTACGAGAGGATATGCTTGCAAATTATTAAGGCCACAAGAGCCAGGATTGCCCATTTTTTACATGTAACTGAAGTCTTAAAGAGAAGTCTGACCCCTTGATTTCTCTTTCCCAGACTACTTGTATTAGCAATTTGTAGTACTGTTTAGGCACAACTGTTAAAGGCCAAGTGCCTGTATTAAAACATAATACAAAGATTACTTACTTTGCAAATTAAAAGTGTAAGGAGGTTTTAGAAAGATTATTAAATGTACTTAAAACAAGCATTTTGAGAGAGAATTGCTTTGAAATGATAAAAGCACTCAGATTGAAAAACCAGGAATTATGAAGTACATCCTTTTTAGGAAACCTTTTCTGAATCTTGCTCTCAGATCAACTCAGGATTCCTGTGTTCTAGCTTTTGCCTTACAGCATTTAAGTATTATACTATAATTGGATGCTAGCATCTGTTTTGTTTCTTAGTTAAAATAATCTTATTGAGGTTAGGATCCAAGTTTTATCTTTGTCTTATATAATTCTTGGCTTATGGGGGACAATCAGTAAATATTCCTTCATTCAGCAATGTTTACTGCATAGTGGTAGAGGATATGCACACATTCATGTTTGCAGTACAGAGATAAACTTTAGCTTATGCCCAAAATTTTTTGTATAGGTAACTAACAAATTCTAATATTTATGTATTTATTTATTTTTGTTCCTCATGTTTTGCTTTTATTCTTAGGAGAATCTTTCAGAGTATTGTTACTCTTGTCAGTGGTCATGGTTAACTGTTTACCAGACCTGTGGCAAACCAGAAACAAGTCATGAAAGGACTAGGAAAGTTATTACATTGGTGAAATTAATATAATGAGCATTCAATATCATGGTCTGTCCCTGCCTTTCTCTCTGGCTTCTTCCTGTCTGGCCACACTGAACATTTCACAATTTTGTAACTACACTACTGTATTTTTCTAGTTAACTGACCATATCTCTGGTGCCTATTATTATTATTAAAGTAGTAATATTGTGAGCCGGGTGTGGTGGCTGACGCTTGTAATCCCAGCATTGGGGAGGCTGAGACTGGAGGATCGTGGTTCACAGACAGCCTCAGCTACTCAGTGAGGCCCTGCGCAACTTAGCGAGACCCTGTTTCAAAATAAAGAATAAAAAATAGGGCAGGGGGTATAGCTCGGAGGTCAAATGCCCCTGGGTTCCATCTCCAGACCCGTTTAAAAAAAAAAAAAAGTAGTAATATTGTATGGTGGTTTACTTTTGTTTTTCTTTTTAACATATTTTTTGGAGACAGAAACCTTTTTCTCTGTCTGATTTAGTGTTTATCGTCAAATGGACACTTAAATGTAAGACTGGAAGAAGCAATGAAATTCTAAAAACAAGATAATGTTAAAAGTATGTGATATTTAGTATAGGGACAAACAAGTCTAAAAATCTTAACCTCCAAAGAGAATTTCACTGTTACATATATGGAACAGTTGATATTCATGATTTTTTAAATGCTGTAGATTTAATACATTTCTCTATGTGTTTAAGGGATTAACCCATTAATCAAGTCTTGGAACTATTTTCTCCCCCTTGGTACTGGGGATTGAACCCAACGGTACTTTATCAATGAGATATATTCCCAGCCTATTTATTTATTTATTTATTTATCTGTGGTACTGGGGTTCCTGGAAACCCTTCTACCTCCGGGCTACACTCCCAGACTTACTTTATATTTTTATTTGGAAACAGGGTCTCTTAAGCCAGCAAGACTGGCTTCGAACCAGTACAGTCCTCCTGTCTCCACCTCCCAAGCGCAGGGATTACAAGCATGGGCAACCATGCCCGGCTTTAATTTTATTTTGAGACGGGTTTTGTTAAGTCACCCAGGCTGGCCTCAAATCTGTGATCCTCCTGCCTTAGCCTCCCGAGTAGCTAGGATTACTAGCTGAATCAGCATGTCAAGCATTTAAAAGATGCAGTCATTTACTTTGGGCTTATAATCTGTCGTGTGTGTGTGTGTGTGTGTGTGTGTGTGTGTGTGTGTGTGTGTGTGTGTGTGTTTGTGTGTTTGTTATATATATACTGGGGTTGGGACCCAGGGGTATTCTACTTCCGAGTTACACCACCAGTCCTTTTTTTTTTTTTTTGGTGGTACTGGGGTTCCTGGAAACCCTTCTACCTCCATGCTACACTCCCAGACCTATTTTATATATTTTTTAAAATTTGGAAACAGGGTCTCTTAAGCCAGCAAGGCTGGCTTCGAACCTGTGCGATCCTTCTGTCTCCACCTCACAAGCGCGGGTATTACAAGTGTGCGCATTACAAGCGTGCGCCACCACGCCCCGCCTTTTTTTTTTTTTTTTTTTTTGAAACAGAGTCTCACTGAGTTGCAAAGGGCTTCAGTAAGTAGCTGAGGCTCTCCTAGAACTGCAGTTCTCCTGTCTCAACCTTCCAAATGCTAGGATTACAAGCATGTGCCACTAAGCCCAGCTTTGTCCTTTATTTTTTAAGAAAGTTTCTAAGTTTGTATTGAGTAAAGTGAAGATCTCCACAGTTAAATAAAAAGTTACTGTATATCATACTGTGTACAGTCATACACACACACACACACACATACATATACATATATATGTGTGTGTGTGTGTATGAATGATAGTTTATAGAAGTTTTGCCACAAATATTGTCCAATGTCTCATCTTCCTTATGATCATTTGGAAGGTTAACTAAAAGAATGAGAAAAACCATTAGTCTTAATCTAGGCAAGTACTTAGATTGTGTGTGTGTGTGTGTGTGTGTGTGTGTGTGTGGTATTGGGGGTAGAACCCAGGGGCTTTTCTATCTCTGGGCTATACTCCCAGACCTATTTTATACTTTTATTTGGAAATAGGGTCTCACTAAGTTCCTGAGAGCCTCACTAAGTAAGGCTGGCTTTGAACCTGTGTGATCCTCCTGTCTCAACTTCCCAAGCACGGGGATGACAAGCTTGCGCCACCACGCCTGGCTGTACTTACTGTGATTTTTAACATCAACTTTTCTTGATATGAAATCTGACCTTTAGGATTTTAGAATATACCAACAGAGAAGATACCAATAGGTATTTGGGGAACCAGAAGGACCTGGTGTTCTTGAGCTGTGCTTTTTTTCCTCAGTTTTCGTAAGACAGATCCATTGCCATAGGCAAACTTGTCTTCCTTATATTTTAATGTTAAAAGTTAATTTTTAATTTCTTTCCAGTTTCTGCTAACAGAATCATCAAATACTAAAAAATCCACTGTCCTTCATTGGCATGATTCTCCATGTTGGTGTGGCTAGCCATGAACTATCCTTTTCTTCTCCCTCTTTTTCTCAGATATCTCCCGGGGCCAATTCAGCACCTCTACCTGGCCATCCTAACAAGGTGATTTGTGAAAGGGTGAGACTTCAGAGCCTGTTCCCTCTCCTCCCAAGTGATCAGAACACTACCGTTCAAGAGGATGCTCACTTCAAAGCTTTCTTCCAGGTTCTTATATATTTACCCTTACCCTACACAGGGCTGGAAGTCACAGATACATCCAGATTGTTTCTAAGAAGGCTTGAAACACAGTTCTTAATATCTTCTTCTTATTTTTTGTTGTATGTGAGAGCAAGTATTCTTCTTAAAGGACTTCTTAGTATAACTTTCAGCCAGTTTTTCTGAAGAATGTTTGTCTTCTCTTGAGCTACTAGTAATTATTTGACCACTTAATGTTCTTGTTTTTGATCTTAGTCTTAATACTTGTCTTAATAAGACTTAAGTCTTATTCTTAATTAAAAAATATGTGAAGTGCATAGAAAAGGAAAAATGAAAATATTTTTAAAGCTATCACACTACTCAATTACTTAGCACCTAACATATATATATACTATAATATATATACTACTATATATAGTAATATATATTTCTAAGAAAACATGGCTATTTGCCTCATATCTTTTAGCACCTGTAAATAAAATGTGATTTATTTATTTATTTATTTATTTATTTATTTATTTATTTTGCGGTACTGAAGATTGAACCCAGGGGCATATTACCTCTGAGCTACATCCCCAGCCCAATTTTATTTTTTATTTTGAAACAGAGTCTCACTAAGCTGCAGAGGGCCTTACTTAGTAGCTGCAGCTGGTCACAAACCTGTCCTCCTGTCATCGCCTCCCATGTACTGGGATTACAAGCATGTGCCACCATGCCTGGCTTGTGATTTAAATAGAAGTATATATATGTAAGATGAAAACAGGAAAATAAGGTGTGAAAAAGATTAAAACCATCATTAGATTATTAGATTAGAATCTACTCACATAAATCACTATTAAACTTTCAGTCTGTACTTTCAGAGAATCATGTTTTAATAAGAGAAGTTCAGTGTTTCCACTGCCACAAAAGAAACCAAGTTAGTACAATTGTTTCTGGACAATAAGGCCTGTGTGTTTAGGCATACATTTGTGCATACGTAAACCTGGAAGGGATAGTGAGATGGTTGATAACCAAAACTGAGACTTTGGATAGAGGCAGCTCATTTTCATTTGTATGAGAGTGACAGGTTGGGGCCTAGAGCTAGTTGGGAAGGGAAATGCGTGTGACACATTAAACTGGGCATGTGAGACTTCTGGAGTAGCTGTTTAGGTGATCCAGGGCTCATCAGTCTGTTATTTCTTGTTAGAATGTGTGCCTGGCTTTCTGGTGTCATATTAAGTTTTTTCACAATAAACTAATCTAGCTCTAGATGTGGAAATAGGCTTTTAAAAAAATCACTGAGGTATACCTAATTACATCCACTTACAGGCAGAGCAGGAACTCATCCAGCTTTAGCTCTTTCTAGTCTAGTATATGGTACTGCTTTAAATGGCAACAGGTATTTCTGTAAACACTGTATAGTATATGTTATGAGGTATTGTTTGTTATCTGATGTAGCATCAGTCTGGGACAGCTTGATATTTAGTAGCTGGAAGATAGGTAAGAAAGGTGTGGGGGAGGTGCTGGGGGTTGAATCCAGGGACATTCTACCTCTGAGCTACACTCTCAGCCCTGCTTTATTTTCTTTTAGTTTGAAACAGGTCTCACTAAGTTGCAGAGGGTCTCACTAAGTTGCTGAGGCTGGCTGTGAACCTGTGATCCTCCAGTCATAGCTTCCTAGGTACTGGGATTACAGGCATAAACCACTGTCCTGGCTGCTAAGGAGGAAATTGACTTAATCCCCTTACTACTGCCACCAGTAACAGTTATTTTAAGTTTTCTCTATTCTCCATATTCCCTTTGAGTCTTAAGGCTTTAACGCAACATTAATTTTAAATTAAAATTAAATTTTAATTTCAATTTAAAATTTTATATTTTAAATTTGGTAGTAGCTACCAAATGCAATAGATTGAACCCCATATTTCTAGAATAAAATGATGAAGCTAGAACTAACTTCATTTGAGGTTCTCTCTAATTTTATTTATTTATTTATTTATTTATTTATTTATTTATTTATTTATTGAGGGTCTGAGGATGAAGCCCAGGGGCATTCGACCTCCAAGCTACACCCCTGCCCTATTTTTTATTCTTTAGTTTGAAACCGGGTCTCACTGAGTTTCAGAGGGCCTAAAGTAAGTAGCTGAGGCTGTCTGTGAACCATGATCCTCCGGTCTCAGCTTCCCGGATGCTGGGATTACAAGCATGCACCACCACTCCCGGCTCTGAGGTTCTCTAATTTTAAAACAAAGCCCTGCCAGTGGCGCACGCTTGTAATCCCCGCGCTTGGGAGGCGGAGACAGGAGGATCATGTTGGTTCGAAGCCAGCCTCACTGGCTTAAGAGACCCTGTTTCCAAAAATATATATATAATAGGTCTGGGAGTGTAGCCCGGAAGTAGAAGGATTTTCAGGAACCCCAGTACCACACACACACACACATACACCCAAAACCAAAAATAAAGCCCTGCTCCCAGGGGAGACTAGAGGATTACTTTGCTCAGTTACTGACCTACCACTATTCTGCATAAAACAATGTAGATCTTTCTCAAAATCCTTTGAGAGACTGATAACTCATCTAATTATCATACCAAAGTCAGGCATAACTTTTTAGTTTCAGCTATGCTTCTCCTCACTGAAAACTTAATTACCATAAAAAGAAAAACCTGCACAGCCATCTCCTCTCCTCACAATGTTACTCCTGTAATGTGTTAATCTTTCTTATCCTTGGCTTTTCTCTTTAAGTATTTTCCCTCCCAGCCCTTTACTTTTCCTTATCTTTAGAATGATCGATTTTAAACACACTTACCTACTTTTTCTTAAAGCACCCTTTCTACTTTCAAGACTCCTCTCTTTTCTCAGAACATCACTTCCCCTAAATGTATCCTTCTCTAAGGGTAAATTTTTTTTTCCTACCACAAGCAAGGACTCTAAGGGAGCAGTCATAGAAGAATAAGAAAGTGTTGATCATTGTTGTTAAGTGGTGTGTGTATGTGTGTATGTGTTTTGCAGTACTGAGGATTGACTCTAGGGCACTCTACCACTGAACTATATCCCCAGCATTTTTAATTTTTTGTTTTGAAGTAGAGCTTGCAAAGTCGCACAGGCTAGCCTCAAACTTAACGGTCTTCTTGTCTCAGCTTCCCAAGTCTTTGAGGTGACAAGTGTGCACCACTGTTCCTGGTCCCTGTTCTATTTTTCTTTTCTTTTTTTTTTTAACTTTTATTGCAAGCAGCGCTGCTATAATAGTATATATATTTCTTGATGCATATTTATTTTAATGTTAATGTAAATATGTACTAATTGGTTTTGTGTATTTATTGCTCACAGAAGAGATATAGTTATAGGCATATATTTGTGGAAATATATTTTTTCTGGGTGTGGAAATGTACACATGATCTTGAGTTATTTGGGAGGCTAAGGCAGGAGGATCACAAATTCAAGCCCAGTTTGGGCAATTTAAAGAGACCCTGTCTGGATTTAAAGGGTACATGAGGTACCAGGCAACTTGGAGGTGGTGCTAGGCAGCTTGAAAGGGGGGGGGGGTCAGTCTTTATTTATAACACTGCAAAATAAGTAAACAAATATTAGAATTAGACTGTAAGTACCTACTATGATATTGTTTAAACTCCCTCCCGTCCCTGGCCCCAGCACTGGGGATTGAACCCAGCTATAACCCCAGCCCTTTTTTTTTTTTTTATTCTTTATTCTAAAACAGGGTCTCACTAAGTGTCAGAAGGCCTCACTAAGTAGCTGAAGCTGGCTGCAAACTTGCAATCCTCCTGTCTCAGCCTCCCAAGTACTGGGATTACAAACATGTACCACCATGCTCCACAAAACTCAACCTTTTAAGATACTTGGTTAGAAATTTCAGGATTAGATGTTTCATCGGTCCCCAAAACCCAATTTCCTCACATCCTTTCTTCCATCGCTGTTTTTCTTTTTTGTGTGTATGTGGGAGAAGAGGTACTGGGAATTAGCTACACCCCCAGCTCTATTTTATTTTTTTATTTGGAAACGGTCTCACTCAATTGCAGAGGACCTCATTAAGTTGCTGAGGCTGGCAGTAAACCTTCGATCCTCCAATCTCAGCCTCCCAAGTACTAGAATTATAGGCATTTAAGTTTTTAAATTTTCAGTTTTTTACTGTCAACCAATTCAGTGATTGTGGTTGAAGATAATATGTTTTCATAAAGTAATTAAGTGCATTGTAGAGGAACTTGAATTTCATGTCTGGCACAACCACTGATTTCAGAAATGTTTGTTGTCTTGTAATGACAGCTTATGTAATGGCATGTATTTTGTTAATTTGCTAAAGTTAATTGGGTGATTGAAATTTTGAAGACTTACAGAGAAAAATACTAGGTTTCTAAAAGAGGAAAATATTGTAAAAATATTCCACAGCAAATTTATGAGCATAATAATATTGTTACCAAAAACAGGAGCAAAATTTTTGTCTATAGAACTTTGTAGTTATTCTTAATTTTGTAAGGAAGATAATTGAGAAATCAGGAGGGAAGTTTTCTCTGAAAATTGTTGTAAAGGAAGACATGCCATAACATATCAAATCATTTTATGAAAAGTTAGCTTTGTCAGTGACCTCCATGTTGGTAAATGCAGTGAATGTACATAACTTCTCATTTGGATCCTTGAAACACTCTTCCTCTGGTTTCCATCACACTCTACCCTTCTGTCCTCTGGCTGCCCAGCATTAATGTTAGAATTCTCTGGATTCAGTATTAGGCTTTCGTATCACTTTATAGTCATGAGCTCCATTACCATTTTTGGTGAAAGACGGACCACATATGTGACAATGACAACACTGGTTCTGTAAGATTGTATGGAACTGAAAAATGATTTTTGCCTAATGACATAGCTGTTGTAATGACCTAGTGCAATGCATTACTTGTGTTTATGGTGATGCCAATGTAAACCTACTACACTTCCAGTTATATAAAAGCATCACACATACAATTATGTTTGGTACATAATACTTGATCCTGATTATAAGTGACTATGCTTATAATCAGGTTTGTGTATTTATATATACTGTATTTTCAATTATTAGAGCATGCTGCTTCTGCTTATAAAAAAGTTTTTTATAAAGCCTAGTGTGGTGGCACATGCTTGTAATTCCAGCATTTGGGAGGCTGAGACAGGAGGATTGTGCAGGTTGGAAGCCAGCCTCAGCTACTTAGTGAGGCCCTTTGCAACTTAGTGAGACCCTGTTTCAAAAAAAAAGAATAAAAAATAGGACTGGAGGGTATGGCTCAGAAGTGTAATGCCTCCTGGGTTTCATCCCCAGTATCGCAAAAAAATTTTTTTTCCTGTAAAACACTGTGCCATGTTATACCAGCAGCACTGTCTCATATATTATGTTTACTGTGTCATGTGTGTGTTGGGGGGGTACTGGGGGCCGAACCCAGGGGCTTTTCTACCTCTAGGCTATACTCCCAGACCTTTTTTATACTTTATTTGGAAACAGGGTCTCACTAAGTTGCTGAGAGCCTCACTAAGCACTGGGATTATAAACGTGCGCCACCGTGCCCAGCTCTACTGTGTCTTTTGAGTACACCAAGAGCTCACATTAGCAGGACATAGTGGTGCACATCTGTAAACTTAGTACTTGCAAGGCTGAGTCAGGAGGATCACAGGTTCATGACTAGCCTCAGCAGCTTAGCAAAGCCCTGTGCAACTTAGTGAGGTCATGTTTCATAATTTAAAAACAGAATAAAATAGGGCTGGGGGTGTGGCTCAAAGGTAAAATGCCCCTGAGTTCCCAGTACTACCAAAAGAAATTAAAAATAAAATAGGAAGCCCAGCGTGGTTGTTCCAGTACTTGGAAGGCTGAGACAGGAAGATCACAAATTCATGGCCAGTCTCAGCTATTTAGGCCCTCCATAACTTAGTGAGACCCTGTTTCAAAATAAAGAATAAAAAAATAGGGCTGGGGGTACATCTCAGAGGTAGAATGCCCCTGGCTTCCCCAGTTCCGCAAAAATAAAATAGGGCTGGAGGTATAGCTCAGAGAAAGAATGCCTCTGGGTTCAATCCCAGTGTCATAGGGATGGGGGGATGGCATGTTTACTGATTGGCCTATACAATCTAGGTTGATGGCAGTACATTCTGAGTTGTTAGTACAGTGATGAAATCGCCTAACAACACATTCCTCAGAACATGTTCCCATTGTTATGTAGCATATGACTGTATAAACATTGGGGAATTTTGCCTGTGCCTGCAGGTTCATTAACCTGAGAACTTTCTATTTGCCAAAAGCTCCCTAATTTATATTTCTAGCCTTTGAGTTTCAGCTCTCTACAGAATACCTCCATGTCGGTATTTCAAAGGAATTCTTGATTTCAAATTGTTCTTAGTATCTTTTTTCCATGTTTTCATGTTTATAGTTCAGGTTTTTAACTATTAATCTGTATTTACAACCTAAAATATTACAGATATGTGATGAATAGAATCCAATACTCTGATAGAACTAAATGTAGTTATTAAAAACAGTGCAATTGTAGCATCAAGTTTTGGGGAGCAGAGAGAGAGAGTGTGTGTGAGAGAGAGAGAGAGAGCGCGCGCGCGCGCGAGAGAGAGAGAGAGAGAGAGAGAGAGAGAGAGTGTGTGTGTGTGTGTGTGTGTGTGTGTGTGTGTGTGTGTGTAATCCAGGGGCATTCGACCTCCGAACTATACCCCCTGCCCTATTTTGTATTCTTTATTTTGAAACAGGGCCTCACTAAGTAGCTGAGGCTGTCCACGAATCACAATCCTCTGGTCTCAGCCTCCCGAATACTGGGATTACAAGCATGCGTCACCATGCCCGGCTACCTAATAGTGTTTTGTATAATTAGAAATCTAGAATATTGCCAGGCATGGTGGCACACACCTGTAATCCCTTTACTTTGAGGAGGCTGAGACAGGAGGATTGTAGGTTTAAGGTCAGCCTCAGCAATTTATTTATTTATTTATTTATTTATTTATTTATTTATTTATTTATTTATTTTTTGGTGGTACTGGGGTTCCTGGAAGCCCTTCTACCTCCGGGCTACACTCCCAGACCTATTTTTTATACTTTTTTTTATTTGGAAACAGGGTCTCCTAAGCCAGCGCGCGCGGCTGGCTTCGAACCTGCGTGATCCTCCTGTCTCTGCCTCCCAAGCGCGGGGATTACAAGCGTGCGCCACCACGCCCGGCCCAGCCTCAGCAATTTAGCAAGAAAATTTATTTTGAAATTTTTATTTCAAAATAAAAAGGGTCAGAAGTGTAGCTTGGAGGTATAATGCCCCTCTGTTCAATCTCTACTACTCCCCCTCCCAAAAAACAAAATCAGGAAAATCTAAGACATAACCATTACTAATCTGTGCTGGTCTAAAACTAGCCGTGCAGACCTACCTTAACCTTAGAAAACTACTTTATAAATTAGGGTTCTGATTCTGGAATGTATCTAATGATAGTGACACAGCATCATACATCATTGGATCCTACTCATTATAATGGAATTGTTGGCGCTTATATCACTAGAATCCCTTCCCAAGAACTTACTGTACATAAAACATTTTCTCTGGGATTTCATGAAGAAAAAAACAGTTTATTCTCTCAGATCTACAGACAAATAGTACATGCCCCTAGAATATTATTTTATCTGTCCAAGAGATTGGATTTTATAGTGGAATCTTCTGAATTTGGGAGTATCAGAGCTATATAGCAAAGAATGAAAGTCCATGTGAAATAGGATTATGTACATTGTGTAGCTCAAGGGCAGTATATTCACCAAACTGTCAATTAGTTTTACTACTAGAAACACATTTTTTTGTATTATCAATATGGTTTAAGGCATAAGCTTTGGAAAATTAAATGAGATGATGTGTAGATAAAATTTTGTAAACTGTATTGTATGATCGACATATAAAATTTTCTACTGTTCCCTGGTTATGTCCTTCCAGTCCAAAAATAGGATATCTTGGTTATTCCCTACTAGCAACTCTGTTATTGATGATATAGAGTATGTTAGTTTTCTAATTGTTTTCACATTCATTATTTAAAATATATAAAATTGCTGGACTTGGAGCCGGGCGTGGTGGCACTCGCTTGGGAGGCTGAGATAGGAGGATCGCACAGTTTTGAAGCCAGCCTCAGCTTAGTGAGGCTCTCAGCAATTTAGTGAGACCCTGTTTCCAAATAAAATATAAAATAGGTCTGGGAGTATACCCCAGAGGTAGAAAGCCCCTGTGTTCCACCCCCAGTATCACACACACACACACACACACACACACACACACACACACACACACACATTACTGGACTTGGTTGTGCACACCTTTAATCCCCGTACTTAGGAAGCTGAGACAGGAAAAGCACAGATTTGAGGCAAGTTTCAGCAATTAGACCCTCAGTAACTTAGACCACATTTCAAACTAAAAAGCAGAATAATGCCAGGAGGTAGAAAAATAATGCTCAGAGATAGAATATTGTGGGTTCAATCCCTTATACTATTAAAAAAAGGCCATACATTTTTATTTTATAGTAATCCTTAGGAGCTTGTGTGTGTGTGTGTGTGTGTGTGTGTGTGTGTGTGTGTGTGTACTGGGGATGGAAATCAGCAGCCTTCTACCTCCAGGCTATACTCCTAGACCTATTTTATATTTTTTTGAAAAGAGGGTCTCACTAAGTTGCTGAGCCTCACTAAGTGCTGAGTAAATTAAGCAAGACTTAATACCAGAAACTAATGAATAGATCACTTTTCTTCACTTCCTATTCCGTGTCTTCTTTTTCACCCATGTGAAACCATCATAGCACAAAGAGAAGAGGAGAGGGACTTTTCTCAGCATCTTTCCTTATCTCTACTCTTCCTGTAATCCCAATACTTGAGAGGCTAAGACAGGAGGGTCACAAGTTCGAGGTCAGCCTGGGCAACTTACACTGTTTCAGAATAAATCGGGACTGCAGGTTTCCAGCTTAGAGGTAGAATGTCCCTGGGTTCAATCCCCACAAAAACAAAAAGCATTCTGGTACAAAGTTTTGTACCACAAAAACAAAAAGCATTGTATTTCCTATAAAATAAGAATGATGTTAACCCACAATTTCAACTTCTCTGAACATATATAAAACTTTATAGCATGATGGCACACACTTGTAATCCCAGCATTTAGGAGGCTGAGACAGGAGGATGATGGTTCACGAACAGCCTTAGCTACTTCTTATGCCCTTTGCAACTCAGTGAGACCCTGTTTCAAGATAAAGAATAAAAAATAGGACTCAGGGTGTAGCTTGAAGGTAGAATGCTCCTGGGTTCCATCCCCAGTACCATAAAAAAAAACTTTATAGCCCAAGTGCTTTATCATGTTGCCTTCTTTTTAGGCATCAAGTGTTTGTTTGTTTGTTTGTTTGTTTGTTTGTTTGTTTGTTTTCCAGTACTGGGAATTGAACCTAAGGGTATTCTACCTCCAAGCTACACACCCACTCCTATTTTTAAAATTTTCTTATTTTGAAATAGGGTCTCAGTAAGTAGTTGAGGTTGGCTGTGAACCTGCAATACTCCTGTCTCAGCCTCCCAAGTACTGGAATTATAAGCATGTGCCACCATGCCAGAATCAGGCATCAAGTTTTAGAATTAAAAGTTCATCACTGGGCATGGTGGTACACACTTGTAATCCCAGTACTTGGGAACCTGAAACTGGAGGATCATAGTTTCATCATCAGCTTCAGCTACTTAGTGGGGCATCCACAACTTATTGAGAACCTGTTTCAAAATAAAGAATAAAAAATGGAGCTTGGTGTGTGGCTTGGAGGTAAAATTTCCCTGGGTTCAACCCCCAGTTCAGCAAATAAAATTTTAAAAAAGCAAAGCTCATTATTATAGCTTGCATCAGACTTTGCACTGCTAGTATGTGCAGTGTAGGATACCTGTGAGAGCTAATGATCATGATTGCTGCTAACTTTTTTTTAACTTTAAAAGCCAGTGTAAAGCTGGGCGTGGTGGCGCACGCTTGTAATCCCAGGATTCCAGATGCTGAGACTGGAGGACCCAGGTTCGCGGCCAGCCTCAGCTACTTAGTGAGGCCCTCTGTAACTCAGTGAGACCCTATTTCAAAATAACAAATAAAAAATAGGGCTGGGAGTGTAGCTCAAAGGTAGAAAGCCCCTGGGTTCCATCCCCAGTACTTCAAAAAGCCAGTGTAGCTGGGTGTAGTATCGCATGCCTATAATCCTAGTACCTGGGAGGCTGAGACAGGAGGATCTTCAGGTTCAAGGCCAGCTCCAGCAATTCAGTGAGACTGTTTCAGAATAAAAACTTAAAAAGAAAAAAAGGCTAGCGTATAGCTTGGAGGTGGAATGGGTTCACTTTCCAGTTAAAGAAAAAGTCAGTATAGTAGAATGCATTATGGCACCCAAGTAATACCAGTTCTTGTAAGTCTGAGGTAGGAAGACTATAAATTTAAGGCCAGCCTGAGCAATTTAGCAAGACCTTTTCTCAAAATCAAAAAATAAAAAAGGCTGGAGTTGTGGCTCAGAGGTAAACCACCCCTGTGGTCAATCTCTTCTCCCCCCTCCACAAATCACTGTTACTCAAATCTGTTTTAAAAATATGAGATAGTTTCTGGTGCTCATATGTAGTTCATTTAGATCTTGTTTTGCTTTTTTTCTTTTTAATCAAAGTATCAAAACTTTAATGGTTATTTAACCATTTTTAAGTTTTGAGATTATCAACTAGATTTTTTAAAATTAAAATTAAGGAATAGCTGGGCATGGTGGTGCATGCTTGTAATCCCTGTGTTCGGGAGGCTGAGACAGATCACACAGGTTCGAAGTCAGCCTCTGGTGGCTTAGGAGACCCTGTTTCCAAATTAAAAAAAAAAAAAATATATATATATATATAGATAGATAGATAGATAGGTAGATAGATAGATAGATAGATAGCCTGGGAAGCCGGGTGTGGTGGCGCATGCTTGTAATCCCTGAGCTTGGGAGGCGGAGACAGGAGGATCATTCAGGTTCAAAGCCAGCCTCAGCTGGCTTAAGAGACCCTGTTCCCAGTACCACCACAGAAAGAAAGAAAGAAAGAAAGAAAGAAAGAAAGAAAGAAAGAAAGAAAGAAAGAAAGAAAGAAAGAAGAAAAAAAAAGAAAGAAAAGGAAAAGGAAGAAAGGGAGGGGTTAGTGTGGTAGGGAGAATTATAAAAGCTTACTTTGATATTCTGTGAACTATTTTCTGTTTTATTACATAACAAAATTGAATTTTATTTCTTAAGTATAGAAGGAGAATGACATAGTTTTTGGAATACCTCTGCTAAGTAAGTGTGTGTATGTGTGTGTGTGTGGGGAGGGGGGTGCTGGGGATTGAATCCAAGAGCATACTACCTCTGAACTATACCCCCAGCCTTATTTTTTATTTTGAAACAGGGTCTCACTAAGTTGCAGAGGGACTCACTAAGTAGCTGAGGCTGGCTGCAAATGGTGATCCTCCTGTCTCAGCCTCCCAAGTACTGGAATTACAAGCATGTCCCACCATGCCCGGCTCCTCTGCTAAATAATTATGAATAAATATGATCATTTAGCAATTTGCTTTATTTCTGCCAACTTAAATAATCAGTTACTTTATATGCTTATCTCTTAAAACCTAACATTGTAATATGTAACTCCATATAGTCTTTTGCTATTGTTCTGATAAGATTTTTTGTGCTTGTAGCAGGCATTGATTATTTTGAAACCAAAATTTGTACTCTTAATGCCCAAATAGAATTTGTAGGAGTAGATTGGAGATAGGAAAGATGCTATCAGGACCTCTATTGATAGCAGAGGTCCTATGTTAGGGGTTAGACCGGTTCAGGGGCCAGCGAGACCAGAACTGGGGCCTCCCATGAGACAAGGCCGCTGCTTGAGCCAGCGAGGTCTGGATCAGTCCACTGAGTAGCCAGGCCACTAATGGGACCATCAAGAGTGGGATCGGTACTTGCAACGCAGCATGCACAGAGAAATATCGCAGAAAATATAAATCAGACGCTTCTCTTAATCAGCAATAACTAGGAGGAAAAGGGCAACAGGAAGAGGTTGAGCTATAGAAAGGGCCCTATAGTGAAGCAACTAATGTGACCAATCAGAGGGTATGTAATACTGGAGGACAGAGCCTCTTTAAAACGCAGGAGGTACATAAACAAATGTATCAAAGTAAATCACCAAAGAAGTGTGGGATGGAGGGAGGGGGAGGGAATGGGACGGGGGCTGGAGGAGGGCTAATTGGATGATGTGTGCTTGTATATCCTCTCAAGTCTTGTACTCCAATGTGATTGATATATGACTACAACGCACCAATTTAAAAAATAAATTAATTTAAAAAAAAAGAATTTCTTACAGCAGAAAAAAAAAACATAAAGCAATATCAGGTTTTCCACTAATTTGTATTTTTGACAGTTTTGATGAAACTCAATTGGAAAATCAAATGGGAAGGGGGATCCTAGAGAATTAATAATGAAGATAAATGATCATATCAGTTTTATAGCTATACTGTGACCTTGAAAACTTGACAATGCCTCTATAAATGCTCTGATACTATAAGAACTAATAATCTAGATGAGCTGAATGTTTATCTGTTCTTTGTAAATCTTATTTATATAACCTCATTAAAAAATATAACAGCCTAAGCAACAAAAATAAGAGAGGCGTATGATATAGAATCATGTTGAGGGTTTGGCCTAATCCTAAACCAAACACTCAGCCGACAGTTGATGCTTAAATTATTAACTGGCAGAGCATAGTGGAATTTCTCAGGTGAATTAGATGAGAAAGCTAAGTACTATGTTAACGCTTAATGCACTCTTACATGCCTTATATGTTGTACCTGGCATTTTTATGATGACTTTTTTAAAAAGTTTATTTTTAATGTGATAATATATACTGTACACCTCACTTCCTCCTCTCCACCACTCTCACTTTAGCATTTCTGTTAGGGTTTTTAATTTCTATTGATAGTGTTTGTGTAATCTTTACATTTTTAGGATAAATATGTTTAAACAATTTTACATATGTAGTAGTGGGAAATAAGTCTTATTTAGTGAATTTATTTTATTGCATTGGCAGAGTGAAGATAGCCCAAGTCCTAAGAGACAACGCCTCTCTCATTCAGTGTTTGATTATACATCAGCATCACCAGCTCCCTCACCACCAATGCGACCATGGGAGATGACATCAAATAGGCAGCCCCCATCAGTTCGACCAAGCCAACATCACTTCTCAGGGGAACGATGCAACACACCTGCACGCAACAGAAGAAGGTTGGTTGATTATAACTTCTTAAAAATACTCATAAATTCTACTAATAGAAGAAAATTTAATTTCATTTATTTATAAATATATATACTTGTATATAAAAAACATTATAAGTTGTTTAGGATCCCACACTAAATTATAAGAGTTCATTTAGTTTGTAACTGACAAGTAAGGAATTTGAAAGAGGCTGAAGTGGTTTACCTAAAATCACTAGTTTATTTATGTCTTGCTGTTATCATTGTTTCAGTGCTAGGATCTGCCCCCTGCCTTTGTACATGCTAGGCAAGAACTGTATCACTAAACCACAATCTCTAGGCCATTATGTGTGAATTCAAACCTTTTAGTTAAAGACATTTTGTGGGCTAGTCTACAACCCTGATTTCTAAAAAAATTCATTGTATAAGTGAGTCCTGGCACACACTTATAACCTCAGTACTTGGGAGGTTGAGATAGGTTTGCAAGTTTGAGACTAGCCTTGGCAACTTAGCAATACTCCGTTTCAACATAAAAATAAGAATTGGGCTGAGTTGTAGCTCAGAGGTAGAATCTCTCTGGATTCAGTCCTCAGTTCAAACCCCAAAAGAAAAAATGCATTCAAATGCATTCTATAGTTTATAAGGAAATAATGGGGATCTTAGAAATGAGCTCTCTTGCCAGGCATGGTGGCACATGCTTTTTTTTTTTTTTTTTTTTTTTTAAACAGTACTGGAGATAGAACTCAGGGAAATTCTACCTCTGAGGTATACCCCCAGTCTTATTTTTTAATTCTTGATTTTGAAACAGAGTCTCGCTTAGTTGCAAAGGGCCTCACTAAGTAGCTAAGCCTTGCTGTGAACCACAATCCTCCTGTCTCAGCCTCCCAAATGCTGGGATTACAAGTGTGCACCACCATGCCTGGCTCAGCACATTCTTTGTAACCCCAGTACTTTGGGAGACTGAGAGGAGGAGCTTCAGAGACATAGTGAGGCCCTCAGCAACCCACAAGACTCTGTTTTAAAATAAAAGGTAAACCAGACATGGTGGTGCTCACTTCTAATTCTAGCATTCAGGGAATTAGACAGAAGGATCACAGTTCGTGGACAGCCTCAGCTATTTAGGCCCTTTGCAACTCAGTGAGACCCTGTTTCAAAATTAAAGAATAAAAACTAGGCCTTGGGAGTGTAGCTCAGAGGTAGATGTCCTTGGTTCCATCCCCAGTTCTGTAAAAATAAATAAATAAATAATTCCCCTGGGTCTAGTCCCCAAGAACAAAAAACAAAAACAAAAAAATGAGCTCTCTCTTCTCCACTCTATACCTGTCCCTTCTGTATCCTGTAAGGCAATAAGGAGCTTAATAATGTTTCTTAAAAAACTGTGGAGCCAGGCGTGGTGGCTCACTCTTGTAATCCCTGCGCTTGGAAGGCGGAGACAGGAGGATTGCGCAGGTTCGAAGCCAGCCGCGTTTCTAAATAAAAATATAAAATAGGTCTGGGAGTGTAGCCCAGAGGTAGAATGGCTTCCAGGAACCCCAGTACCACCAAAAAAAAAAAAAAACTGTGGAGCCTGTGATATGAAAAAATGACTCAAGTTGAGTTCCACTTTCAGTAGTCTTCTCTGTGGGCATTGCCCTTGTTTCTGAGGGGAATGCTTTTCTTTCTGAGTTTCTTCCTTTTTGGTTGTTGCCTGAGATCATGCATTTCTTTTTTTTCTTTTTTTTCTTTTTTTTTTGTGTGTGTGTTACTGGGATTCCTGGAAGCCTTCTACCTCCGGGCTACACTCCCAGACCTATTTTTACATTTTTATTTGGAAACAGGGTCTCCTAAGCCAGCATGCACGGCTGGCTTCGAATCTGCGCAATCCTTCTGTCTCTGCCTCCCAAGCGCAGGGATTACAAGCGGGCGCCACCACGCCCGGCATGCATTTCTTATTGTAGATCAGTAGTGTGAAATTGAGGTGAGATACCTTGTTTGCATGTTCAGAGTGTTGCTAATCAAAGGAAAGTAATAACCTTGAGTTTGGAAACTGTCATGGACTGCTTGCATACCTCCAAAATCCATATTTTGAAGCTATAGCTCTCAGTGTAGTTGTATTTGTGGGTTTGACCTCTAAGAAAGTAATTAAGGTCATAAGGGTGGGCCTCTAGTAAGAAAGATAGGATAGTGTCCTTATAAGAGCTCAGCCTCTGCCATGTACAGGCACAGTGAGAAAATGATCATCTGCAAGCCAGGAGGAGACCTCCAGAAACCAGTTATGATGGCACCGGCACTTTGAGCGAATATGATGCTATTTAAGCCACCCAGTTTGTAGTGTTTTGTTATGGCATCCTGAGCAGATTAGCACAGAAGAGATTTTTTTTTGTGTGTGGGTCTGGGGACGGAACCCCAGGGGCATTCGACCTCTGAGCTACACCCCCTGCCCTATTATTTATTCTTTATTTTGAGACAGCGTCTCACTAAGTTGCAGAGGGCCTCACTAAGTAGCTGAGGCTGGCCACGAACCGTGATCATCCAGTCTCAGCCTACCACATGCTGGGATTACAAGTGTGCACCACCACGCCCGGCTCAGAAGAGATCTTAAAACCACCATTCTATGTTCCAAATAAGACACTGTGTGTGTAAACTATATTCTGTTGATATAAGACTTTTACATTACCCAGTACCTTATTAACTAGTTATATGGAAAATTTTAAGTAGTGTGCAGCTACCAGTCAAATTATTGTATAGCAGTTAAGTAACAAGCATGAGGAAATATGATTGGAATACCTGCTCTAGACTTCATATTTTATACTGACCTGTGCCATTCATTCAGAACATGTAAAACAGATATTTAGTCAAATAAATAATAAACACATCTGCCCTTCCCCTAGGTTAAAATAGAGCATTATGGATCCTTCAAAAGAGTATCATTCCTCTTCACCCCTAGTACTACCCTTTTTTTCCCCCAACTTCCTAGAGGGTAAACTCTGGGAATTTGCCATTGTTCCCTTGTTTGTTGTTTTTTGTTGGTTTCCTTCAACTTCTGAGCTTCTCCCCCAGACCTTGAATAAATGGGGGCATTGATTCGGAACATTAAATAGGCAAAGTAGAATTTAAAAATAAGTATTAGATGTACAAGAAAATATATTTTTAAAATCAATTAGAAGTCTCAACTAATAAAACTTAAAAACTTTTTAATGGTCAGATCAGAAAAAGTGGGGATTTCCTAGAATATAATATTAAACGGCAAAATGGAAAGTGTGAGAAAGTAAATTTAAAATATTGATACAGGACTACCAGTTCTAAATATATCTAATAACATTTCCATAATGAGGCAGTATAAGTAGAAGTCTCTTTATTTATTTATTTATTTATTTATTTATTTATTTCCATCCCCTTTTGATGCTGAGGATGGAACCCAGAAGCATTTTACTATCTACAGGCCCAACTCTTTTTATTTTTTATTTTTGAAACAGGATTTTGCTAAGTTGCTGATCTTGACCTTGAACCTGTGATCTTCCTCTTTCCGCCTTCCTAGTCCTGAGATTCTTAAGGCATGTGCCACCATGCCGGGCTCAAGCAGAAAACCTTAAAAGAAATAATACAAAGTTATATTTCAAGAATTGGGAAAAAGCTGAGTTCTGAGTAGGATCTTGGTGAAGTTTCAGAACATCTCAAGGATAAATAAAAATTCACAGCCATCCAGAAAGAAATTAAAACCAAATTAATCATAAGCTTCTTATTAGGCACTGGTTAAAGGGTGGCAGTGTAATAAGTCTTCAAATTTGTTAAATTATTTTTTAACTTTGAATTCTAACAGTTGATTTATCATTTTAGTATAACATCAAGATATAAGAGCATTTTTAAATAAGCTATCATACTATATACAGGAAGCAGAATGATTTTATATTTATTTATTTATTTATTTAGCAATACTGGGGATGGAACCCAGGGGCATTCTACCTTCAAGCTATACCCCCACCCCTATTTTTTTATTCTTTATTTTGAAACAGGGTCTCACTGAGTTGCAAAGAGTCTAAGTAACTGAGGCTATCCACAAACTGCGATCCTCTGGTCTCAGCCTCCCAAAAGCTGAGACAACCATGCGCCACCATGCCCAGTGCAGAATGATAAATTCTGAAGAAGAGTTCAGAACTATTGGTTAGCAACAAAAGCAGAAAAGATATATCAGTTTGAATGTGTGCCTACTGTTTACAAATAAAATACAAAAATATTTGAACATAAGATATGGGTATAGAACAAAGAAAAGTAAAAGTATATATCCTTCCCTCTCCAGGATTGTTAATTAGATGACTTAAGAAAAAAAAAAACTGAAAGTATGTTTGAAAACTTGAGACTAATCATGTTTTGTTTTGTTTTGTTTTGTTTTTGTGGTACTGGGGGTGGAACTCCCCAGAGGCTTTCTACCTCTGGGCTATACTCCCAGCCCTATTTTATATTTTATTTGGAAACAGGGTCTCACTAAGTTGCTGAGAGCCTCACTAAGTAGCTGAGACTGGTTTCGAATCTGTGTGATCCTCCTGTCTCAGCCTCCCAAGTGCTGGGATTACAGGCATGCGCCACCACGCCCCACAAGACTAATCACATTTGAATAGATAATATATAAAAGCTGGGCATGGTGGCGCAGGCTTGTAATCCCAGCATTCAGGAGGCTGAGACCAGAGGATCGTGGTTCACAGACAGCCTCAGCTACTTAGTTAAGCCCTCCACAATTTAATAAGACCCTCTTTCAAAATAAAGAATAAAAAGTAGGGCAGGGGGGTGTAGCTCAGAGGTCAAATGCCCCTGGGTTCTATCCCCAGACCCGCCCCCCCCAATCTAAAAAAGACCAAAAAGAGTGAGGCCAAGAGAAACGACTTTGTCTGCTATTTACATGTATGAAAACAAAATGACAAAGTAAGTTTCTTACACTGGTGGAAATATTTCAGCTGAACAAAATATTTGTCCATCTTTTATCAAATATTTCTTAGTAGATTTCTTTCTAGCCAGGCATAATAGCACACACCTGTAATCCCAGTACTTGGGAGGCTGAGACAGAAAAAGTGCAGATTCAAAGCCAGTCTTAGTAATTTAACAAGGCCCTTAGCAACTTAGTGAAACCCAGTCTCAAAAATAAAATAGGCCTGGGGGAGAAGCTCAGAGGTAGAATGCCCCTGAGTTCAGTCTCTCCCACCCCTCTAGATTTCAATAATTCTGCTTCTTAGATGTTCTACCACAGAGGTATGCAATAGATATAATGAAAAGTAGGCAATGCAGAAAAGATAGGGGTTAAAATTATGAAGAGACTTTTATGTAAGCATGGGGACTACATCTTAATGATTAGTTTGAGAGCTATTGAAATTATTTTCAAGTAGAGAATAGGAAGTGACAAATTGTGAGGAAAAAATACAGATTAAAGGGGGCTTTTTTGTGTACTTCAGGTTTTTTTGTGGTGTGTTTTTGTACTAAAGATTAGAATGGGGGAAGGGGGGTGGTTTACCTCTGACCCACATACCCAGCCCTATTTTATTTTTCAATATAATTTTTATTTATGTAATCATTATTTAATAGTACATGCTTATTTATTTCATCATTTCTCATTCTTCAAAAGCTTTTAGAAAATATACCTATAATGATACATTATATATGATGTAATTATACATCATAATAAGGTTCAAAGTGATACAAACATACATGCATACAGTGCTTGGTGTGTTTCCCGGACTCTTACATGTTAGTGAGGTTAGTAGTGATACATTCACATATGGACATAGCATTACTCAAACTGGGTCATTCCTCAAGCCTCCTTTTTTTCTTTCCCTCCTCCCCTAGACCCTTCTGCTATTCTACTGATCTCTCCTGGTTTATTTAAAAATCCCTTTTGTTTATCATTTTCTTCTAGCTTCTGTATGAGTAAAAACATATGACCCTTGGCTTTTCTCTGTGTGTGGGGGGGGGGGTACTGGGGATGGAACTCAGGGACATTCCTTTATTTTTAACAGGGTCTCACTGAGTTGCACAGGGACTCACTAAGTACGCGAATCGCTATCCTCCTGTCTCAGCCTCCCAAATGCTGGGATTACAAGCATGCGCCACCACGCCCAGCTGACTCTTAACTTTGATACTGGCTGACTTCATTTAGCATAATATTCTTTGGTTCCATTCATTTTACTGCAAGTGACATGATTTTGTCCCTCTTTAATGGCTGAGTAAAATTCCATTGCGTGTAAATACCACAGTTTCTATGTTCACTTATCTGTTGACATATATCCAGGTTGGTTCCATAATTTGGCCCTCCACAATTTAGTGAGACCCTGTTTTAATATAGGGCTGGGATGTAGCCGAGAGGTAGAATACCCCTAGGTTCAATCCCTAGTATCACTAAATTATTTAAAAATAAAGGAATGGGAGCCGGGTGTGGTGGTGCACACTTGTAATCCCCATGCTTGGGACCTCTTTGAACACAGGTTCAAAGCCAGCCTCCACTACTTAGTGAGGCTCTCAGCAACTTAGTGAGACCCTGTTTCCAAATAAAATATAAAAGAGGTCTGTCTGGGAGAATAGCCTGGAGGTAGAAAGCCTCTGGGTTTCACCTGAGTACCACCAAAAAATAAAAAAATAAAGGAATGGAATGGATGGTAGTCTGAATGTATATTCCATTTTGATTCTTCTCCCCCCCCCCTTCCTCCTTCTCCTCCTCCAGGGATAGAACCCAGGAGGATTCTATGACTGACTCTGCTTCCAGACCAATTTTTTTATTCTTTATTTTGAAACAGGGTCTCACTAGTTGTGGAGTGCCTCACTAAGTAACTGATTTTAATGTGCACATTTGTTTTCATTTGCATATGGTAAAGACTTAGAATTGTTATGTCTTATTCTAATAACATCATCTTCTCAAATATTCTTATAGCCTGGTGTGATGGCACACACTTGCAATCCCAGCATTTGGGAGGCTGAGACAGGAGGATCCTGATTTGGGGACAGCCTCAGCTATTACTTAGGCCCTTTGGAACTCAGTGAGATCTTGTTTCAAAATAAACAATAAAACCGGGTGTGGTAGGGTGTGCTTGTAATCCCAGTACTTGGGAGACTGAGACAGGAGTATCAGCAGGTTCAAAGCCAGCCTCAGCTACTTAATGAGGCTCTCGGGAACTTAGACCCAGTTTCAAAAAAAAAAAATAGGAAATAGGTCTGGGAGCATAGCCCAGAGGTAGAAAGCCTTTGGGTTCCATCCCTTGCACCACAAGAATAATAAAATAAAGAGCTGGGGGCGTGGTGGCGTACGCTTGTAATCCCCGTGCTTGGGAGGCTGAGACAGGAGTATTGCACAGGTTCGAAGCCAGCCTCAGCTATTGAGTGAGACTCTCAGCAGCTTAGTGAGACCCTGTTTCCAAATAAAATATAAAATAGGTCTGGGAGTATAGCCCAGAGGTAGAAAAGCTCCTGGGTTCCACCCCCAGTACCAAAAAAAAAGAGAAAGAGAGAAATAACACTACATTACCCCCCCTCAAATACGGCTGAGGGTATAACTCGGAGGTAGAATGCCCAGTACCACCAAAAAATAAAATATTTTTATACATAAAAATATATTTGCCATATTCATTTAGATAGCATACATAGATTTATTTCTTTTTTTGTATGTGTAATATTGGGAAATAAACCCAGGAGCATTCTATCTCTGAAATACACTTGCAGCTCTTTTTATTTTTTTCTTGAAACAGGCTCTCACTAGGTTGCTGAGAATTTTGTTAAATTGCTGAGGATGGGACACAGGAGCATTATACCTCCAATCTACACCCCTAGCCCTATTTTTTAATCTTTCATTTCTGAAACAGGGTCTCACTGAGTTGAGAAAGGCCTAAGTAGCTGAGGCAGTCCAACAAAACGTGATCCTCTGGTCTGTGCCTCTCGAATGCTGGGATTACAAGCGTGTGCCATCCAGCCTGGCCTTGATGAAACTTTTTTTTGTGTGTGTATGGTACTGTGAATGGAACCCAAGGGCTTTCTAGCTCCAGGCTACACTCCCAGACCTGTTTTATATTTTATTTGGAAACAGTGTCTCAGTAAGATCCTGAGAGCCTCACTAAGTAGTTGAGGTTGGCTTTGAACCTGTGCAATCCTCCTGTCTCAGCATCCCAAGTACTGGAATTACAAGCTTGCACCACCCCACCTGGCTGATGAAACTTACTTAAATTTGTAACTTTTTAGAGCTGATGGGTAATCATAGCAGTTACTTAATACTTAACCTAACCTTAGAATATATATTTTTTTTTTCCTGTGGGTCTGGGGATGGAACCCAGAGGCATTTGACCTACACCCCCGCCCTATTTTTTATTCTTTATTTTGAAACAGGGTCTCACTAAGTTGCAGAGGGCTTCACTAAGTAGCTGAGGCTGTCCATGATCTGCGATCCTTCGGTCTTAGCCTCCCAAATGCTGGGATTACAAGTGTGTGCCACCACACCCAGCTAGAATATATTCTTGATAGGTAAACCAGGCATGGTGGCACATGCTTGTAATCCCAGCATTTGGGAGACTGAGACAGGAGGATTGTGGTTCGCACACAGCCTCAGCTATTACTTAAGCCCTTTGCAACTCAATGAGACCCTATTTCAAAATAAAGAATAAAAAAATAGGGCTGGCGTTGTCACTCAGTGGTAGAATGCCCCTGAGTTCCATCCCAGTACCGCAGGGGGGAAAAAAAAGAATATATTCTTGATAGCAACATTATAGTAAATTACCTTCTCTTTGACATTTACTATATTTCAGTCCTCCTGTCAGGCGCCAAAGAGGAAGAAGGGATCGTCTGTCTCGACATAATTCCATTAGTCAGGATGAAAACTATCACCATCTCCCTTACGCACAGCAGCAAGCAATAGAGGAACCTCGAGCCTTCCACCCTCCGAATGTATCTCCCCGTCTGTTACATCCTGCTGCTCATCCACCCCAACAGAATGCAGTAATGGTTGACATACATGATCAGGTACAGTAGCAGAATGTTCAGGAAGTAAGGTAAAGGTTACTGGGAGCTTATTGAAATTATTCGATTCTTTGTTGCAGAGTTCTTTTAATTTTACCTGAAATGTAGCCCTTTTAATTAAGTTCTTCATTCTCTTGAATTGAAATTTAAATTTCACACAGAATAAACATTCAAAGAAAAAAATGCCACTGAAAATCACAGTAGCATGAAGGAAGTTAAGAAACAGTCTTAACACAGGTAGTTTAAGATGTCAATGTAGAAGATTATAATTCACTGTTGAAGATTATATAAACCTATTTAAATGGTGAACAGTTTGACTTTAAAGATCCAATTTTGCAAAAGCTGTCAGTTTTTAAAATTGATAGAACACAATCATGCATATGTTCGTTTGCTTTTTATGGCTACTTTGTACCAAAACTAAAGTGGTCACATACCTAAAATACTCACTATCTGAACCTTTGTCACAAACCTAAAATATCACTATATAAACCTTTAAGAAATAATTGACCAACTGATACCCTGGTCTAGAATCCAGACCAAATGTTTCTCAGCATGTGATCTGAATTAGCTGAGTAGCAGCAGCAATACCTACACATTTGTTAGAGATGCAAATTCTCAAACTATACACTAGACCTACTAAATCGGAAACTCTGGATGTGAGACCAAGCAATTTGGTATGAGAGTCCGTCCAGTGAGTCTAATGCACAATGCAATTAGAAAGCCACTGTTTTATAATTTGGAGGAAGAACAAAGTGGGCAGAGTAGCACTTTCGATTATTAGAACTTACTATAAAGCTATAGTAATGAAGGCATTTATACCATAGTCAAATAGGCTAATGAAATAGGATATAAAGCCCAGAAATAAGCTAACACATTTATAAATGCTTTATATTTAATAAATGACTGCAGATGAGGTGATAAAAGCACATTTTTATTAAATAATGGTGTGACAATTAGATGTCCAAAAGAAAATGTGCAACTAGACCTTTTTACCTCAATCTATTCACAGAGGTCAAGTCTATGTAGATAAAAGACTTAAATCTTAAAGGCAAAATGGTAAGCTTTTAAGAAAGTAAAATAGAAATAGCTTTGTAGCCTTTGATAGGGAAGGCTTTTTAAATAAATAAGAGGAAAAGCACTAGCTGAACATGGTGGCACACACCTATAATCCCATTACTTGAGAAGTCAAAACATGCGAACCAAAAATTGGAGATGAGCCTCAGAAGCTTAATGAGACTCTCAGTAACTTAGAGATCCTGTTGCAAAATAAAAAACAAAATATGCCCCCTGGAGAGGATCAATTTCTAGTATCCCACCTAAAAAAAGGGAGAAGCCTAATTATATGGAAAAGTAATAGTAAATCATACTTAAAGTTTGTGTTCGTGTTCCCTGTCAGAAATAAATATATGTTCGTGTGTGTGTGTGTGTGTGTGTGTGTGTGTGTGTGTGTGTGTTTATTTACCAAGGATTGAGTCCAGGGGCATTCTATATTTGTGCTAAACCTCTAGCCCTTTATATTTTGAAACATTCTTGCTAAATAACTGTGCACTGACCTGCAACCTGTGATCCTCAGGCTCTCGAGTACTGGGATTATAGGCATGCGTCACCATGCCATGCTGGCTGTTCACTTAATTTTTGTTGTGTTTTGTAGCAATGGGGATGGAACCCAGAGGCTGAACTAAACCCTCAGCCTTATTTTTGTTTTCAAACAAACTCTCACTAAGTTAATGAGAGTCTCACTATTTGCTAAGTCTGTCTTCAAACCTGAAATTCTCCTGTCTCAGTCTCCAAGTACTGGGAGTACAAACATGTACACACTATGTTTGGTGGTTTTTTTTTTTTTTTTGGTGGTACTGGGGTTCCTGAAAACTCTTCTACTTCTAATTTGGAAACAGGTTCTCTTAAGACAGCGTGGCTGGCTTCGAACCTGCGTGATCCTCCTGTCTCTGCCTCCTAAGCGCAAGGATTACAAGCGTGTGCCACCACGCCTGGCGTATATTTGCTTAATTTTTGACAAAGATTTTAAAGGATTTTAAGAAGGGAAAGAAAGATTTTTTTTTTAATTAATGATACAGGAAGAACTGGATATCCGGATGAATTTAACTTTGGCTTCTACTTAGTGTCATTTACAAAACTTCAAATTGGATTCTAGATCTAAATGTAAAAGATAAAATTGTTAATGAAAGATTATCCTTTTGAGATAATCAAGGATTTCGTGTGTGTGTGTGTGTGTGTGTGTGTGTGTGTGTGTGTGTGTGTTACTGGGGGTAGAACCCAGGGGCTTTTCTACTTCTGGGCTATACTCCCAGACCTATTTTATATTTTATTTGGAAACAGGGTCTCACTAAGTTGCTGAGAGCCTCACTAAGTAGCTGAGGCTGGCTTCGAACCTGTGTGATCCTCCTATCTCAGCCTCCCAAGCGTGGGGATTACAAGTGTGTGCCACCACACCTAGCATAATCAAGAATTTCTTGATCAGGATATAATAAGCACTATCATACTACACAAAGTAAAGCGTTATCATACTAACCTTTATAAAACACTAACAATTGGATTTTATTAAAACTAAAAATTTTGCAGGCCATGTGTAGTGGTGCATGCTTGTTATCCCAGCACTGAGGCTGAGACAGGAGAATCGCACAGGTTCGAAGCCAGCCTCAGCTACTTAGTGAGGCTCTTGGCAACTTAATGAGACTCTTGTTTTCAAATAAAGTATAAAATAGGGCCGGGCGTGATAGCGCACACTTGTAATCCCAGCATTCGGGAGGCCGAGACTGGAGGATCGTGGTTCATGGGCAGCCTCAGCTAGGCCCTCTGCAACGTAGTGAGATCCTGTCTCAAAGAATAAAAAATAGGACAGGGGGTGTAGTTCGGAGTTCGAATGCCCCTGGGTTCCATCCCCAGACCTGCAAAAAATAAAAAATAAAAAAAATAGAGCCGGGCGTGGTGGTGCACGCTTGTAATCCCCGTGCTTGGGAGGCGGAGACAGAAGAATCGCGCATGTTCGAAGCCAGCCTCGCTGGCTTAAGAGACCCTGTTTCCAAATAAAAATATATAAAAATAGGTCTGGGAGTGTAGCCTGGAGGTAGGAGGGTTTCCAGGAACCCCAGTACCACCAATAAATAAATAAATTAATTAATTTAATTAAATAGGTCTGGGAGTATAGCCCTGAGGTAGAAAAGCCCCTGAGTTCCACCCCTAGTACCACCAAAAAAAAAAAAAAAAACCCTAAAAATTTTGCTTATCCAAAAATAATATTCGCAAAGTAAAAAGGCAAATCATTGCCTGGAAGAAAACATTAACAATACCACATTTGAGATAGAATTTGGATGTAGAACTTAAAAAGAACTTTCATACCTAAGTGATAGAGCCATACAGAAAAACAGAAAAATTACTACCACAAAATTGAGACACTGGTTACTTTGGTAGTAGGGATGGGGAGTGGTAATTGAATTCAATTTGACCAGGAGGGAGTCCTTATGGAACTTAATAGGGATATTGGCGGTGTTAAAAAGAAATAGAGGACTATTATATTTCATTGATTATGAAATGTTATTATTTTATATTTTAATATCACTGAAGTTGGGTTGTTTCTCACAGTTAATAGAATCTTAATCTTGGTGTCAACCAGGTAGCAGTTGTAACAGTTATTAGTTGTTCATGGCCAGCACCAAAACTTCTATAGTTAGTCCATAGCAATTATGTAATTGCGTTTGGGAGAAAGGTGAGTTAGCATCATTCTCCAAGCAGAATTCAAAAGTAGACCAACTCTATGTAATAACAAACCTGAGTGAAGAATCTAACACAGAATAGCCTTCCTTTTGTTTATGGATTGTTTTAAGAAATGCCGCATCACCAACACCCTGGATGACACTGAGCATCTTATAGAAAAAACACTGTACTGTGTAAGAGAGAAAGTGACTCAGCGTAGGTGGGCTCTAGAAATGAAGTTTTTTTTTGTTTCAAATTGTTTTTGGTGGTACTGGGGGTGGAACCCAAGGGGCTTTTCTACCTCCGGGTTATACTCCCAGACCTATTTTAGACTTTATTTAGAAACAGGGTCTCAGTAAGTTGCTGAGAGCCTCACTAAGTAGCTGAGGCTGGCTTCGAACCCGTGCGATCCTCCTGTCTCAGCCTCCTAAGCACAGGGGTTACAAGCGTGCGCCACCATGCCCAGCTTGGAAGTGAAGTATTTTACTTATAACTTTTTATTAATATTCAAGTGTTATATGAACTCAATTAAAATTTTTTTAGTATATATGTATTATATTGCGTGTGGTTTTGAGGGTGGAACCCAGGGGCATTCTATCTCCGAGCCACACCCCCAGCCCTATTTTTTATTCCGTATTTTGAAACAGGTTCTCACTGAATTGGAAAGCATTTCACTAAGTAACTGAGGCTGTCCTCGAAACACAATCCTCATGTCTCAACCTCCTGAATGCTGGAATCCCGTGTGCCACCATACCCAGCTTCCTTTAGTATATTTGTGAAATTATTTTCCAGTTCTAGATTGAACCCAGGGTACCCTACCACTGAATTTGAGTGACATCTCCGGCCCCCCGTCCCCTTTTTTTTTTTTTGTGGTACTAGGCATTGAGCCGGGGCGTTCTGTCTTGAGCTCCATCCCCAGCCCTTTTAATTTTTTGCTTTGAATCAATCTCACTAAGTTGCTGAGAGTCTTGCTTAGGCTAAGGATAGCTTTGAAACCACAGTCTTCCTGCCTCAGCCTCAACCTCATAAGTACTGGGATTGTAAGTGTGCACCACCATGTCCAGCTATTTATGTATTTATTGTGGTACTGTGGACACAGAGGCATTCTACCTCTATTACACCTCCAGCCCTTTTTTTTTTTTTTTTTTTTTTTTTTTTTTTTTTTTTGGTGGTACTGGGGGTGGAACCCAGGGGCTTTCTACCTCTGGGCTATACTCCCAGACCTTTTTTATATTTTATTTGGAAACAGGGTCTCACTAAGTTGCTGGAAGCCTCACTGAGTAGCTGAGGCTGGCTTTGAACCTGTGCAATCCTCCTGTCTCAGCCTCCCAAGCGCAGGGATTACAAGCGTGCGCCACCACGCCTGGCGGAGGAAGGCAAATTTTGAAAAGCAAACTGCCAGGCATGCTGGTGCATGCTTGTAATCCCAGGACCTGAGAGGATAAGACAGGAGTATCGCAGGTTTGAGGGCAGTGTCAGCAAGTAGTATGATTTCTTTTTTTTTTTTTTTTTTTTTTTTTTTTTTTGCAGTACTGAGGATGGAACCCAGGGGCATTTTACCTCTGAACTACGCCCCCAGCACTATCTTTTAGTGCTTTTTTTTTTAAGGGGTCTCAACTAGAAGTATTAATGTAACAGTAGGCAGCTTATTCTCCTGAGGTTTTATTTTGTTTTTTTTTTAGAGCTAGTGATTGAACCCAGAGACATTGACCTCTGAGCTACACCTTTGGACCTATATTATTACTTTATTTGGAAACAGGGTCTCACTAAGTTACTGAAAACCTCACTAAGTTGTTGAGGCTAGCTTTGAACTTGCAATTCTTCTGTCTCAGCCTCCTAAGTCTTGGGATTACAAGTGTGTACCATGCCTAGCTCTTATGAGATTACCAAATCTCGTTGAGTGAAGGATTTAGTCTCAGTTCTGCTAGGATCATATATACTCTTGAAATAGCTTTCCTATACAAAGAAGACAAATATTCTGGTTGAAACTGCTAAAGGAAATACATTATGAAAATATGCAGCTGAGAAGAGAAATGAAATATCTAAATATTAATTTGTAATAGTTAATGTTGTATCTAAAGAGCTGGAATTAAATTTTTCTTTCCTAATAGCTCCATCAAGGAACAGTCCCTGTTTCCTATACAGTAACAACAGTGGCACCACATGGGATTCCACTCTGCACAGGCCAGCACATCCCTGCTTGCAGTACACAACAGGTCCCAGGATGCTCTGTGGTTTTCAGTGGACAACACCTCCCTGTATGTAGTGTGCCTCCTCCAGTAAGTCCATGCTTTATTCTCATTAGATCTTACATGTTAAGCACACAGCCCTGATTTGTCTTTGTAATGTACAACTCATAAATCCCTCTTTAGAATGACTTAAGTGCATCATATAAGCAAACAAAATTTAAAGAGGCTGTTTTTATAGTTTCACTTCCAAGTAAAAAGATGAATTTTACTGCAACAGAAATTTTAGGCATGTCGACACATGCTTGTAATCCCAGTACTTGGGAGGCTGAGACAGGAGGATTGTAGATTTGAAGCCAGACTCAGCAACTTAGTGAGGCTCTCAGCAATTGACAAGACCCTGTTTCCAAATAAAAAATAAATTAAATCCAAATAAAATTAAAGTAGGTCTGTGGGGTTGTAGCCTGGAGGTAGAAAACCCATGAGTTCAATCCTCAGTACTACCAAAAAAAAAAAAAAAAAAAAAAGCTGGGCATGGTGGTGCATGCTTATAATCCCAGCATTTAGGAGTCAGACAAGAGGATTGTGGTTGCCGACAGCCTCAGTTACTTAGTGAGGCCCTTTGCAACTCAAGTGAGACCCTGTATCAAAATATAGAATAAAAAATAGGGCTGGGGGGTGTAGTCTGGAGGTAAAATGCCTGTGCCCCTGGGTTCCATCCCCAGTACTGCCAAAAAAAAAAAAAAAACCACCTCAACAACATGATTATAGTAACTACTTAATAAAATTAGCTTTAAACCATGATTTAATTTTATATTATATATATATATATTTTTTTTAGAATATCTTTTGTCAATCCATATTCCTTTTTATATCAGCATTTTATCAAAAAAAGCTTGATAATGTTGGCTTAAGTCTCAGGCTATAGTATTTAACAGTTTATAGTCTCAGCACTTTCTTCCTTCCCCATACTAGGGATTGAACCCAGGGGTACTCTACCACTCGCCGAACTAAATCTCAGCCCTTTTTATTTATTTATTTATTTTTAATTTATTTATTTTTGTGGTACCGGGGGTGGAACCCAGGGACTTTGCTACCTCCAGGCTATACTCCCAGACCTATTTTATACTTTATTTGGAAACAGGGTCTCACTAAGTTGCTGAGGCTGGCTTTGAACCTGTACAATCCTCCTGTCTCAGCTTCCCAAGCTCAGGGATTACAAGCGTGCACCACCACACCTGGCTGGCTGGCTGGCTTGCTGGCTGGCTTATTTATTTATTTATTTATTTATTTATTTATTTATTTATTTATTTGTGGTACTGGGTATTGAATCCAGGGGCATTCTACCTCCAAGCTATACCTCCAGCCCTATTTTTTATTCTTTGTTTTGAAATGGTCTCGCTAAGTTGTGAAGGGCCTAAGTAGCTGAGGCTAGCTACGAACATGGCGATCCTCCTGTCTCAGCCTCCCAAGTATTGGGATTAAGCGTGTGCCATCATGCCCAGCTTAAATTTTTTTTATTTCTGAGACAGCGTCTTGCTAAGTTGCTCAGGCTTGCCTCAAACTTGCCATCCACCTGTCTTGACTTCCCAAGTCCTGTGATTACTAGCATGTGCTGGGTTTTATTTGTTCACTTGATTGGTTTTTGTTTGTTTTGTGGTCCTAGAGATTAACTCAGGGACATTCTTTCTCTCAACTACACCACAGCCCTTTTTATTTGAAACAGGGTCTCCCTGCATTGCTGAGGCTGATCTCAAACTTGCAATCTTCTGTCTCTGCTTCCCAAGTTCTGATATTACAGGCATGCCACCACAGCTGGCTTCTTATTGGGTATTAATGGGCACTTTGAATCCTGTGATAAAAATGGGGTTTTTAGATACTGATCTGAGAAGTTAAATGATTTGCTGAATGTCATAGAGACAGTATGGAAAAGCAGAGATTCATACTCATTCTCCTGCCTTTGAAGCTTATGCTACCAACTCATAACCCATCCAGAGGATCTAAATGATTTAACTAAGGCCAGAAAATGTCTTCAAAGCCAAGCACTTGGCAAAAAAATATGACAAAGTTCAAATGCCCTGGTCTGAATGTGAAAGCAGACTTCATATGTCATTGCTAATTTAACAAATTAATTTACCCAATCTTGTTTTCTCAGTAACAACCATTGTTTCAAACAAAATAGTGAGAGACAATAGAGCTTTTATTTTAAAAATTTTAGAAAGAAATTTCTACAAGATTAAAAAGCAAAGTTTCTTAGTATAACAGTAGTATCCACCACATCTTTATTATGTATGTTGTAGTGCTGGGAATTGGACTTAGGAGCACTTTACTACTAAGCTACACCCCCAGTCCTTTTTTTTTTATTTTGAAACATAGTCTTGCTGAATTGCTGGGGCTGGCCTCAAACTTGGGATCCTGCTGTTTCAGGCTCTCAAGTATTGGGATTACAGGCTGTGCCACTGTGCCCAGTTTCCAGTGCTTTTTTTATTTTTAAATGTGGTACTGATGTTGAAACTCAGTGGCGTTCTTAACCTCCAAGCTACACCTCCAAATCGATTTTTAACATTTTTATTTGGAAACAGGCTCTTGCTAAGTTGCTGAAACTTGCAGTCCTCTGTTAAGCCTCCCAAGTACTGGATTACAAACGTATGCCACTGTGCTTAGCCTTCTACTGCATCTTAAAGCAAGTAGAGATTCTGTTTTGGGGTAATATCCCCCATTTTATCAGTGTTAAAAAGACTAAAATAAAAGTTAGGTATTTTTAGTTATTTGGAAAATAAATATAAAATGGAGAATAAACTAGTTACTAGCCCTTACTAATAGATGCAAAAGTACATGTTATATTCTTAATGTAATTTATTTTATTAAAACATTTTTTGTACCAGGTGAGGTGGCACACACTTGTAATCTCAACATTTGGGAAGCTGAGACGAGAGGATCACAGCAGACAGCCTCAGCTACTTAGTGAGGCCCTTAGCAACTCAGTGAGAACCTGTTTCAAAATAAAGATTAAAAAATAGGACTAGGGGTGTAGCTGGGAGGTAAAATATCCCTGGTTCCATCCCCAGTACCGTGCCAAAAAGTAAAAACCGGGGAGATACGGTAATTATTTTTATCTACTGTATGTACTTTTTTCAATTAGTTTTATACTCTGACATTTTTAACCCCAAAAAATGATTTCTTTTACAGATGCTTCAAGCATGTTCAGTTCAGCACTTACCAGTACCATATGCCGCGTTCCCGCCCCTTATTTCTAGTGATCCATTTCTTATACATCCTCCTCACCTTTCTCCTCATCATCCTCCTCATTTGCCACCACCAGGCCAGTTTGTTCCTTTCCAAACACAGCAGTCACGATCGGTAGGTATTTCTACTTTGTCTTTAATTTTCTCGAAATGTTTAGAATCCAGATTAATTTAGTAGATGTAAGTTTTTGCCACTTAAACACTATAATTTAGGCACTCTTAGGGTTCTTAGAAAAATTAAAGAAGTCCACATACAAATTAAGCATATTAACTTTAAATTAGCCTGGTTTCTTAAATTTTTCTAGTTATTTTAATGTCAATTTTCTAATTTGAATTTGCAGTGTTCCTTCATATCTATAATCCTTTATGACATAAACCTGAATATTTACTTAGTTGTAGTATTTCCTTTTATATATGCCTAAAATGTAAATATTATAAAATTAGTACTTGTTAGAATAAGTAAGATAGTCCTTTTAACACGGTTAGTTTTGGGGGGGAGCTTGAATATAACTGATAGAGATATTATTTGGGGGGAGCTGACATAGATAAGCACTGTGTAAATAAAAGGGCACAGGAAAAAGGTCCAGTTGCTTTTTTTTTTTTTTTTTTTTTTTTTGGTGGTGGTACTGGGGTTCCTGGAAACCCTTCTACCTCCGGGCTACAACATGCCTGGCTTCGAACCTGCGGGATCCTCCTGTCTCTACCTCCCAAGCATGGGGATTACAAGCATGCGCCACCACACCCGGCCATCGAGTTGCTTTTTGAACAGGCTAAATTCAGCATATATTAACCATCAGGCATCAGGCCTGAGGGAAAAGAGGAGAACTAGCTTATAGAAATTGTTGAAGCTAAAGATCCCAGCTCTGTGAAAGGAACATTGTTTACTAAGGATTTATACACCATGCTGGGAACCAAAGAAGGATGAGTTTACCTTTTAGTCTTCCTGAAAGGTACAGAAGCAATTATGATAGAAGTTTGGCTCATATGAGGAGCGGGCGTGATGGCGCACGCTTGTAATCCCAGCATTCAGGAGGCTGAGACCTGATGATCACAGTTCATGGACAGCCTCAGCTACTTAGGCCCTCTGCAACTTAGTGAGATCCTGTTTCAAAATAAAGAAAAAATAGGGCAGGGGATGTAGCTCGGAAGTTGAATGCCTCTGGGTTCCATTCCCAGACTCGCAAAAAAAAAAAAAAGTTTTTGGCTCATGAAAATTTATAACTGTGTACAAGAAAATGTCTCGATCAGGATAGGAGCCATGCCTTCTTAGCTTTCTATATCTGGGAATTCAAGGTTCAAGCAAAATTTAGCTGTCACTTGTCTCTAAGTTTGGAGTTCCTTAAAGGACCTGTCACATAATCAAATTGGGACTTATGTCCACTAGTATTACCATAGTTTCATCAGTTGTGATTTTTTTCCCAAGCATGTATAGGCTTTCAAATTAAGGTGTTAGTAGTTGATTATATTTGGGTAATTTGTTGTTATCCTGTAACTGATGGAGAGAATCCAACTAACATGTAAAATTACAAGTTCCCAAGAGAATTGAATTGAAGTTGGGCTGAGATAGGAGGATTAAAGGTTTGAGGCCAGCCTCACAACTTAGCAAGACCCTTTAAAACAAAAAATAAAAAAGAGCAGACTGAATACTCTGCAGATAAAATGCCTCTGGTTTTAACCTCCTTCAGTACCAAAAAAAAAAAAAAAAGAATTGAAAACATCACATAAATGTGTACATGTTTATAGTATAAAATCAGTTATAGTAGCTAAAAAAAATGGATATGGTCTAGGTATTTATCATGATAAATAGATGAGCAAAGAGTGATCTGTTCATAAAATGGAATATTATTCAGCCATAAAATGTGATGAGGTAGCCAGATGTGGTGGCTCCTGTTTATATTCCCTGTACTTGGGAGGTTGAGACAAGGATTGTAGGTTTGAGACCAGCCTCAGGATTTAATGAGACCCTGCTTCAAAACAAATTAAAAAAATAATAAAATAGGGTCAGGTTGTGGATAATTCAGATGTAGTAGAACACTTCTGGGTTTTTTTGGTGGTACTGGGGTTCCTGGAAACCCTTCTATCTACGGGCTACACTCCCAGACCTTTTTTTATATTTTTTATTTGGAAACAGGGTCTCTTAAGCCAGCGAGGCTGACTTCGAACCAGCGCGATCCTCCTGTCTCCGCCTCCCAAGAGCAAGGATTACAAGCGTGTGCCACCACGCCCAGCTCAGATGAACGAATCTTAAAAACATTATGTAGCTGGACATGGTGGCACATGCTTGCATTGTAATCCCAGCATTTGGGATGCGGATACCAGAGGAGTGCAGTTCCCAGACAGCCTCAGCTACTTAGCAAGGCCCTTCGCAACTCAGTGAGATCCTGTTTCAAAAATAAAAATAAAAAAACTAAAAAATTGGACTGGGGGTGTATTTCGGAGGTAGAATGCCCCTGGGTTCCATTCCTAGTACTGAAAAAAAAAAAAAATTATGCTAAGCAAAAGAAGCTAGACACAAGAGCCACCTATTGTTTAGTTCATCTATATGAAATGTCTAGAAGAGACACATTTTTAAAAGCAAAGTAGCTTATTTTGAATAGAATGGGTGGTGAAATGTATAGTGGACTGGGAGTGGGATTTATTTTTAGGATAGTAAAAATATTCTCAAACTTGCCAGGTGTGGTGACGCATGCTTATAATCCCCGCACTTGGGAGGCGGAGACAGGAGGATCAGGCAGGTTCGAAGCCAGCCTTGCTGGCTTAAGAGACCCTATTTCCCAAATAAAATATAAAATAGGTCTGGGAGTATAGCCCGGAGGTAGAAGGGTTCCATCCTCAGTACCACCAAAAAAAAAAAAAAAAAAATTCTTGATTTTAATCATAAATGTTGCATAATTCTGAATATGTTAAAGTTCATTTTTAGTGTACTCCTATTATAGTATGTGAATTATATCTTACTGATTTATTTATTTTTTATTTGGTGGTACTGGGGATTGAATTCGGAGGTATTCTACTTCTAAGCTACACCTTTTAGTATTTTGTTTTTGAGATAGGGTCTCATTAGGTTAATGAGATTCTTTATGTTGCTGAAAGAAAACACATGCTATGTGCATTACACAGCACTGTGCATTTTATTTATTTAATTTATATTGACTTGGTTTTTATCTACACTTCTGAAATAGACTGTGAACATGTCAGCATGTCAAGTATTTGTCTATGCGTATGTATGCGATATTGAGGATTGAACCCAAGGGGCATTATACCTCAAGCTGTCTCCCCAGCTTAACTTTTTATTTGGAAACAAGGTCTTGCTAAATTGCTGAGGCTGGCCTTGAACCTGCAATCATTCTGTCTTAGCATCCCAAATACTGGGATCACAGGCGTGTGCCATGTCCAGCATCATATCAGTTTTATAAATGACAATCCCCAGGTTCAGATTAAGTGATTTATCTAAAAGTCCCATTGCAGCCGGGCGTGGTGGCGCACGCTTGTAATCCCCACGCTTGGGAGGCAGAGACAGGAGGATCGCGCAGGTTCGAAGCCAGCCGCGCACACTGGCTTAGGAGACCCTGTTTCCAAATAAAAAATGTAAAAAGATAGGTCTGGGAGTGTAGCCTGGAGGTAGAAGGGCTTCCAGGAACCCCAGTACCACCCAAAAAAAAAAAAAAAAAAAAGAGGTCCCATTGCTGGTAACAGTGCCAAGATTCTGTCTAATGTCAGAGCTTATAATCTTTCTACTACCACATAATGCCATTGTACCTTATCCCATTTAGCCCTATTTCTGTTTTATAAATATATGCCATGTTCTTTATCTGAGAGGGGAAAAGTATTTCAAAAGCTTTTTAATAGATCTCAGCACCATGACTGTAAAAGTGATTTTACCTTTCATATAACTGCCTTACTGTATGACTTTTTTCTTTTAATTTCAGGAGAAAGTTCAAATAGTAAATATATTCTATAATGGATAATGGAAATGCTTATTGAACTTCTTGGTAGAGAGATTTTACTACAAGCCAGGCATGATGATGCACGCTTGTAATCCCAGCATTTGGGAGGCTGAGACAGGAGGATCGTGGTTCGCAGACAGCCTCAGCTACTACTTAGTGAGGCTCTTTGCAACTCAGACCCTGTTTCAAAAAATAAGGAATAGCTGGGCGTGGTGGTGCACGCTTGTAATCCCCGTGCTTGGGAGGCAGAGACAGGAGGATTGCGCAGGTTCGAAGCCAGCCGTGCACGCTGGCTTAGGAGACCCTGTTTCCAAATAAAAATATAAAATAGGTCTGGGAGGTTGAAGGGCTTCCAGGAACCCCAGTACCACCAAAAAAAAAAAAAAAAAAAGGAATAAAAAATAGGGCTAGGGGTGTAGATCGGAGGTAGAATGCCCCTGGGTTCCATCCAAAAGAGAAAATATTTTACTACAGTTTATGTCCACCTGTGTGAATTTTAGATTGCTCTGTGAACATCAGGAGATATATGGCCTTGGCTCAGTGGTAAAGCCCTTGCCTAGCATTTGCAAGACACTAGGTTTGATCCAAGCACTGAGGAAAAGAGAGAAATGTGGGTCCTTAAAAATGTTGTTGGATTCTTAATTTTTTATTATTAAGTACAATTTTTTTTCCTTTCATGGTCTTAGGGATTGAACCTAGAGGCATTTTACCTTTGAGCTAAACCCCCAGCCCTGTTTTTTATTCCTTATTTTGAAACAGAGTTTCACTGAGTTGCAAAGGGCCTCACCAAGTAGCTGAGGCTGTCCACAAACCTGTGATCCTTCTCTCTCAGCCTCCTAAGTATTGGGATTACAAGTGTGAGCCACCAGGCCTGGCTAATGAAGTACAATTGAAACACTAGAAATGTATGTTTGGGTTTTTTTTTTCTCCACAGCCTCTGCAGAGGATAGAAAATGAAGTTGAACTCTTAGGAGAACATCTTCAAGTAGGAAGTTTTACTTACTCCCCATCAGCCCATCCCCCTACATTACCTCCATCAACTCCTTTGCAGTTCTTGACACATGATCCTTTGCATCAGGAAGTGTCCTTTGGAGTAGTAAGTTTTCATACATTGTTTTAATGACTTACTTGTTTTAAGTTATTTAAGTATAATTTCAGCCATGTTGAGAATTTTGTTTTTGATTTGGGAACTGGGGATGGAACCCAAGAGCATTCTACCTGCAAGGTACACTCCCAGTCCTATTTTTTTGTTTGTTTTGTTTTGTGGTACTGTGGGTGGAACTCAGGGGCTTTTCTACCTCCGGGCTATACTCCCAGAACTATTTTATACTTTATTTGGAAACAAGGTCTCACAAAGTTGCTGAGTGCCTCACTAAATAGCTGAGGCTGGCTTTGAACCTGTGTGATCCTCCTGTCTCAGCCTCCCAAGCACTGAAATTACAAGCTTGCACCACCGTGCCTGGCTTATTTTTATTTTTGAAACAGGGTCTTGCTAGGTTGATGAATGTCTTACTACTTGCTGAGGCTATTCCTGAACCTGCGATCCTCCTGTCTCAGCCTCCCAAGTACTAAGATTTCAGGTATGTGCCACCATGCCCTGGTGTGTTAAGAATTTTAAACTTATTCTTGAAGGCATTCAGGTGGAAAATTATATTTAAAAATATACCTAAGCTTGGTGTGGTAGTGCAGGCTTGTAATCCTAGCATTTGGGAGGCTGAGACTGGAAGATCATGGTTTGCGGACAGCCTCAGCTACTTAGGCCCTCCGCAACCTAGTGAGACGTTGTCTCAAAATAAAGAATAAAAAACAGGGCAGGGGATGTAGCTTGGAGGTAAATGCTCCTGGGTTCCATCCCCAGACCCGCAAAAAAAGAAAAGAAAAAGAAAAAGAAATATACCTAAAGCCAGGCATGGTGGTACACATTTGTAATTCCAGTACATGGGAGGCTGAGACATGAGGATTTCAGGTTCATAGCCAGCCTCAATAGTGAGGCCCTCTGCCACTTAGTGAAACCCTGTTTCACAATAAAGGATAAAATATAGAGCTGGAGGTGTAACTTGGAGGTAGAATACCCCTGAGTTTAATTCCCCAGTACTGCAAGAGAGAGAGAGAGAGAGAGAGTGTGTGTGTGTGTGTGTGTGTGTGTGTGTGTGTGTGTGTGTGTGTGTGTTTAAAATTGGTTATTACATCTATATTAACATTAAGTATTAAATACTACCTGAATAATAAACTTATGATTTTTTATAACCAAGAGGCTTTATTTGATAGATTATTTGTAAATGTAGAATGATAGTAAATCCTTTTAACATTTTCTCCTCTTCAGCCTTATCCTCCATTTATGCCTCGGAGGCTCACAGGACGTAGTAGATATCGATCCCAACAGCCAATACCACCTCCTCCTTACCATCCCAGCTTACTACCATATGTGTTGTAAGTATTTTTTTTATTCTAATGACTTCTGAATTTTTGAAACCTTGAGATTCTTTTCTTTTCTTTTTTTTTGGTGGTACTGAGGGTGGAACCCAGGGGCTTTCTACCTCCAGGCTACACTTCCAGACCTATTTTATATTTTATTTGGAAACAGGGTCTCACTAAGTTGCTGAGAGCCTCACTAAGTAGCTGAGGCTGGCTTCAAACCTGTGCGATCCTCCTGTCTCCGCCTCCCAAGTGCAGGGATTACAAGCATGCGCCACCACGCCCAGCTTGAGATTCTTTTCTTTATGAATTTTCTATGGTCTGTTAGTATAGGGTGTGTTAGATATTACTTTTACTTAGGATTTCGGGTAGGAGATCAATTGAGTATAAAAGAACCAAGGACTGGGAGAAGTTGGGGCAGAAGAAATCTTGGAGCCATATAATACATTTACCAAATCAAGAAATGGAAAAGTTTTTGCTTCTTTGACAGAATTACTTGACTGTCACTTTTTTTTTTTCTTTTTTTTTTTTTTTCCGGTGGTACTGGGGTTCCTGGAAGCCCTTCTACCTCCGGGCTACACTCCCAGACCTATTTTATATTTTATTTGGAAACAGGGTCTCTTAAGCCAGCCCGAACAGCTTGATCCTCCTGTCTCTGCCTCCCAAGCGCGGGGATTACAAGCGTGCGCCACCAACTGCCCAGCTTTCTTTCTCTATTTCTATCTTAAAATTATATAGTATAAGTCCTCCCACCTTTGTTCTTAAAATTATTCTATTTAAATTTTTACATAAACTTTAAATATAGTATGTCATTTTCTACCAAAAAAAAAAAGCTTGCTAAGGTTTTGATAGCAATTGTATTGAATGAACAGATCATTTGGGAGGGAACTGATATCTTAGCAATTTTTATTTTTAAAGCCTACTATCCTAGCAGTATTTTTGCAGCTTTTAATCGTACAGACCCTACATAAGTCTTATGAAATTTATCCCTACATTTATCTTTCAGGTTTTTACTTTTTTAGTTTTTGTTTTTGTTTTGTTGTTTTGGTACTAGGGATTGAACCTAGGCCATTACATAATGCATGCAAGGCAAGCACTTTACCACTGAGCTACATCCCAGTCTTATTTTTAATGTTATTACAAATGGTATATTTTTGCTGTCAATTGTTGATTGTTGTTGGCAAAATCTTTGTTTTTAAAGGGTGACCACTGGTAAACCCTGGCTGTTCTTGTAGCACTGACCTCTGTCCTTCTGCCCTGTTCATTGAATTAATGTACTAATATATCAATGCTAATGTGGTTATTTTCACTGCAGATCAATGCTTCCAGTGCCACCTGCAGTGGGCCCAACTTTCAGCTTCGAATTGGATGTGGAAGATGGTGAAGTAGAAAACTATGAGGTTAGTAGATGAATTGTGAATTAATTAAGTATTGTATACATAAGTACTGTTCCACTCAGCTCTTTCATCTGGTTAAACATTAGGTAATACTTCATGCATTTAAGAATATAAATATGTCGTAAAACTGTTGAATATGTGCCAAGTATCTATAAGAAGTAAGATTTTGAGGCTCTGTTAGAATTACTTTTTCTTTTTAATTTTGGTCATCCTGGGGATTGGACCTAGGGGCATTTTACCTCTGAGGTATACTCCCAGTCCTTTTATTTTTTTATGAAAGAAAAGTAGCTGAGGCTGTTCGTGAACCATGATCCTCCTGTCTCAGCCTCCCAAATGCTCAGATTACCGGTGTGCACCACCATACCCAGCTTTATTTATTTATTTGTTTTATTTGTGTGGGAGGGGGGCCTACTGGGGGTGGAACCCAGGGGCTTTTCTATCTCCAGGCTATACTCCCAGACCTGTTTTATCTTTATTTGGAAACAGGGTCTCTCGATAAGTTGCTGAGAGCCTCACTAAGTAAATTGAGGCTGGCTTTGAACCTGTGCCCATCCTCCTGTCTCAGCCTTCCAAGCACTGGGATTACAAGCATGCGCCACCAACACCCAGCTATTTTTTTTTTTTTTTAAACAGAGTCTCGCTAAGTTATTAAGGCTAGCCTCAAACCTGCAATCCTCCTGTCTCAGCCTTCCAAGTACTGGGATTATAGACATCCACCATGCCTGACAAAATTACGATTTCATTGAGAAAATGCAGATGAGAAAATGGTGAGTTTTCATTAGGTGTTCTGAAAAGATTTTGTGGAACTAGAAATGTTTTGAACTTAGCAGGGCATGGTAGCACATGCCTGTAATCCCAGACTTGGGAGGCTGAGATAGGAGGATCACAGATTCTAAGTTAGCCTGAGAAACCTAACAAGACTCTAGCATCCTAACAAGACCCGTTTCACAACAAAAAATCAAATAAAAAGGACTCTGGGTATAATATGGAAAGTTAGAATGTCCCTGAGTTCAGTCTTCAGTAACTAACACACAGAAATATTTGAGTTGATCTTGAAAAATAGGAAAATTTTTTCATGCAAATGATCAAGACAGGCAAATACAGGACATTTTTTAACAGCATATAGTCTGTGCCCTGCTAAATGTTTTTGGTGCTTTTATGGCATCACATCTCTACAACTAGGAGCCAAAACTTTGCTAGTAGTAGTGTAAAGGAATAGATTAAAATGATTATCAAAATGAAAAGTACTTCCCAAGTACTGGGATTACAAGTTTGTACCACCATGTTTGGCTAATACTCTTGTAACTTAATACAGCCATTTTGGAAAATAAGTACACAAGAAATACCAGGAACATGGCCCAGCAATTCCCCTGCTGGGTATATAGCCAAAGACAATGAAATGTTCACTGCAACATTATTCACAGTCATCAAGATATGGAAATGAGCTGGGTGTGGTGGCACACATTTATAATCTCAGGACTTGGGAGGTTGAAACAGGAGGGTTACAAGTTCATAGCCAGCCTTAGTTACTTAATGAGGCCCTCCACAACTTAGACCCTATTTCAAAATAAGAAATAGGGTTGGAGAGCTGGGCGTAGTAGAGCACATTTGTAATCCCAGCATTTGGGAGGCTGAGACAGAGGATCTTGGTTTGTGAACAGCCTCAGCTACTTAGGCCCTTTGCAACTCATTGAGACCTTATTTCAAAATAAAGAATAAAAAATAGGGCTAGGGGTATAGCTCGGAGGAAGAATGCCCTGAGTTCCATCCCCAGTACCACACATACACACACACACACACACAAACAAACAAACGATATGGAAATATCGTTTCTGGTAGATGTCAGAAGATAGATGTCACTGGTAGATGACCAGAAGATAAAGAAATTGTGATGTGTACGTGTGTCTGTGTCTGTCTGTCTCTATGTGAGTCTGTTCCTCCTTTTTTGCCAGGACAGTTACTGTGGATTGAACACAGGAGCATTCAACATCCAAGCTAATCCCCCAGACTTTTTTTTATTGAAACAGGATCTGGCTAAATTGCTGACACCAGCCTTGAACCCAGTAATCTTCTTGTGTCAGCCTCCCAAGTACTGAGATTGCCGCTGTGTACCACTACTTTCGGCTTCTCACTGCTTTTTTTTCCTTAGGATACTTAAAGCACTAATCATGTCCTGACTTCAGTTGTCTTGCTTTGTGTGTTGTATAAATTTGTTGAGGGCTTGTTCATCTTGTACTCTTAAAGTTTTAATGAGCATATTTTATTGTCATAAAATTTTATTTATTGACCTATAGCAAGTTATAGGCCAATATAATGTTCATCGTCCTATAATATATACAATAGAGGTGTAAGGATGTTTATCAACTATATCATGAGTCTAATCTAAATTTTATATGCTAATTATAATCAGCATTTGAAAGGGTTAGAGGGTTGAAAAGTGTAAAGAGTGCATTAATTTAGATAACTCAGTTCTCTAAAACTGTTCCTAAAGCAAAGCTATGATGCTGTATAAAACACACAGACCTATTATAACATTAGTTATTGAAATCTGGGGGAATTAATTCTATTTCTTTCATTGTTCATCGCTATTTCTTTGTTGCCCACTCCCTTAATCCTGTGGCAGGATGGAGAAAAGTAGAGTCATTAAAAATTGGGAGCACCACAATTAAAAATTGGGAATACCACGTAAAAGAGTAGCTTGGTGTAACTTCTACTGTGGAAATAATTCCTAAAAGATACAACCACAATAACATCACACCTAAAACAAAATTAACACTGGTTGGTTTTTCTGTGTGTGTGTGTGTGTGTGTGTGTGTGTGTAGTACTACGGATTGAACCCAGGGGAGCATTTTTGTCACTGAGCTATGCCCCGGCCATGTTTTACTTTTATTTTTTTACATTTTTTGATGGTAGTGGGGATGGAACCTACAGGCATTCTACCACCAAGCTATACCCCAGACCTGTTTTATTCTTTTATTTGGAAACAGGGTCTCACTGAGTCGCAAAAGGCCTCATCTCATAAGTTACTGAGGCGGGCTATGAAGCTGGTATTCTCCTGTCTCAGCTTTCCAAGTACTGGTATTACAAGTGTGCACCACCAGGCCCAGCTTATTGTTTTTGTTTTGTTTTGAGGTATAGGGATTGAACCCAGGGGAAGTCTACCTCTGAGCTACATCCCCGGCCCTATTTTTTAGTCTTATTTTGAAACAGGGTCTCACTGAGTTGCAAAGTGCCTCACTAAGTAGCTGAAGCTGTCTTCAAACCATGATTCTCCTGTCTCAACCTCCCAAATGCTGAGATTACAATTGTGCGCCACCATGCCCAGCTTATGCAGCTTATTGTTTTTATTTTAAAACAGTCTCACTAAGTTGTGGGAGGGCCTCACTAAGTTACTGACACTGTCCTCAAACCTGTGATTCCCATCTCACCCTCTCAAGTACTGGGATTACAGGTGTGCACCGCCATACCCTGCCTCTCCCAGCCCTTTTTTAAAGATTATGTGCTGCTTGGCACAGATTTGTGAGTGAAAGTCCTTCTTTTTTTTTTTTTTTCTCCCTCTTCATTCTGAAACAGGGTCTCATTAGATTGATATGTCTCACTACTTGCTGAGGCTGTCCTCAAACCTGAGATCCTCCTATCTCAGCCTCCCAAGTATTGGGGTTACAAGTATGCACCACCATATGCAGCTAAAAATCTATCTTTTAGAGCAGTGCCTCTCAACATAGGAATAGTTTTGTCCCTTGGGATTATTTGATAATGTCTGCAAAAACTTTTGATTATTAAAACTGGGATGTTACTGGCACTTAGTGAGTAGAGGCCAATGATGCTGCTCAGTATCCTACAGTGCCTCGATAGCCCCACAGCCAAGAATCATCCAGCCAAGTTTAATGTCTATGAGTTGGTAAGCTCTTTCGCAATACACAAAGAACTATTTTTACCATGAAATTATACCATCCTTTAATTTTCTTTCAAAACAATCTGGGGTTTAAGATAGATAATAATAATAGATGAAGTAAGATTAGCCATGAATTATTGAACCTGAGGGATTGGATTTTGTTCCTCTGTTTATCTATTTTTGTATGTATTTAAATTTTTTCTATGTAAAATACCAATTTCTAAAAATTACTTTTTAATCGTTTTATTTATTTATTTATTTATTTATTTATTTTTGGTGGTACTGGGGTTCCTGGAAACCCTTCTATCTCCGGGTTACACTCCCAGACCTATTTTATATTTTATTTGGAAACAAGGTCTCTTTAAGCCAGCAAGGCTGGCTTCGAACCTGCATGATCCTCCTGTCTCAGCTTCCCAAGCACAGGGATTACAAGCATGCGCCACCATGCCCGGCAATTTCTAAAAATTAATAAAAGCCAGGCGTGGTAGCACACGCTTATAATACCAGCATTTGGGAGGCTGAGACTGGAGGATCTGTTTGCAGACAGCCTCAGCTACTTAGTGAGGCCCTCCATAACTTATTGAGACCCTGTTTCAAAAAATAAAGGATAAAATAGGGCAGGGGCTATAGCTCGGAGGTTGAATGCCCCTCGGTTCCATCCCCAGACCTGCAATCAATCAATCAATAAATAAATAAATATTAATGAAATAGAAGCTGGGCATGGTGGCACATGCTTGTAATCCCAGCGTTTGGAAGGCTGAGACAGGAGAAAGAATAAAAAAAATAGGGCTGGGGGTATAGCCTGGAGGTAGAATGCTCCTGGGTTCTATCTCCAGTACTGCCATAACAAACAAAAAATTAATGAAATAGAAATTTTAAAGGAATATGAACATGTGTCTTTCCCCTTTGTAGGCTCTGTTAAATCTGGCAGAACGACTGGGAGAGGCTAAGCCTCGAGGACTGACTAAAGCAGATATTGAACAACTTCCTTCTTACCGGTTTAATCCTAACAACCACCAGTCAGAACAGACTTTGTAAGTATAAATTTCTAACATCAGTGTTTAATTTTTGTTTCTACATTTATGAAATAAAGCTTGGGAATCAGAGATAACTGAGTAATGAAATGTTGTCTCATTTCATACTAGTGGTCTGTACTGACTAGTAGGTAGCCACTTCTCACATGGAGCTATGTAAACTAAATAACATTAACAAATTGTAGGCATGGGGCACATGCCTGTAATCACAGCTACTCAGGAGACTGAGGCAGAAGGTTCACAAGTTGAAGTCAGTCTGGACAACTTAGTGAGACCCTGTCTCTTAGTAAAATTTAAGAAAGGACTGTGATAAAACTGGTAGAGTGCTTGCCTCGTGAGTTTCAGGTCCTGGGTTCAATCCTAGTACTATGTATGCATGTATGTATGTATTGGATGAATCCCAAGGGCATTCTGCCTCCAAGCTACACTCCCACCCCTGTTTTTTTTTTGTTTGTTTGTTTTTTTTTTTTTTTTAATTCTTTATATTGAAACAAGGTCTCACTAAGTTGCAGAGGTAGCTGATTACTTTTTTTTTTTTTTTTTTTTTTTTGGTGGTACTGGGGTTCCTGGAAGCCCTTCTACCTCCGGGCTACACTCCCAGACCTATTTTTACATTTTTATTTGGAAACAGGGTCTCCTAAGCCAGCACGCGCAGCTGGCTTCGAACCTGGGCAATCCTCCTGTCTCTGACTCCCAAGTGCGGGGATTACAAGCATGCGCCACCACGCCCAGCATGCTTATTACCATTTAAAAGAAAAAAATTTTTAGCCTGGAATGGTGGCTGAGACAGGAGAATCACAGGATTGAGGACACCCTCAGCAAGTAGTAAGACTCTGAGCAACCTAGAGAGACCCTGTTTCACAATAAAAATAGGACTAGGATTTAGCTGGGAGGTAGAATGCCTCTGGATTCAATCTCCAGTACCACAAAATAAAAATATTCTTAGCCATACTAGCTATTAATTGCTGTATTGTGTGATATTAAATAGAGTACATGAGATATAATTCACATACCATAAAGTCTAACCCATTTAAAGTGTACAGTTCAGTGAGTTTTAGTATATTCATAGTCTTGCAGTCATCACCACAAATTTATACCTTTTTCATCACCCTGAGAAGAAACCACATGCCCACTAGCTGCCACTCTCTTTATGTCCCCAACCCTCTCTACCATGACACTTTCCCCAATCCATTATGTATATTTTGTGTCCATGGATTTTTACGTAAGTGGGATTATACAGTATATGGCCTCTTTTTTGCATCTGGGTTCTGACCGAAAACCTAAAATCCTCCTTCCTCACCCTCCCGAGTACTGAGATTACAAACATGGGCCATCACACCCAGATTTCATTTCTTGGTGTATACCTGGAGGCAAATTATTAGGTGTCTTGTTATAACCCTTTGTTTACTCATTTTGAGAGTTGCCAGATGGTTTTTCAGAGAGGTTATAGTTGGGTGTGAAGTGGCACTGCACTGCTTTTTGGTTTTGTTTGTTTTGGTTTGTGGTGGTGGTGGTGAGTTTTTTTGTTATTTTGTTTTGGGTTTTTTTTTTTTAGAAACTGGGCATTGAACTTGGGCATTTTACCTCTGAACTACACCCCTAGCACCATTCTTTATTTTGAAACAGGATCTCACTAAGTTGCTGAGAGCTTTACTGAGTAGCTCAGGCTGGCTGCGAACCTGTGATCCTCCTCTCTCAGCCTTCCAAGTACTAGAGGTATTACAAGCATGCGCTACCTGGCTGATACTGTGCTGCTTTAATTTTCATTTCCTTGATAGCTGCTAATGTTGAGCATCTATCAACATTGATGTCATCTCTAAATAACCATTTCCTAATTCAGGATCACAAAAGAATTACTGTTTTGTTTAATAGTTCTTAACATCTAGGCATTTTGCTCTTTTCAGTTAATTTTTACATATGGTATGAGGGTAGAGGATGTCTACCTTCATTTTTTTCTCACGATGAGTATGTCCAGTTGTTTCAGCATTTTGGGTATGTCTGTGGTACTGGGGTTGAACCCAGGGGCATTCTACCTCCAAACTACACCCCAGCCTTATTTGTTTTATTTTACGTGTGTGTGTGTGTGTGTGTGTGTGTGTGTGTGTGTGTGTGTGTGTGTGTGTTAGGGATTAAACCCAGGGGCATTCTTCCTCCAACCTACATCCCCAGCCCTTTTTTTTTTTTTTTTTTTTGTGGTACTGGGGTTCCTGGAAGCCCTTCTACCTCCGGGCTACACTCCCAGACCTATTTTATATTTTTATTTGGAAACAGGGTCTCCTAAACCAGCGTGCGCAGCTGGCTTCAAACCTGCACGATCCTCCTGTCTCTGCCTCCCAAGCGTGGGGATTACAAGCGTGCGCCACCATGCCCAGCCCCAGCCCTATTTTTTTATTCTTTATTTTGAAACAAGTTCTTACTAAGTAGCTGCCACTGGCTGGGAACCTGCAATCCTCCTGTCACAGCCTCTCAAGTACTGGGCTTAGAAGCATGCGGCTTAATTTTTTATTTTGAAACAGGGTCTCACTAAATTGCAGAAGGCCTCACTAAATTGTTGAGGCTGTCCTTGAACCTGCAATCCTCCTGTCTCAGCCTCCCAAGTACTAGGATTACAGGCATATGCCACCATACCTGGCTTTTCTAGCACTTTATAATATACATATATAGCCAGGCATAGTGGCACTCTCATAATCTCAGTACTTGGGATGCTGAGACAGGAAGATTATAGGTTTAAGGACAGCCTCAGCAAGTAGTAAGACTCCCATCACTCTAGTGAGACCCTGTTTCAAAATTAAAATAGGGCTGAGGGTGTAGCTTGGAAGAATGCTCATGGGTCATTCCCCAATACCACCAACAAAAGATTGACTTGCATGTTAGTCAGAAATCTTCTGATAATCTGTCAGTAGGCAAATGCCTTAACATCATTATTAAATGCCTAATATATTTTTTAGGGTATCGATAGGTCATTTGTCTAACATTTTAAGTGATGTTTTGATAACTGAAAATGATGATTATTATGTAAGTTTAGTAGTCATGACAAAATTGAAGACTACTCAATTTTATGGCTAAAGTATCTTTTTGCTTCTTTCAGGTGTGTAGTATGCATGTGTGATTTTGAGTCAAGGCAGCTACTTAGAGTCTTACCCTGTAACCACGAGTTCCATGCCAAGTGTGTTGACAAATGGCTTAAGGTAAAGTGATGGTATCAGTAAAGGAAATAACATTGAATTTTCTATTTTAGAGTAAGTCTCTGGTTTAGTGGAAAGTGGGTATAGGAGACAGTATTGAAGCATAGCTTTCAAAATACGATCTCTTCAGATGGTGAGAAAAGCCAGTAAAAATTAACTAGGAGGAAGCCAGGTGTGCTCCCAGTACTCAGGAGCCTGAGACAGGAGGATCACAGGTTCTTGGCCAGCCTCAGCAATTTAGTGAGGCCTTCTGCAATTTAGTGAGACCCTGTTTCAAAATAAAGAATAAAAAATCGGGCTAGGGGTGTAGCTCAGAGTTAGAATGCTTCTAGGTTCAATCCCCAGTACCGCAAAAAAAAAAAAAAAAAAATTGTAATTATATGGACTGGGGATATAGCCAAGTGTAGAGTGCATGCTTATCATGCACAAGGCCCTCAGTTCCATCTGAGCTCTAAAAACAAACTGCAAATCAGTGACATGGGATTGATTATGCAAAACCTGAAAATGGATCATTTTTCCTTGATAAGACAGCATGTCTTAAATTTCTTGTGGTACAAAAGAACAAGATCTGAATTTATTAGGCCACCATTTCTTCTGAGTTTAGAAGGTTACCTCAACAAGGGTTTATTTTATTTTATTATTATTTATTTTATTTATTTTTTTTTTATTTTTTTTTGGAGGTACTGGGGTTCCTGGAAGCCCTTCTCTCTCCGGGCTATACTCCCAGACCTATTTTATTTTTTTATTTGGAAACAGGGTCTCTTAAGCCAGCGAGATCCTCCTGTCTCCACCTCCCAAGCACGGGGATTACAAGCATGCACCACCATGCCCGGCTATTTTATTTTATTTTTATTTATTTTTGTGTGTGTCTCTGTGGGTCTGGGAGTGGAACCCAGGGGCATTCGACCTCCAAGCCATACCCCCTGCCCTATTTTTTATTCTTTATTTTTATTTATTTATTTATTTATTTTGGTGGTACTGGGGTTCCTGGAACCCCTTCTACCTCCGGGCTACAACTCCCAGACCTATTTTTACATTTTTATTTGGAAACAGGGTCTCCTAAGCCAGTGCGCGAACGTGTGCGATCCTCCTGTCTCTGCCTCCCAAGCGCAGGGATTACAAGCGTGCACCACCACGCCCGGCTTTATTCTTTATGTTGAAACCAGGTCTCACTGATTTGCAGAGGGCCTCACTAAGTAGCTGAGGCTATCTGCGAACCGCGATCCTCCTGTCTCAGCCTCCTGAATGCTGGGATTGCAAGCATGCACCACCATGCCCGGCTTCTTACTTTATTCTGACCAATTTAATTTATCCGTATTTATGGAAAAAGTCCAAAGGTCACAAATTAATAACAGTAAGCTTTGCCAGGATGAAATTAGTATAGGGGCGCTTTTTTCCTTTTTTTTTTTTTTTTTTTTTTTTGCTTTCTATAATCTTAATTATATAAGAATAAGTGTAATACAGTAAAAGTATTTAATCAAGTTTATGTCTTATTTTTAAAAGAGTTCTAATTTAGATAACTGTAAACAGTTCAGTTCTGATCCGGGCGTGGTGGCGCATGCTTGTAATCCCTGTGCTTGGGAGGCTGAGACAAGGAGGATCCCACAGGTTCGAAGCCAGCTTCAGAGACTTAGTAAAGCTCTCAGCAACTTAGATCCTGTTTCCAAATAAAATAGGTCTGGGAGTATAGCCGGGAAGTAGAAAAGCCCCTGGGTTCCATGCCCAGTATCACCAAAAAAAAACAAAAACAAAAAAAAAAACATGATCAGTTCTGTGACTGAACATAGTTCACCATACCTAGCTTAGCGTACTGAATCCTGAAGACGGAGTCTTAACTATTTAGAAAAAGTAAAGCGTTGTATGATTTATAAACAAGGAATGATCAGAAAACCACAAGGAGAGTACCAATAGAAGAGGTCCTCAAAAGAGGAACTAGAGCTGGGCTCGGTGGTGCACGCTTGTAATCCCCACGCTTGGGAGGCAGAGACAGGAGGATCGCGCAGGTTCGAAGCCAGCCGTGTGCGCTGGCTTAGGAGACCCTGTTTCCAAATTTTAAAAAAATGTAAAAATAGGTCTGGGAGTGTAGCCCGGAGCTAGAAGGGCTTCCAGGAACCCCAGTACCACAAAAAAAAAAAAAAAAAAGAGGAACTAGTGATCAGCCTGTTTGGACTTGATCCTGAAAGTAATGGGGAAGGATATGACTGAGATTGTTTTAGAAAGATCACTGGCCACCTTTTGGAAAATGGAATGAGAGGTTATTTCTGAAACAGGAAAATCAAAGACAGAATGAGACAATCAGAATGTATAACAGCATTGGAATGGGGGGGGGCGGGGAATGAATGATTTCTCTGAGAGATACCACAATGTAAAAATGAGACTATTTGGTGAATAATGGATTGTAGGAAGTAAAAGAGAAAATGTTCGTCATGTTAGCAACTTGGCATGTGGTGATGCCATTTGTTAAAAATGGAGACAGAGCCGGGAGTGGTGATGCATGCTTGTAATCCCAGCCTTCGGAAGGCTGAGACAGGAGAATCTCAGTTTGCAGCCAGCCTCAGCTAGTTAGTGAGGTCCTTTGCAACTCAGTGAGACCTGTTTCAAAATAAAGAATAAAAAATAGGGCTGAGGATGTAGCTAGGAGGTACAATGCCCCTGGGTTCCATCCCCAGTACTGCAAAAAGAAAAAAGAAAGAGCAGTTTTAGGAGCAAGGAAAAGAGTAAGTAGAGCCATGAGTATAAATAAAACTGCCTATCTTCACTGGGTGTGGTTGCTCATGCTTGTAATCCCAGTACTTGGGAGGCTAAGACAGAAGGATTGCAGGTTTGCAGCCAGCCTCAGCTACTTAGTGAAGCCCTCTGCAGCTTCACTCTGCTGTTTCAAAATAAAAAATAGGGCTGGGTGTGTATCTTGGAGTTAGAACCTCTGGGTTCAATCCCTAGTACTGAAAAAATAAAATGCCTATTTTACAATTAGGCTTTCCTAGGTACTACTAAATGTAACATGACTTAATTTCATTAAGAATAGCCAAGGTCAACTGGCATGGTGGTGCATGCTTGTAATCCCAGCATTGGAGAGGTGGAGACCAAGAGGATCGCAGTTCATGGAGAGCCTTAGCTACTTAGTGAGGCCCTTTGCAACTCATTGAGACCCTGTTTCAAAAAATAAAAGACTAAAAAAGTAGGTCTGGGAGTGTAGCTCAGAGGTAGACAGCCCCTGCGTTCCATCCTCAGTACTGAAAAAAAAAAAAAAATTGCCAAGGTTAGCTGGGCATAGTAGTGCACTCTTGTAATTTCAGTACTTGGGAGACTGAGACAGGAGGATTGAAGGTTCTCAGCCAGCCTTGGCAATTTAGCAAGGCCCTCTGCAACTTAGCAAGATGCTGTTTCAAAATAAAATAGGGAGATTGAATACCCCTGGGTTTAAAACCCAGTACCACAAAAAGAAAAGATGGCCAACCGTGGTGGTACACACCTGGAATTCCACTACTTGGGAGGCTAAGACAGGAGGATTGTAGGTTCAAAGCCAGCCTCAGCAATTTTGCAAGGCTCTCAGCAGCTTAGCAAGACCATTTCCAAATGAAAAGTAAAGCCGAAGCCAGGCGTGGTGGCGCACGCTTGTAATCCCAGCATTCGGGAGGCTGAGACCAGAGGATCGCAGTTCGCGGACAGCCTCAGCTAGTTAGTGAGGCCCTCTGCAACTCAGTGAGACCCTGTTTCAAAATAAAGGATAAAGGATAAAAAATAGGGCAGGGGGTGTAACTCAGAGGTCAAATGCCCCTGGGTTTCAAACATCCCCAGACCCACAAAAAAATAAAAAAGTAAAGCTGAGCATGGTGGCACATGCCTATAATCCGAAGGCCTAGGATGCAGTGACAGGAGAATCTCAGGTTCAAGGACAGCCTCAGCGAGTAGTGAGACCCTCATCAACCTGGGGAAATCCTGTTTCAAAACAAAAATTTTTTAAAAAGTAGAGGTGAAGGTATAGCTCATAGATAGAATGCCTGTGGATTCGGCCTACAAGGTCGGGACCAAAGCCAGCTTAGGGGTTAGACCGGTTCAGGGGCCAGCGAGACCAGAACTGGGGCCTCCCATGAGGCAAGGCCGCTGCTTGAGCCAGCGAGGTCTGGATCAGTCCACTGAGTAGCCAGGCCACTAATGGGACCATCAAGAGTGGGATCGGTACTTGCAACGCAGCATGCACAGAGAAATATCGCAGAAAATATAAATCAGACGCTTCTCTTAATCAGCAATAACTAGAAGGAAAAGGGCAACAGGAAGAGGTTGAGCTATAGAAAGGGCCCTATAGTGAAGCAACTAATGTGACCAATCAGAGGGTATGTAATACTGGAGGACGGAGCCTCTTTAAAACGCAGGAAGTACATAAACAAATGTATCAAAGTAAATCACCAAAGAAGTGTGGGATGGAGGGAGGGGGAGGGAATGGGACGGGGGCTGGAGGAGGGCTAATTGGATGATGTGTGCTTGTATATCCTCTCAAGTCTTGTACTCCAATGTGATTGATATATGACTACAATGCACCAATTTAAAAAAAATTAATTAATTTTTAAAAAAATATTAAAATAAATAAATAAATAAATAAATAAAAAACAAAACAAAACAAAGAAGAATGCCTGTGGATTCAATCCCCAATAAAATAAATAAAATAATGTAACATACATAAAATAAAATTCGAGCCGGGCATGGTGGCGCACACTTGTAATCCCAGCATTCAGGAGGCTTGGCCAGGAGGTTCCAGGTTCGTGGCCAGCCTCAGTTACTTAGTGAGGCCCTGCACAACTTATTAAGACCCTGTTTCAAAATAAAGAATAAAAAATAGGGCAGGGGGTATAGCTTGGAGGCTGAATACCCCTGGGTTCCATCCCCAGACCTACAAAAATAATAATCATAAAATTTATCTGAACTGGTGGTGGGTGGGTAATCTTTGTATATTTGAGCAGACTTATTTAAAAAGTCCTTCATGGGCTATTGATTGAGGCTTAAGTTTTTTAAATTTATACTTTGTAAGCTCTTTAAAGAAACAAAGACTATAAAAAATTGTAATGATTAAAAGTTTCATTATTAGTTAATTTCATTGCATAAGTCACAATGCAGACAAGTTCTCTCTTGTGTTTTTCAGGCAAATCGTACTTGCCCAATTTGCCGAGCTGATGCTTCAGAAGTGCATCGGGATTCAGAATGACCAACCTAAGAGCACAAATTTAGTTTGGATGTTCCTCATCACATGTATATATGGACTATCCATTGAACTAAATCTGTGTGGCTTCCAGCCCTCCCTTTACCAAAAGGGTCAATGGACCTTTCTTTGCACTGTGTGACTTAATCAACTATAAAAGCTTACAATTAGTCTTCACAATTATGGGATTGTTATACTAACCGTGTGATTGGAACTCCAAAGAATTTTTCTTTAGCTTAATTTTGTGTGTGCACTAACATTCCCTGGTTTTTGTGTGATCATTCCGAGTGTTGCTGCAAGATTACAGTGGACGTGATCTTTTAGCATGTGCTTTTATAAAAAGTGGTAGCTCCAGATGATATAGCAATCTACCTTCTCTAGAGCCTTCAGAAACTGTGAGTGGAAATGAATGCAGCGTATGACTGTTGGTGGTAAGTGTATCTGTGTGTGAGAGAGTGTGTGCAAGTACTCGAGTGAGGGCATGGTAGCTAACGTGTGTATGAGATCCTATATACCAGCATGTACCAAGAATGTGTGTGTAGTTTTAATTATGCTGCAATGTATAATCTGGTGTGTTATTTAAACAGCACTAGTACTGTACACTGGTTTTTTTCCCTTGTGTTTGCTGTTGCACACTGATTGCTAAGGGTGCATCAATTATAAGCATTGAATACTCCATCCCCTTTCCTCCCAGTGAATGGAATGAGAAAAGCCTTCTTCCTTTGCCTCAGGCAGCTGTCACCTTCTATTCATTGGTGGTCCTAACAGGGTCACTTAAGAAAAAAAGTGTAACAGATTCTCACTCCATGAACCTGATTTTTTATTCTGTTGTGAAAAATTTTTTAATCTTCAACTTGCTGTTTCCAAAAAGAAGGTGCAATATCATACTTCATCATTTAGCAATATTAGCATTTCAGTCAATTATTTGAATGTTGATACTTTCTTGTTTTTCCTTTACATTTCCAGTAAGCTTCTTACAGAAAGTACCTGTGATTTTTTTATTAATGTTTAGATTTGTAGTCTATTCTGAAGATATTTGAGTAATATATTTCTAAGAATACCACTGGTCCCATGAAATCTTGCCTCCTTGACTTCCACCAGAACAAGATCTGTTAACTCAGCTTGATTTCTGATGTGTGTTCTTTGTTCAAATTCCCACAGGCAACTTAAATTGTTTTAAGAAAGCTATATTTCTCTTGATATTAATTCACTTGCCAGCCTACAATTCTGAAAGTTGTCTAGTTCTTCCCTCAGTAAATGTGCTTCAGATTGAAATCCTTGTTTTAGGATGGGATAAGTGCTATGACAGCTTGTGTTCCATTAACCTGATTTGCTTTGACATCTTACTGCTTTTCATTTTCTTTTGAGTGAGAGAAGTTTAATACAACAGATATCCAGAATACTTGCAATATAAATGAAGATTTGATTTTTGTATAAAAAATGCAGTAAAAAAGAAATTGACCTTTATTTATTTGATCTGATATAATATATAGCTGTATGTTCTTTTGAATAGGTCACTGAACACAATTCTGATTGTTTTAAGTCACTTTTCACACAACATTTAGATCCTTTCTCACTCTTTTAAGATCTTCAGCATTGCCTGCCTCGTCATGCAGTTGGTGTCATTGCCTTATTTGTAGTAGCACATCTGCGTTATTCTAGTCGGGACTGTGGTAACTTGCTGCCAGCCTCACTCAGCTCTCAGTGGCTCTGGGTCAGTTTTGTACTCAGACAGTGTTAACTACTTGTTACTGCCATGCTGCTTGCCCTCCCTCCCAGTCTCAATAAGCTCCTCACAGCCTAGAGCTCAGTAAAGTCAATTCACACAGAAGCACAATTTTGTCTTCTTGCAGACACTGTTGCCTCTATCTAGTCATACAAATGGGATTCTGCATACTTTGTTTGCCCCTCGATTTTTCAGTGCATCAGAAATGTACCTTAACATGTGGTAAGATGCACATTTTACTTTTAAGTCATTAGGATAATCCCTTCTTGTTCCTGATGAATAAAAGGTTTGTTAAAGACCAAAATGACTGGCATAAAATAATCCGCTACATACAAATCACGTATAGTTTAATCTTTATTTTTTAATTAAAAATCATGTTTAAAATGGCAGAAGCCCATCTTATAGACTTTTATATAGCTGCAAAAAATTTATATCTGTACAGATCTAACATAACACTACTACACTCAGTATTTTATTTAAGCATGCAAGTAAAGCACTTTTTCTAATTTATATAGTGATACCTAATTAACAAAGGCACATTGTACTAATGACTAGAAAAAGTACCTTTTTCTTCCCTTGCTCTATAATTCTGTCATAAATCCTTTTTCCAATAAATTTTGAGAGGCGATTGGCAGTTTAGGAGGCAGCAGGGTCTGTTTTGGTAAAATTTTGGGTTTAATTGTTGCACTGTTGTGACTGATCTCTCTGGGAATGCCTTGTCTTTGCATAGGGCTCTTGGAAATGTATCCAGACTTACTAAGTGGTTAGTGCATACTAGGAGCACACCTGTGTGTTCTGAGCAGCTCAGACTGGCCACAGCTAGCAGCTCTGTGGTTAGCAGATGAGAAAGAACAGTCGACTTCACGCCCACCGGTCACCTTGGTGATGCACAGATTGAAAGCAGATACTGGTTTGTTGCCTTGTCCTCTTTTCTCCTAAAACAATATTGGCTTTACCATCTTAACTCAGCCGTGGGTTTTGGGTTTTGTGTGTGTGTATGTTTGTGTGTGGGATATGAACTGTCTATTTGGGAATTTTGAAAACCCCACACACCCCGTCCTAGCCCCACCCCACCCCCCAAAAAAACAACTCAAGGCCTCCAAGGATCAAGATCTCATATTAAGATTTTCTGTCCTGAATTTTTTTTACAAAATCTGAAAAATGTGAAAGTACATTTAGATTTTATATACTGAAAAATGATTTAAGACTCTCAAATTTGGGCCTCTCATAATAATTTTGAATGAGATCTACCAACTCATAAAAATATTTTTCACAGACATCTTTAGGCCTTCTTTAGGAAGCTATTTTCCCCCTGTTGGTACATTTGATGACCTCATTTTTGCTATTTGTTTCAGATTATGAAAGCTCACAGGGGTATTTGTTGGAATCATTTGCTGAGTCGTTTCCTCAAATCATATTCCATGTATCAGTTAACATATAGTTTTAAATGTATGTATTATAAATATCTGTAACCAAATCATTTGAAGGCTTGATAAATTTTTAACAAAGTTTGTACATTTTTTATGAAAGTTACTAGTAATGCTTTACTAAGTAGTGCAATGAATTTTTATTTTTAATCCCTGTGCCCAATTTTGGAGTTGAGAGGGTTGTTGGTAATAAATGTATGATGTACACTTAAAACATTTGTTGTGTTTCATGTTACTGTGTTGGGGAAGGGGATGGATTGAGTGGGCAAAGAGAATGTGTAGTAGATGGGATTCTAGCAGGAAGAAAAGTAGGGTGAGCTACTGGCTGCCAGATTTAATTTTAAACTATATTTCAGATTTTGTATTTCAGCATTGATGTATATAACTTGGAAATACAAAAATAGAGATATATTAAGTAGGTAATTAGATTTAACATGTGTTAAACCATCAGATGCAAGAAAAAAATTACAACAGGTAATTTGTCAGATCTCTCCAGATTAGCTATAGTTACTTCTTACTGTCAACGTGAGGGGATAAAATAGCCTATTTATTTATATATGGATTTGTGTCACTTGAAAGCTTGTAACAGGTTCCAGGACTCAATGATGGGAGATTCAGAAAAGTGATGAGGTCCTGATTTCTCCCCCCTCATTTTTCCAACACACTCCAAAGAGTTGGTATCAGATGTTGACTGCCTCAAGAAGCCCTAAACTGCTGTCTTATGACAGGCTTTTACTACACTATCTCAACAATAAGGCAGGGAGAGTCATGTGGCTTCTAAGTGTAGATTTTTAGATTTTTGTGACTTCTCCATGTGAGGGCATTTAAAAGGCAGTGAATTTTCAGGCAGCCTGAAATCCTGAGTCACTACCTGGAAGAGCTGTCCAAGAAAGTCATGGGGACTTCACACGTTTCTGTGAACAAAAGATAGAGGTCCATAAATGTGTGAACTGGGCATAGTGGTGCACATTTGTAGAATCCCAGCTACTTAGCACAAGCTTGAGGTTAGCCTGGGCTGTCTCAAAAGAAGTCTGAGGATGTAGCACTTGCCTAACAGGAACAAGGCAATAGATCCAGTCTCCCGTAACGCATACACACACATGTACACACACATGGCGTGAAATATGAGTATTAAACATCAGCACTTTATCCTTGCCAGTTCATTTTCTTTTTTTATAAGTCCTTTTAAAATGTTCTAAGTAAATGTGTGGAGTGGAGTATCCTGAACCCAGTGGGTGACCAGCTTCTTAGGCCCACCTCTAAAGATGCCTGGGCTCCGTGCAGTGGAAAATGCCCCGTGTTTGTGAGGAAGTGAATGAGCCCCCACCAAAAGGAAGCAGCAGATCAGCCGTGTCTGGGCTCAACTAGACAGGAAACTCAGCAAGCAAGCTGACAAGGTTTTAAATGTTCTACATTCTAAAGAACTTAGAAGGGCCTAGTGGCACATGCTCATAATCCTTGTGTTCGGGAGGCTGAGACAGGAGGATCGCAGGTTCAGAGCCAGCCTCAGCTAATTAGGCCTCTGCAACTTAGACTGTTTCAAAAAATAAAAATAAGGAGCTGAATATATATATATATATATATATATATATATATATATATATATATATATATATATATATGACTAAAAAACATGACCAGGGATGTAGCTCAGAGGTATAATGTCCCTGGGTTCCATCCCCAGTACTGCAAAAATTAATAATAAATAATAAAAATTAAATCAAGCTAGGGGTGTAGAATGGATGTAGAATGCCTTTTCAATCCCCAGGACCAAAAAAAAAGTTTCTTTGGAATGTTGAGGATTTCAAACCTGTCCCAGAATGCTGGGTACCAGCAAAGGAAGTAGAGCTGTTAAATGGGAATCCTGTGCCAGAGAAAAATGGACACATCCATGGGTAGGTAGCAATAGAGAAAACAGCAACAATATTACTGGCATTCCTCTGTAAATTAAGAATTAAATTGCTTGGGTACTTGCTGGGCGTGGTGGCGCATGCTTGTAATCCCAGCATTCAGGAGGCTGAGACTGGAGGATCGCGGTTCGCAGACAGCTTCAGCTACTTAGGCCCTCCGCAACTTTGGGTGTAGCTCGGAGGTCGAATGCCCCTGGGTTCCATCCCCAGACCCGCAAAAAAAAGAAAAGAAATTTCTTAGGTACTAATGCATCATCCTGATGATCCTAGACTTTTGGAAATTAGTGCAGTGTCACAATTCAATCTCTTAATCTCTTAGAACACACTGTGGAGCAGTCAATGGAAACCCATCTTATACCACATGGATCATTTCAAATACATAATATGCCTACATTGAAGCACAATGGTTTGAAGGCTGCTCTCTGAAAGGGTAAACGAAGGAATCTTATGGTACTGCAATGATGGCTGGATTTTTTTTGTTTTGCAGTACTAGAGATGGAACCCAGGTACATTCTACCTCTAAGCTACATCCCCAGCCCTATTTTTTATTCTTTATTTTGAAACAGGGTCTAAGTAACTGAGGCTATCCATGAACCTGTGATCCTCCTGCCTCAGCCTCCCAAGTACTGGGATTACAAGTGTGTGCCACCACACCCAGCATGGCACTATTTCTAAGCTATACTCTCAGCCCTGTTTTTATTTCTTACTTTGAAACAGACTCTTAAGTTGCTGAAATTGTCCTGGTTCTCTGAATTTACTTTTTTAGGTTAAAAAGTGGCAGCAGCCAGATGTGGTACACACCTGTAACCCCAGTATTGGGGAGGCTGAGACAAGTTCAGCAATTTAGCCAGGCTCACAGCAACTTAATAAGCAACTTACCACAGTGTCCAAATTAAATTAAGGCTGGGGATTTATCTCACAGGAAGAGTGCCCCTGGGTTCAATCCCCAGGACCAAAAATAAAGTACCAAGAGCAGCAATATTTCCCTAGTATCTCCGTATGGTAATAAAAAGAAGTGTTTATGCATGAAATCTACACCAGGGGGCAGAGATGTACAAAGCCAAGTGTCAGATACAAGCCTTTCAATCACAAATCAGATTGATACAGTTAATGCTTTAATTCACAGAAGAAATACATCAGAAAACTGTGCACCAGAATAGGACAGAACTACTACACCTGACTCATTCCTTCCTGAGCACTGTTGTCTACTTTCTGAAGAATGGGGCTTCCAAAATTGAGAATGGTTTTTGAACATTTAACTTCTTCCTAACGTGTTCTCACATTCAACTTCAGTTAGCTTTAGAATCAGGTTTTATCTATGTTGAAAAAGACCGATTCCTGCATATGAACTCAATGCCCATGCTCCTTCCACAGACACGTGGACATGGAGAGCTACTGTATCTACCAAGATCTCCTACCAACCCTAGGTTACCTGTGGCTTCTGCTAATGTCAAGTCTAATAAACATTTTTTTTCCAGTACTGAGGATTGAACCCAGGGGCATTCTACCACTGAGCTATACCACCAGACCTATATTTTATTCTTTCTTTTTTATTTATTATTATTATTATTATTATTATTATTATTATTAATTGTGTGTGTGTGTGTGTGTGTGTGTGTGTGTGTGTGTGTGTGTGTGGTACTGGGGTTTCTGGAAACCCTTCTACCTCCGGGCCACACTCCCAGACCTATTTTTTTATATTTTAATTTGGAAACAGGGTCTCCTAAGCCAGCGCGGCTGGCTTCGAGCCTGCGTGATCCTCCTGTCTCCGCCTCCCAAGTGCAGGGATTACAAGCATGTGCCACCACGCCCGGCTTATTTTTTTAATTAATTTACTTATTTGCGGAACTGGGAATGGAACTCAAGGGCATTCTATCTCTGAACTCCACCTTCAACTCTATTCTCTATTCTTTATTTTAAAACGGGGTCTCACCGGGCGTGGTGGCACACGCTTGTAATCCCCGTGCTTGGGAGGCAGAGACAGGAGAATCGCGCAGGTTCAGAGCCAACCTGGTTTAGGAGACCCTGTTTCCAAATAAAAGTATAAAATAGGTCTGGGAGTGTAGCCCGGAGGTTGAAGGGCTTCCAGGAACCCCAGTACCACCAAAAAAATAAATAAAACAGGGTCTTACTAAGTTGCAGAGCACCTCACTAAGTAGCTGAGCTTGACCGTGAACCTCTGATCCTCCTGTCTCAATCTCCCAAGTACTGGGATTACAAGTGTACACACCACACCTGACTTTGGTTTTTATTTTGAAACAGTCTTGCTGAACTTCCTAGGCTGAGGTCACACTGAAGTCCTACTGCTCCAGCCTCCAGTGTGGCTGGGCTTAGAGGCCTGTGCCCCACCCCAGCTCCTAGTGCTTAGTTCTCAAAGCTCTATCCTTTGGTTTTCATGGTACTCTTCTTACTCTTCTCTTCTTTGTATATCTCGGAGTTCTTTCTCTCTCCTGTCGACATTTCCTCGCCTTGTCCCTACCTTCCATAAGATTAGGGCCTCTTAGGTTATGTCCCCACTCCCTGTTTTCCCATCCTGCATCTCTTCCCGGACTGACTACATCGTGTCCTACTCTTCTATCTGTCCTCATGACTCAGAGATTCATAGCTCCAGCCCCAACTTCTCCCCAGACTGAGCTTCTGCCTTTGCTTAAGCAGAACATCTCTTCCTGAATTTCTCCTCCTGAATATCCTGCAGGCACTCAATGTCATGCTACCCAAACACGAACTCATAGCCAGGCATGGTGGCGCACCCCGGTAATCTCAGGACTTAGGAGGCTGAAAAGGAGGATCACAAATTCAAGGATAGCCTCAGCAACTTAGATCTTGTCCCAAATAAATAAACCGGGTGTGGTGGCACATGCTTGTAATCCCAGCATTTGGGAGGCTGAGACAGGAGGATCGAGGACGGCGGTTAACAGCCAGCCTCAGCTACTTAGTGAGGCCCTTTGCAACCCACTGAGACCCTGTTTCAAAATAAAGAATAAAAAATAGGGCTGGGGGTGAAGCTCGGTAGTAGAATGCCCCTGGGTTTAATCACCAGTGCCAAAACAACAATAATAAATAAACCAAAATAAAATTAAAAACAAATATGAATTCATCAAATTTCCCTAAACTTTTCTTCTCCTGTATGCTCTAGTTTCACTGCTTACCTGCCACGCACTCAGTACCCGAACCACCCCAGAAACAGGAAATTCACCCTACGCTCATTCATCTTCTTTGCCTCCCCCCACCCACCCCATGAATGGTTCTTTGTTTCTCCTTCCTCCCCAGCCCTGGCTCAGGTTCCATCAACTGCTGCATTTTCATGATCTCACCTCCAGCTTTGTCCTCCCAACCTTCAGGGCTAGCCCTCTCTACACCCTTCAAAGGGAGCATCCAGGCATGAGTCTGGCTAAGGCCCCCTGCACCACCACTCCCACCCATACCCTGAGCCCTTAGATGGTTCTCCACTGCCTACAGGACAACGTCCTGTCATATTTGATGCTCCCCTCCTTGCAAAAACAGCCTCCTCAGCCCGCTCCTGATTACAGCTCCAGCCTCAGCTCCCAAGATGCCTTTGCCCTGCACATTAGCCTCCAGCAGCCTCAGCCTGCTCACAGTCCCCAGACACACTGCCCTGATTACGCCTCTGCCTGGATAGCCTCCTCCCTCTCCTCTCATGACTCAACTCTGTAACGTCACATGTGTGTAAGAGAGAAGCGAGAGAGAACCCAGGGGGCTTCTACCTCTGAGCCATGCCCCCAGCTCTATTTTATTTTATTTTATTTTATTTTATTTTATTTTATTTTATTTTATTTTGAAACAGGGTCTCACTAAGTTGCAGAGGGCCTCGCTAAGTTACTGAAGCTGGCTGGGAACCTGTGGTCCTCTTGTGTCAGCCTTCCAAGTACTGAGATTACTGGCATGCGTCACCACACCCGGCTTGTGTCATCACTTTCGGAAGACCTTTCCTGGGCTGGGCATGCCAGCCAGATGCCCAGCCCCCTGCTGAAGGACGTGTTGTGCGGTGCATTTTCCACTGGCCTGTGAGTCCCTTGTGCCTGCTCCCGCCTCTGCCTCTAGAGTTCAGCACAGAATAGAACAGATGAGTGGTTGTTTGCTGAATGAAAGAATGGGAAACAACTCCTGGGCTTCAGTGGTAAGGTGGCCAATGAAGACAATTGCTCACGGAGGGAAGAGTGAAAGAGGAGCCGGTTTTGAAGATTTAGGAGGGAGAGGGCGGTGTGCATGAACTCCCAAGGCATCCTGGGGCACAGGAAACGTTCCAGAAGCCTGGCCTACTGGGTGTTGGGAGCGTTTCACTATGGCCTCTGCCACAGGCTGACCTGGGGGGGGGGGGCGGGGGGCTCAGAGGAAGTGTCTGTCTTATAAGGACAGCAACAACATTCCTTTCCCTCTGGAAGTAGGTGCCTCCCTCCAGGTGGGTCCCAGGTGAAAAGAAAGCTACTTCAAAGAGGCCCCAGGGCTGCAGTGAGCAGGTGGCCTGACCGGCAGCCTGAGGCCCTTCCTTCTTCAGGAACTGGCCAATGCTGATGTGGACAGGGCTCTGCATGTTCTGAGCAAGGTGAGGCCAGGCAGAAAGCAAACAGACACTCCTTTGCTGAGAAGTGGAAAGAGAGGCTGCTGCAGCTGTCCTGGCTCTCCCAATTCTGGACAAAATGCCTTCCCTAGATTTGTATATTGAGCTGGGCGTGATGGCGCACGCTTGTAATCCCTGCATTTGGGAGGCTGACACAGGAGGATCGTGGTTCAGGGACAGCCTCAGCTACTTAGTGAGGTCCTTTGCAACTCAGTGAGACCCTGTTTCAAAATAACGAGTAAAAGATAGGGCTGGGGGACACTAGCTCAGAGATTTAATGCCCCTGGGTTCCCTCCCCAGTACCGCAAAAATAAATAAATAAATAAAAAGTAGAAAATAAAAAAATATATATTTGTGTATTGAAAGGTTTAGCCCAAGCTGGTGGCACACACATGTAATTCTAGTACTTGGGAGACTGATACAGGAAGATTGCAGGTTTAAGGCCAGTCTCAGCAATTTAGTGAGACCCATAGCAACTTAGTGAGAGCTTGTTTCAAAATAGGGCTGGGAGCCGGGCGTGGTGGCGCACGCTTGTAATTCCTGCGCTTGGGAGGCAGAGGCAGGAGGATCGAGGCCAGCCGTGCTGGTTTAAGAGACCCTGTTTCAAAAATACAGAAAATAGGTCTGGGAGTGTAGCCCAGAGGTAGAAGGGCTTCCAGGAACCCCAGTACCACCAAAAAAAAAAAAAAAAAAAAATAGGGCTGGGGGTTTATCTTAGAGGTAGAATGCCTCTGGGTTCAATTCCCAGTACCAAAAAAAAAAAAAAAAAAAAAGGAGGTCAGTATTAACCTAGGCAGGTGAGTGAGAGCCTCACTCGTGTACCCACCACATGCACAAAGGGACCACAGTCTGAAACAAGCCTGGCCTATGAACAGAGCATCATTGCCATCGGCTCCTCGACTGCCGGGCTCCAGCGGAGGCCACTGTCCAGGCAGCCCTGGCCTGTCCCACCAGACTGGATCATCATGACTCTTCCTGGGAACTCACCACCCCAAATCCACCTGGACCAAAGGCCATGTTGCAGGAAATGCCCAAGTAATTCACCTCCCAGCAATGGGGAGGGAAACTCTGAGGCCCAGGCAGCTATTTCATTACGGTTGCATGTGCTCTGTGAGCTGCACAGTGCACAGCTGCCTGGCTGCAGAGAGGGCAAGAGCAGGCAGCCACAGAGGGCAAGAGCAGGCAGCCACAGAGCTGCGGCCTCGGGCTCCTCTCAGGCAGTCAGGAGCCACAGAGCAGGACAAAAGCTGGGACAGTGAAATCAACCCTTATGTGCTATAAACTGTTTCCTTTGCAGCATGGCACTGCTTCCCTTCCTTGTGCTCTTCCCAGTGGACCCATCGGGAGACCCTGATACAATCACAGGCACAGGTTTGCATGAGATGAAATTGTTACCAGAAAAAAAAAACAAACATAAGCCTGCCTGTCTGCCCTTCTTTTCTTTCTTCCTTCCTTTCTTCCTTCCTTCCTTCCTTCCTTCCTTCCTCCCTCCCTCCCTCCCTCCCTCCCTCCCTCCTTCCCTCCCTTCCTTCCTTTCTTCCATTGGGATTGAACTCAGGGGCATTCTACCTCCAAGCTATACCTCCAGCATGTATGTATGTATGTATGTATGTATTTTCAGTACTGGGGATGGAACCCAGGGGCATCCTACCTCCAAGCTACAACCCCAGGATGCTCTTCAGCTGCTTGTACTGAAGAACACTGATGCTTGCTTGAGCCTGCAAGTATCTGATGGTTGACTGGAATAGGCTCTCTGTCTTCAAAACATGTCTGTCCCCTTCATTACCTTAATCTTTGGGTCTGATTCGACTCAGCTCTGCACACAGACACACCGTTGCCCAGTGGAGTTGGCCTGTGTTTTCCTCCACCCCAGCCTCGTGCTTTCCAGCAGCTGTAGCAGCCCAAATGCTCAGATCCTTCAGCCCTTTCATGAGGCCCAGGTCGAGTCACAAGGCCAGGATGTTTGCACAGGATGATGGTGCCAGCTTCAAGAGTAACTCAACAGGACAAATCGACCGTGACCACCCAGCAGTCAGACTTACCCAAGAAGGCATCTTTTGAAACCATGCCCTTGGCCAGTGGAAAATTACCAGAATCTAGCCAGCCCCAGCAAATCAACCGAAGCTTGCATCTCCCTTTGTTCCAAGAGCAGCCTGGCTCCTCAATAGTGCTGTGTCCCTTCAGCTGAAGTGCCCCTCCCCAGCCCCAATTAAAGTTTTGCCTGAAATGAGTGCAGCCACTATGGAGATCAGTGTGGAGATTCCTCAGAAAACTAAGAATGGATCTACCATATGATCCAGCTGTACCACTCCTGGGTATCTTTCCAAAGGGACTGAAATCAGAATATTATAATGATACACACATATCCATGTTTATAGCAGCACATTCCATAATAGCCAAATTATGAAACCAACCTAGGTGTCCATCAACTGATGAATCATTTACAAAATTATGCAAATTATGGGATATACACACAATGGAGTCCTACTTTGCAATAAAAAAGAACAAATTATGCCGGGCGTGGTGGCTCACGCTTGTAATCCCTGCGCTTGGGAGGCTGAGACAGGAGGATCACATAGGTTCAAAGCCAGCCTCAGCTACTTAGTGAGACCCTGTTTCCAAATAAAATATAAAATAGGTCTGGGAGTATAGCCCGGAGGTAGAAAGTCCCTGGGTTCCACCCCCAGTACCAGCAAAAAATAAATAAATAAATAAATAAAAATAAAAAATTAATTAATTAATTTTAAAAAAAGAACAAAATTTGCAGGAAAATGGATGGACCTGGAGAACATTAAGTGAGATTAGCCAGTCATAGAAACTGAAGGGTCAGCCAGGCGTGGTGGCACACGCTTGTAATCCCAGCATTTGGGAGGCTGAGACAGGAGGATCTTGGTTCTCTGGCAGCCTCAGCTACTTAGGCCCTTTGCAATTCATTGAGACCCTGTTTCAAAAGAAAGAATAAAAAATAGGGCTGAGGGTATAGCTCAGATGTAGAATGCCCCTGGGTTCCATCCCCAGTACCACAAGAAGGAGGAGGAGGAGGAGGAGGAGGAGGAGGAGGAGGAGGAGGAGGAGGAGGAGGAGGAGGAGGAGGAGAAGAAGAAGAAGAAGAAGAAGAAGAAGAAGAAGAAGAAGAAGAAGAAGAAGAAGAAGAAGAAGAAGAAGGAGAAGAAGAAGAAGAAGAAGAAGAAGAAGAAGAAGAAGAAGAAGAAGAAGAAGAAGAAGAAGAAGAAATAGGAGGAGGAGGAGAGGAAGAGGAAGAAGGAGGAGGAGGAGAAGGAGAGGAAGAGGAAGAGTGAAGGGTCATATGATTTCTCTCATTTGCAGAAGCTAGGGAGTAACTGGGATATAAGAAGGGCATTATTGGTAGTATTAGTATCATCATCATCATCATCATTATTTGAGTACTGGGGATTGAACTCAGAGACATTCTACTTCTGAGCTATATTCTCAGCCCTATTTTATTTTTCTTTTGAAACAGGGTCTGGCCAGGTTGATGAGAGTCTCACTACTTGCTAAGGCTGCAATCCACCTGTCTCAGCCTCCCAAGTACTAGGATTATAGGCCTGTACCACCGTGTCATGTTCAAGAGGAACTTTAGTTAAAGAAGAAACCCCAGTGGATCAGTGGAGGGGTTTAGAGGATGGCGTATGTGTGTGGGGGGGATTAGTGAAGGAAACACTTCCACTGACATTCTGTGCGTGTGTGAAATTGCCGTGCCAATCTCGAGGTCATGTACGGGGCAGGGGAGAGGGTGGGAAGGAAGCCGGGGGAAGCTCACCGAGTGCTGTGTGCAGTTACGTCTTTGCCACTCTGAATTTCATTATGATGGGAGACTGCAGTGCATGAATACAAGTAGAACAGAAAAGAAAAGAAGTCGGCCTGGATACTCGCGCTCACTTGGTTTTGTTTCTGTCATCGTCCAGTCAGCAGCACCTTTGTCCAAGTGCCTGACTCGGCTCGCAGAGGTCTGCCTCTTTCGGCTGGGCTGCAAAGCCAGCGTCACTTCCCTGGCGCAGAGTGGGGCCAGGCAGCAGCCACTGTGAGGTGACTCACGTCAGGCCCTGGTGGGACTGAGGGAGAAAGAAGAGGACGCTGACTTTGATGGCCACTTTTGTTTTTCTGCCACAAGACCTGGAGAAACAGGAAAGTCTGCAGGAAAACAGAAGATTTAAAAAAAAAAAAAAAAAAAAGCAGAAATGAGAGGAATGGAGGTCAAAGGAGAGAATCCCAAAACCAGGCGTGGTGGTTTAGGATTATAATCCCAGTCCTTGGGCGGCTGAGACAGGGGGAATCGAAGTTTAGCCGCCGCCAACCTTAGCTCCTTAGTGAGACTCCGTTTCAAAATAAAGAATAAAAAAAACATTGGAGGTGTATCTCAGAGGTAGAATGCTTCTGGGTCCAATCCCCAGTGCCACAAGGGAGAAAAAAAAGCATAAAAAACAAAGAAGAGAATCCTGATAGCCCCTAGTCCTTGGTCTTTCACCTGCATCTTGACATCCAAGTTCCACGAGACACTTGGGGTCCTTATCGCACGTTTAGTATGTTCTAATTCAGCTAACTCACTGAGAACCCTCATGAACATGGAGAGTTATGCTATGATTTAACCACACACCCAGGGTAATTTGCTTAGCCTCTTTGGGCATCATTTCCTCATCCATCAGGTTGAGATAAGATTCTTCATAAGACCAAAGGAACCAAATTAAATAATTTAGTGTAAGTGAAGATGTTCATGATAGAATCACCCACGTGGCAGGCTGATGCCTGTCCTTCCCTAAGAAACTAAAGGAACTTCCTAAAGGATGGAGAGAAGATTCTGGAATCATTCACATAACTGGTGCTAGATGGTTGGAACACAGTGTGGAGTGAAAAAAATCAATTATTTTGCCCCCTAAAAGAGGGTTAGAGCATTTGGTTTGGACTAGGTTCTTGGTTTGCAGATCCAGACATCTGATGGGCATTTTTCATTGTTGACGGGGTAACTACTCCCTCACTTCCACTTCCTCGCAGCTTCTGGCCACCACTGTTCAGGAGAAAAAAGATTCCAGGCCTAATGTCAGAGTGGGCTCCTGTGGTTAAAGCCACTTACCATTCCCCTGGGCACATGAGGGCTTTGAGAAAGTCACGTGACCCCAGGAGGGCAAATTCAGATGAATCTCCCAAGTCTCCCCTAAAGTCGGCCCTCTGTCCCTGAGGGCTGCTGACAGCCATCCATTATGAGGGGCACTGGCCTTAGGGTGAAGCTGACCCCATGAAGTACAGAAGTACTGGCAAGAAACGGGCCCTTGATAACTTTGTTGGTCTGAGGCACTGAGAAATCGCAAAGGCCACACTGTCTCCCTCTGGCTGCGTGAGCCAACAAAACTCCATTATAGTTTACCTGATTTTTCTGTAACTGACATAGTAAATGTTATGGTTTGAGATGGAGCCGTGGGTTCTTGTACTTAGCTAGTTTAGAAAAATACCCAGAACTCTACTGCTGCAAGCTTAAGCAAATTTTATTATTACAAAGGTAGAAAGAAGAGACAGACCATCAAAGCACTGCATCAGAGGTATGCGGTTGAGTGCCTTGAAAGTAAGACACTGGAGTTTAGAACATTAAACAGTTTTTAAAAGGATTCATCATCTCCTTTCTCCCATCCTGCCTGGCCCAATAGTCTTTTTACCTCCCCTGACCTAATGCAGGTGCAGGCCCACCCATTATCGCCATGGTGTTAACCTTTCTTGTTAGATTTATGACCAACATATGTTACTTGGTTAACAAGGTCAGGGTCACATAGTATGTGCCCACTTTGGAGAAAGCCTGTACCATCCTCCCATGTCCTTGGGGAGTATTCAGCCTTTTTCTATATCCGTTAGAAGTTATATATTATGTAAACTTGTCTTCTGTGTGTGTGGGGGGGGTGGGGTCTGGGGATGGAACCCAGGGCCATTCAACCTCCTAGCTACACCCCCTGCCCTATTCTTTATTCTTTATTTTGAAACAGCGTCTCTCTAAGTTGCGGAGGGCCTCACTAAGTAGCTGAGGCTGTCCTCAAACCACAATCTTTAAAATATGGAGACTTTGGGCTAAAACTCTTTTGTGTACTTGGTAATTAATACGGGGTTCTCTTAACCTTAATTTAAACTACTGTGAGAATTTGTTTTAACATTCCATGGTTAGTTGGGCTCACAGCTAACTTTTAGCTGACTGAGGTCAATATTGGCTGCAGCTCTTGGTGACAGCTTAGAGGCAGAGAAAAAGATTTTATTGTTTTACATATGTATGAAAGCATATTTTTATTAGGCCAGTAATACAGCTCTTATTAACAATCAAAACAGGCTCATTCCCCATCAGTAAAGTGTCATTAACTGATATAACCATGCAAACATCTTCTAGGGCAAATGTCTTCTGGGGCTTGTGATTTCATAAGTAACAGACATTTGTTTAAACAGGGCCAAGTATTTAAACACTAGTATTTGAGATAAGAGACCACTTATTCAGATCTTTTCCCAAACACTGCAGCTCTCACCGAGACCTCCCCCAAGGCAACTTCTCTCATCATCCAGTTTCAGCTCAACTTTATTTTTTGTTGTTGAGGACTGAGGATGTTTTTTTTTTTAACTTTTTTAAGTGCACTAGATTCCTGGGGAAAATGAAGATCATAATTTCTACTTACAGTGCCCCCATGTAAACATCAGCTTTACCAAATAAACCTGGAGGCTCTGGTCACACTGCAATTCACTTCCCACCATCCCTACTTCTTAACCACCTTGGGGGGTGCCCTGAGAAAGAGCCCACGCAGCCCAGCTGGTGCTGAGCCCCACAACCCAAGTGTGGGAAACTGTTCTAAGTCTAAAAAGTAAACGTGGTTAAAGGCTTAAGGAGCTTCTTGTTTGCTTTAGCAGAAGGCTGCCTTTCTTGAGGGAGCTGAGGTGGTGACCTCCATCTATCTCAGCTGCTTCTCTCTGTTCTGTAATGGTTTCAGCTTGGTTTGCAGCCCTAAGGAGAAAGCAGAGGGCAGCCATGCCTTTGTAGTTTGCCAGGCAAAACCTCACCTTTTTTTTTTTTTTTTTTTTTTTTTGGTGGTACTGGGGGTGGAACCCAGAGGCTTTCTACCTCTGGGCTATACTCCCAGACCTATTTTATATTTTATTTGGAAACAGGGTCTCACTAAGTTGCTGAGAGCCTCACTCAGTAGCTGAGGCTGACTTCAAACCTGTGCAATCCTCCTGTCTCAGCCTCCCAAGTGCGGGGATTACAAGCATGCGCCACCACGCCCGGCTGAAACCTCTTCTTCTAAAACATTCCTAACATTATGGCCTGACTTCTATAGTGGGAGACAAACAAGACCTGATCTTAACTTTGTAAATGTGGAATAAAAAGAAGAGCCTCGTGGTGCGCTGCGTTTTGCTTGGGGAGTTTGGCTCCCCTGCCCTCTTCCTCTCACCTCTTTGAGGCCAGAAAGGAAATTGCAAGAGTATTTCTTAAATGTTGTCATCCTGAGCACTGCTGCGAGGTCCTCTGCAACTTAGTGAGACCCTGCTTCAAAATACAGAATAAAGCCGGGCGCGGCGGCGCACGCTTGTAATCCCCACGCTTGGGAGGCTGAGACAGGAGGATCGCACAGGTTCGAAGCCAGCCTCAGCTACTTAGTGAGGCTCTCAGCAACTTAGTGAGACCCTGTTTCCAAATAACGTATAAAATAGGTCTGGGAGTATAGCTCGGAGGTAGAAAGCCTCTGGGTTCCACCCCTAGTACCACCAAAAAAAAAAAAAAAAAAACAGAATAAGATGGGTTGGGAGTGTAGCTCAGATGCTCCTGGGCTTAATTATCAGTACCAAAAAAAAAAAAAAAAAAGAAAGAAAAAAAAAAAGAAAGAAAAGAAAAGAAAAAGAAAGAGGTAGCCGGGCGTGGGGGTGCACGCTTGTAATCACCGCGCTTGGGAGGCGGAGACAGGAGGCTCACGCAGGCTCGAAGCCAGAGTCCACTGATTTAAGAGGCCCTGTTTCCAAATAAAAAAAATATACAATAGGTCTGGGAAGCATTTGGGAGGCTAAGACAGAAGGATCGCGCAGGTTCGAAGCCAGCCTCGCTGGCTTAAGAGACCCTGTTTCCAAATAAAAATATAAAATAGGGCTGGGAGTGTAGCCCGGTGAAGGGTTCCATCCCCAGTACCACACACACACACACAAAAAAAAAAAAAGTAAAAAAAAATATTCAGAGCGGGCATGGAGAGTTGCCTGCCTGGGCGGGGGGCTGCTCACCCAGCCTCTGCCCTGCAAGCCTGTGCACTTCCTGTTGGCTCCTGGCCACACCCTCCCATCGCCCAGGACCAAGAGCTGACGTGTCCTCCACCGGGGCCAGACTACAACAGGCTTCTTAATGAAACAGGAAAACGGCGAAGTTCAAGTGGGTATTGAGTGTCTGGCATGCTCACTCAGGGACAAATACCAGTCAAGTTCACCTTTAATTTTGTTTGTGTGTGTGTGTGACTGGGGACTGAACACAGGGACTTTCTTCCTACACTGTCAGCCCTATTTTATTTTTTATTTTGAAACAGGGTCTTCCTAAGTTGCTAAGCGTCTGGCTGAGTTGCTGAGGCTAGTCTCAACATTGCAATCCTCCGGTTTCAGCCTCCCAAGTACTGGGATTAGGAGCCTGTGCCACCAAGCCCAGCCACCTTTACCATCCAGAGCAAATGACCAGGGGCTGAATGGTTTCCTGTCGGCAGAGCAGCTCTTGGGCTACGGAAGCCGGCCAGAGGAGAGAAGCCGACCCGGGCTGAACACCAGGGGCCAGCCAAGTGCGGAGGGCGATCCCCGAGGGCCAGGAAGCAGGCGTCAGCACCTGCGCGGAGGACCGGAGCCGAGGTTGGGGGCGGGGCCTCGGCCTTCTTTAGTATGCCTCAGTGGTCTTTCACTTGATCCATCCTGTTCTCCAAGTTGGCCCTCAATCAACTTTCGAGAGCAACAAAAGGGCTTGTGTCTTCTGAAAAGGATGTGGAAACGGAACTGTGCTTTACATCTGTCTCAGACAGCTGCTTCTTTTTGGTTCTTAACCCTTTGGGTACCTCGAACTCATTCCTTCCGCAGGCTGGTGAGGCCGTGAGTGAGTGTGTGTGTGTGTGTGTGTGTGTGTGTGTGTGTGTTACTGAGGATTGAACCCCAGGGCATTCTACCTTCGAGTTACTACCCTGGCTCTTTTTACTTTTTGTTTTGAAACAGACTTTTGCTAGATTGCCAAGAGACTTGCTAAATTGCTGAAATTGGTCTCGAACCTGTGATCCTGCTGTCTCAGGCCTCCACCGCCTCACTTGGCTCTTTGGACTTTTTTTTTTTTTTTTTTTGGTGGTACTGGGGGTGGAACCCAGAGGCTTTCTACCTCTGGGCTATACTCCCAGACCTTTTTTATATTTTATTTGGCAACAGGGTCTCACTAAGTTGCTGAGAGCCTCACTGAGTAGCTGAGGCTGGCTTCGAATCTGTGCGATCCTCCTGTCTCAGCCTCCCAAGTGCAGGGATTACAAGCGTGCGCCACCACGCCCGGCTGGACCTTTTTTTTTTTTTTTTTTTTCTGTACTGGGGATGGAACCCAGGGGCATTTTACCTCCAAGTTGTAGCCCAATTTTTTATTCTTTATTTTGAAACAGGGTCTCACTGAGTTGCAGAAGGCCGCACTAAGTAGCTGAGGCTGTCCACATACCGCTATCCTCCTGTCTCAGCCTCCCAAATGCTGGGATTACAAGTGTGCACCACCACACGCAGCTTGGACCATTTTTAATGCATAAAATAAACAAATAGGGTGAGGTCTGTGGACTATATTTAATGGCTTTGCTTTTTTGCGTGTGGTACTGGGGATTGAACACAGGAGGCATTCTACCTCCAAGCTACACCTCCAGCCATATTTTTATGTTTTATTTTGAAACAGATCTCACTAAGTTTCAGAGTTTCATTAAGTAGCTGAGGCTGGCTGCGAACCTGTGATCCTCCTGTCTCAGCTTTCCAAATTCTGAGATTACAAGCATGAGCCACCATGCCCAGCTCATTTTTAATGTTTAAAATAAGCACACAGTCCTATAGATAGAATAAGTATATTGAAATACAGTTATCAAAATGTACACAAATTTGTGATATGAAAAATAAACGCGACTTTATTGAACGACAAACTCTAGCAGTGGATCTAGTAACTGTGATTTTGAAGGAGGGATAAATATAAGAGATATTTTGAAGTTTCTGCAAAAAAAATCAGACAATGTGAAAGAAGTTTTTTAGATTCTAATTGCGACAAAGTCACAGGTGCCTCTAAGACGCTATATTTTGTGGCCTACTTTTTTTTGTGTGTGTACCGAAGGGTTGAGCCCAAGGGGAATTCTACCTTCAAGCTATACCCCAAACTTCTTTATTTTTCAGTACTGACATTTGAATTTGGGACATTCTACCTTGAGTTACACCCCCAGCTCTATTTTCCTTTTTGTGTGTGTGTGTGTGTGTGTGTGTGTGGTACTAGGTATGGAACCCAGGGACTTTTCTACCACCAGGTTATACTCCCAGACCTATTTTATACTTTATTTGGAAACAGAGTCTCACTAAGTTGCTGAGAGGCTCACTAAGTAGCTGAGGTTGGCTTTGAACCTATGTGATCCTCCTGTCTCAGCCTCCCAAGCACTGGAATTACAAGCATGCCCCACCACTCCTGGCTACAATTTTTATTTTTATTTATTTTATCTTATTTATTTATTTATTTATTTATTGTGTGTGTGTGTGTGTGTGTGTGTGTGTGTGTGTGTGTGTGTGGTGCTGGGGTTCCTGGAAACCCTTCTGCCTCTGGGCTACATTCCCAGACCTATTTTTTATATTTTTATTTGGAAACAGGGTCTCTTAAGCCAGCACTCCTGTCTCCGCCTCTCAAGCGCGGGGATTACAAGTGTGCGCCACCACACCCGGCTACATTTTTATTTGAAACAGGGTCTAAGTTCCTTAGGGTCTCTAACCTGCATCCTCCTGTCTCAGCTTACCAAGTACCAGGATTATAGGCGTGTGCCACCATGCTCAGCTTATTTTTTATTTTGAAATTGGGTCTTGCTGAAGGTCTAAGTTGCTGAGGCTGTCCTCAGACTTGTGATCCTTCTATCTCAGTCTCCCAAAAACTGAGATTACAATCATGTACCACCATGGTTGGCTTTGACCTGCTTTTTTACCTGAAGGCTAAACTAAATTTTAGTTAGAGGTTAATAAAAATATGATTGTAATAGTTTTCCTTACTGAGTTTACAGATCCCCTCAGCTCTCTCTGTGGACTCCTGACTATGATTTCCCAAATCAAGGATCCTGCCTACAACATCTCTTGGCCTGAAAGATAAGATTTATTGGCTGGTAGGGCTGGCGTGGGCTGTGCAGCCAGGCTTCCCTTTATATTGTTTATATACTCCTCTCCCCTCTTCTTTAATCTCTCTCTCTTTTATGGCCTCTCCTGTGTGGTATTTACTCAGGGCTAAGAGTTCACACATTTGCGGGTTTCAGTGATCTTGGCAAGAGGCAGAACTGTATTTAGCTTTCCCATGACCCAGCTGTAGATAAACAGTATCAGACTTTAAGCCCAGGTATGTCCATCTGCAAAATAATGTTTTCCCCAGCCAGGCATGGTGGCACACGCTTGTAATTTCAGCATTTGGGAGACTGAGACAGGAGGATCACAGTTTCGAGGAAAGCCTCAGTTACTACTTAGTGAGGTCCTTTGCAACTCAGTGAGACTCAACTTAAAAATAAAGAATTAAAAAATGGGCTGGGGAGCTGGACGTGGTGGCGCACGCTTGTAATCCCAGCATTCAGGAGGCTGAGACCAGAGGATGACAGTTCGTGGACAGCCTCAGCTACTTAGTGAGGCCCTCTGCAACTTAGAACCTGTTTCAAAATAAAGAATAAAAAATAGGGCAGGGGGTGTAGCTCAGAGGTCGAATGCCCCTGGGTTCCATCCCTAGACCCGCAAAAAATAAAATAAAACGGGCTGGGGGTAAATCTTGGAAGTATAATGCCCCTGGGTTCCATCCCCAGGACCGCAAAATAAATAAATAATAATGATAAAAAAGCATGTTTTCCCCACTAGGCCAGGGCTCTCAGCCTTCCATTTACCCCAGGGCACCAGTGGTGTGGCTGCCTCCCTCCAGCTCGTGAGGGTCACCCGGGCCTGCGGAGGGGACTGCCAACCCTGCCAGGCACCGCGGGGGCCACACGGCGTCCTCCCCAAGGCTCTCGCTGTGGTACCTCAGCATGAAGTTTCAGGATGTCACTTGGAGCCTGGTGTGGCGGTGCGTGCCTGCAGTCTCAGCGTTTGGGAGGCCGAGACAGGGGAATCACAGGTTTGAGGCTTGTCTCAGTAACTTAGCAAGACCCTCAACAACTCAGTGAGACCCTATTTCAAAAATAAAAAGGGCTGGGGTGTACTTGGATGTTGAATGAACCTGAGTTCAACCCCCAGCACCAAAAAAAGAAAAAATGTTGTTACATTTAATAAGGTTGTCGAGGCTAGGAAGACAATGCTCTCAGCCACACCTGAGATCTCCGGATACTTTAAATTTCCTTCAATAACTTTCTGTTTGCATCCACTACTGGCCAACCACGTAGTACTTTCATTGGCACTCAGCCAAGAGGTCTAGCTTTTATCGTGTCTCAGCCTTCGACCTGCCTTCCTCACCAAGCTTCCTCATTTTTAGCTTCTGAAGTAGTGAGAGCAGTGGGGCGCTTCTTATTTGCACACTTAGAAGCCATTGTACGGTGTTCTTTTTGTATGTGATACCGGGAATTGAACCCAGGGGCATTTTACCCCTGAGCTAAACCCTAGCCCGATTTTGTTTTTTAGTTTGAAGCAGTGTCTAAATTGCTGAAGCCGTCGCTAAAGTTGCTAAGATCGCTCAACCCTGCCATCCACCTGTCTCAGCCTCCTCGGCATGCGCCACTATGCCCAGCATCTTATTGTTAATAATTGGCCTAATTTTAATATTGTATCTCAGAATAAAAAAGAAGAGAGATGGGGGGTTGTTAGTAGATGGGGCAGTTGGAAGACACACACCATTTATCAATTAAGTCTTGTGTGGCCAAGGTTTGTGTGGCCAAGGTTTGTGGGGCCAAAGAAAAATTTCAATAGTAACATCAAAGATCAGACAGAGATTACAAGTTGGGCTTGGTGGCTCACATCTTTAATCCCAGCAAGTCAGGAGGCTGAGGCAGGAGGACTGCAAATTCAAGGCCAAGCCCTAGGCAACATAGTGAGATCCTCAAAATAGTAAATAATAAATAAATAAGTAAATAAGGAATATAGTTCAGTGGTAGAATATCCCTGAGTTCAATCCCCAGTTGTAAAAAAAAAAAAAAAAAATGACTGATCACAGATCACCGTAACAGGCACAATCATCATCATCGTCATCATCATCGTCATAGTAAAGAAGTTTGAAATACTGTGAGAACTACCAAAATATGCCACAGAGACACCAAGTGAACCAAGCATGGTGGCCCATACCTGTAATCCCAGCACTTGGAGGTTGAGAGGAGGATTGGAGTTTCGCGGCCAGCTTCAGCTACTTAATGAGGCCCTCCGCAACTTAGTGAGACCCTGTTTCAAAATAAATACAAAATAAAACTGGGAATGTAGTGCGGGGGTAGAATGCCCCTGAATTCAATTCCCAGTATGGAGAGAAAGAGAGGGAGAAAG